>NC_044327.1:15347015-15650046 GCF_007399415.2 Gopherus evgoodei | reverse complement strand
CTAGGTGCTATTGCAATACACATAATAAGTAGCAATACAGTATTCCACAATGGACTAGAAATGACAGGACATAGGTGTTGTAATGATGCTCATTTAGTAAAACAACACCTTGTTAAAGAGAGAGAGAGCTGATGACTATATTCCTGTATAATGTTTCTCTAAAGAAAAGCTCACTGTTGTAATGATTACTGTTTTGTTTCTGATATTTACCTGGCCAAAGATTTGTAAACCTGTTGATACCTCCTAAATAAATAGACAGTAAAGAACAAAAAAACACTATACCATGATGGAATAACAGGGGAAGGTAAGAAGCACAGAATAATCCATTAACGAGTAAGGATCTCCAAGTAACATTTAACAGTTGGATCTATCACTAATGTCTTCCAATAAGATTCCCAGGGTATGGCTACACTTGAAATTTCAAAGCGCTGCCACGGCAGCGCTTTGAAGTGTGAGTGTAGTCAGAGCAGCGCTGCACGTAAACCACATCCCTTACGGGTGTAGCTTGCAGCACTCAGGGGGTGTTTTTTCACACCCCTGAGTGCGAAAGTTGCAGCGCTGTAAAGTGCCAGTGTAGCCATGGCCTCAGGTGTCCCACAAAGTATCCATTCCTTTAGATATTTCTATTGTCAGCAACAGCATAGAGATTCTCTGCCTGGCTCTGCCCCAGCCCCAGTGTGGATTAGAGAAACCCAGGGGCTAATCTACAAAAGCTAGTAATGATGCTCAGAGTGTTTGTTCCTTCCATGCCCCCTGCACCAGAGACTGTCATTGGTGCCCGAGCCAGCTATGACAGCTCCACATTAGGGGAACCTTTAGCTAAGGAGATGTGGGTAGTTTCTGCTCCCTTTGTACCACCTGAACAGCACAAAGACAGTGGGGACAAGACTGAGAATCTAGTCCTTGGGATATACAATTACTTTTATTCCAGATTGAGGAGAGATTTTCCATCCCAGTAGACATGCTGTTTTGATGATCCCAACATCTGAAAAATTATAAAAGCATCGAGAGGTTTGCTTTCCACTGCAAGCACATTTTATTCAAGCTTTAAAAAGAAAGAATTGCTTTAGACCAGGACAAGAAAAAGTCATAGAAAATTTCCTCCATGGGTTATTCAAGTCTCTGTGGAGATCATTAGAAAATAAATGTGGTAATAACTTGAAATTGGTTCACTTACTCAGCAATTTTGTGGTGCTTCATAATAAAATTATGGAATTAAAATAATAAGAGAGAAAAGATCAAGTGAATGGAAGAATATAATTTGAAGCTATAGTACGATGTGAAATCCAGAGTGAATCCAACACTACTATGCAGGATTATCCTTTACTTTGTTAAAAAATGAACAATGGGATGCTATATTAAGAATTAAATGATATTATTCCTCAGGCTCACATATGGAGGCAAGGAAAAAAATTAAATTATTCGTTGAAAAATAGGTTTAAAGTAAAAATTAGATAAAGTTTACAGAAATCATGACCAAAACAACTTACAGTATAAAACCTTTAAGTGAAACTTAAAAAAAAAAAATGTAGCAATGGAAAACAATCCCACTATGATAGTTATCTTTCTGTCTCTACCTTGGTAAGCATGTATATGCTGTGAAACAGTAGAATAAGCTTCTCTTCCAGAACTACTGAATTATAAGCAAAATGTTCAATCTCAGAGCCTTCAGTTTGAGACGACATTATTAAAGCAGAGTGATAGTCTTTAAAAAAAAGTCAGTGTCACCTGAGGTTTTGGACAGGAGGAACTATAAGCAAGCCTTGCCTCAAGCCCATCCCATCCCCCCCCCCCCCCCCCCCAGTTATCCGCCATCCCCAGCAAGACTGAAATGTAGACGTGAGAGAGCAGTGTTTTCTGTCTATGAAATCAATCAAATGCTTTTTAGGGATCTGAACCCTGAATTAAAACAAAGATATTGAGGCAGATTCCAAAAATAGAGGCACTTTTAGACAGTCAGACTGAAATATTGGCTAAGTGCATTCATGCATAGACTGAACGTGATACCAAAAAACAGAAGAATTAGCTATGCAGAATCAGTTCCATGAGATATTAATCATGTAGTGATCAGCAGAGTGCAACTGTGCAAAATTAAAGACTGAAAAAAGATGATAATTAAGCATAAGAGAATATCAGTTAATAATAAGAGTTAATAAAGACCCTCTGAGTGGCTCTAAACTGGAATTCTTTTTTGTTTACATTTGTTTTTCACCTTAATATGAACTTGACATGCCACATCCCAGAAGAGTGAGCAATAACCCCAGGCTGGAGGTGCAAAACCTTCCACGTGGCAGCCTACTTAGGAGGGCCGCTACTGGTCAATTTTAGAGCCTCTAAGGATGCCTCTACACAGCAATTAAACATCCATAGCTCGCCAGGATCAGCTGACTTGGGCTTCCTGGCGACAGGGCTGTAAAACTGCTGCATAGACATGAGAGGAAGGCCCCAGAACCCGGACTCTGGTCCGAGGCTGAACATCTACATAGCAATTTTTAGCCTTTTATTCCAATGCAGATATACCCTAAAGCTACGTCTCAAATGGCAAAGAGGTGTATTCTTACATTGAACGACTCGTCTCAATGTAAAATTCTAGTGGTGACAAAGCAGTTTTATCTTGATGCAGCTACTCAAGTTCATGACCTCAGCTAGCTACCTCAAGGTAAAACTATGTGCCTTGTCTACCTCCAGTAGGGTTTGACATTGAGATAGCTATCGGGAGGGGAGGAGGACGGACGTTAACAATGAAGACACAGCGTAAGGGGAGCCAGGATTGGCTAGAGGGAGGCAGGGTGCTTCCCATTAAAAGAGTGATGGGTGGTGGTGATAGGATATCAAAGTAATTCCTGATTTACAACAAGATCTTGCAAATTCTTAGACATGAACATAGCTTCACTTACATGAACAGACCTATATAAGTCAATGGGACTACTCACATGAGTAACTTTACTCACATACATAAGCAGTTGCAAGATCTGGCTATAAGCCACATCAGATCCATAGTCTGTACTAAGCCAAAAAAATATTTTCCTGCATCTTCCATTAAAACAAGGTTTATTTTAAATATTTAGCTTTAGCAAATCCAAACAAAAACAACAATGTTCAGGTGCCAAAGAATCAAAAAGTGAAACAGACTAACCTAGTTTCATTACCTAGCGAACAAAATACGAAAAAAGGAAACAAAAAACAGTAGCAAAAGTAGATTTAGGCCCAGATTTTAATGGTATTTCGGCACTGCTGTGCTCAGCTTTGAAAAATTTAACTGATTTGGGAGCCTATATCTCATTTTCAAAAAGGACCTAGAAACTTAGGAGTCTAAATTACATTGATAGTAGGATTTAGACCCTTAAGTACCTAAATCCTTTTGATAATGAGATGTAGGCTCCTAATTCCATTAGCAGTTGTGACACTGAGTGCAGCAACACCTAAATACCTTTAAAAAAACTGGGCCACAGTGCCAGATCCTAAAATGGTGTAAGTCAGTGTAGATTTCTGGAGCTACAGAGATTTACACCAGTTGAGAAAGTGACACTTAGTTTTTAAAGTCATTTGGTTTTTATATTTTAAGGTCTTATTAACAATACACATAAGAAAACTACTTAACTTATGACTTTTATGTTGTGAGAGTCCTGTAAATGCTGCTAGAGCCTGCAGGTGAAATTCTCAACCAGGCAATGGGGAATTCTCATTGATTGCCTCTAAGTGGTGACAGCTACCGCTGGTTATTTCTGAAATAATTTTCATCATCCAGAAATCTGTATATTTTCTTTACCTTTGCACACCAGATCAGCACCTTCCCATTGTCCTTTGGCATTACAAACTGCAGTCTGGTTACCACTTTCAATAACATAACCATGCAGGCAATTATAAGCAACTTCATTTCCATAGGTGGTCCTCCTTACAGGATCTGAATATGCATTCAAGACAGAAGGTGGGACTCCACAATCCACAGCTACAAACAAGATAGACAAGGGGGTGGGGGGGAGGGAGAAAAAACACATGAGGACATTAGAAATGTGAGAACATAAGAGGTTCATGGCTACAGCATGAGAACTTTCCACTTAAAACAAGAATCTAAATGAGTTCACATTTATAAAAACATGCTCTGCTACACATCGTTTGAAGTGTAAAACAACTCCATTGTACTGAATCTGCATTACACAAAGGCATAAAATACAGCAGAAGGTGGCACAAAAGAGTCCATCTCTTTGATCCAATGCCCAGCACTCATTCGTTTTTAGTGGAAGCCTTTAAAAAAAAAGGGTGGGGGCTACCATATTTAGGTTTCCATCTGTTAGAGTGTAACAGACTGTCCTCATTTCTTCCTGGACACTACCATCATGCACAAAAATGTCCCCTAACCTCACAGAACTATGCTGTAATTTCAAATCAATCCTGATCATTAACTCCAAAAGGAAGTCATAGGCTTCCAAGAAAAATTACATTCTCATCCACCTATTTAAATCAGAAAAGAACAAAGGACCTGTGCCATTTAAAAGATCCTGATGTGAAACTTGGTTCTGTATTTGTACAGCACCTTGCACAACGGAGTACCAGTCCATTACTAGGGCTCCCAGACATTACAGTAATACAAATAATTAATAATAAAATAATAGCAGCAGCAGCAGCAGCATGAGATCACGGCCTGGTGTAAGATCTGGCAACATTGAACCTACACCCACTGTGAAGTCATCATATGAAAATACTCTGAAATCTAATTTTGGAATAAAATGTGTATATTGTTGGTATTCCGGAGCAGGAACAGATTGCAAACAGTTGAGGAAACATTTTATACTTGATATGGTAAAAGAGTCACCAGTGGAATTTTAAAGGCCTAAAAAACGTTTTAAATGGCTCCATTGCTAATACGGAAGAAGCCAGGGCTGCTATTCACAGACTTGCTAAATTATCTAAGAAAAAAATTCTTACTGGCAGTTCAGGAACGGACAATTGCAATAAAAAGGGGAAATAGTTCATCTTTTCAGATTGTGAACAGTTATGTCAGGAGAAGGCAGCTCTTGCTAGTGAAACTAGCTTTTATCAAAAAATGAACACCACATGTTTGTATTCCATGGCTAGACGAAATGGAAAACAATTTATCTTGGGGAGGGCAGGAGACATGTCAGAAATGTACTGGATAAAACCATATTCTGAGGAAGCGGGAAGGAGCTCAGCTGGGATATGTTAATCGGAGTAATAAGTACATTTTGCAAAGAGATACATGTTATTTATTGCTTTAGGCTCCAACCCGGCAATGAGCACTTTGTGGGTGGCAGGAGAGCACCAGCGCAGAGCTTCATTGCAGGATCGGGGCCTTAAAATATATCCTGCAGATATTCACCTTTATTTCTTATTCAGGTTCTCAGAGGTTAGCTCTCAGCTGTTGTAGCACTAATCTTATTTCAATCGATTATTAGGTGTTAACCCCGACCCTGAGCTGGACTTCTGTTAGACTCAAGCAAATGAGGAAAGAAAAAAAGACTTGAGACTGAAAGCAAGATACCAAATGGGTCCAAAACACAGTTCAGCCGTGTTAAAAATGCCAAATGCACTGGCTTTTCACTAGAGTTGCCTCCCACAAATGGGGATTTCTTTGAGTAGATCGTAATACAGGCCCAGTGTATGCCATGCTCTTCTTTTCTTTGAAAAAAAACTCTGACCGTGATTACACATTTCCCATGTGATACCATTGCCTCACATTTTGTTACTTGTAACAATTAAGAACAAGTTTATCTTCAGTTTCCTGGAGCTCTTTTTCTGTCCCTTAAATTACCTTCGGTGTTTATACCTAACCTTTTCCAGCTTCATTACTGTTAGCATCTTTATTCATAAGACACCAACAAGTTGTCCCAGAAAACAAAACACAGATCAGAAATTGAAATCTGCTGTTTTGAGGTAAAAATCTCACCTACATTAACTGACTTTTTAGTAACTGAGCTTTCTGCTTCCTCCTACCTGCTGCCAATCAGCACTTCAAGTTTCACATACCCAATGAAAGGATGCCCAAGTTATCCCAGGAAATACAGAATTCTGCATTAGTAAGTAATGATGTTTTAGTGTGAAATCTGATGGAGCTGGTTATTCTGTCACCAATGCCAAATGGAAAGGTTAGTGAGCTACATGAGATGTCATTTGTTAACAGGATCTGATGACAGCCTAGTCTCAACAAAAATCTTTTGTAGGAGGTTGCTCAGAGCCTTTTTCCGTCCAGGAGACGGTGGAGTTATAGCGGGAGATCACAGATGGCCTGACATTCTATTAACAGCTCCAGGGATGCTTAGAAGAAGCCGTCACATAACTTAATGGGAAGCCATCGATTTTTCTTACGTCAATGACACCTTCTCAACTGATGTTCTTGTCTTTGGAAAAGACTATTTGTGACGCATGTATGCAAAATGCCACCGAAATCTTGAATACTTTCTGAGCTATAGACCACAGAAGCACAGTGCTCAATGTGTTAAAATGTGAATGCAGGGCCAGCTTCATTGCTCAAAATCACTGTACGTTAACGGCCGTGATGGCCCTTTTATTTCCATAACTGCAGTTAAATAAACATGCCTCTGATACAGACCCACAAATGTGAGCCACAAGAGTACGCTAGCATGAGCTGCTCCTCAAACATTGAGACAATAATTCACAGCTGCATTGCATATTACATGTTACAGGTGGGAGCTAACTTCATAACTTCTTAGGCTAGCCTTGTCAACAGTTTCAAGTTCAGAAATAGCCACATACAGATCAGGAATAACTGATCATGCTTTTTCAAGACCAGCCAACTCTTGAGGCGGAAAACATTTTGTCATTCTAGGTGGCACATTGCTCTGTTGTCATTCACATACAGTATTTTTTTTTTTGTTGTTCTTTAGTCAAGGAAGGATTGCAAACCTGTGGAGTCCATCTCACCTTTACAGCTTATGACAGAGGGTTCCCAGATTTCATCTTTGGTGCAAATAGATACGTTTTCCCCTTCGCTGTAAAACCCTTCTTCACACTCATAATGAACTTCACTCCCCAGCACAGAGGTGTAGTTCCCTAGGATGTGTCCATGCGTGATCTCTAGAGGGCCACACCTAATTTCTGCAGGCAAACAAAAGAGAACACAATTGCTGCAAAAGCACAGATTTAAAACATAATCTGCCTGGGGCCATGTATTGTCATTTAAAGCTGGTTTCACTCTATTCTCCAAGTTATTCCACTTATGAAGCCGGAAATCTTTAGTCTCTTACTATTTTGTTAGATCAGAATGTGGTATCTGAGTACTAAGGAATGCATGTTATATTACACAATTACAACTACCACAGTAACTAAACAGAGAGGGTCAATGAATCTTGAATTTCCTCTGATGGTCATGCTTCCGTTTCCTGAAATGAGCCCTAGTTAGTTATCACTTTTCAGGGGAAAAGTTGGTGGAAGGAATCTGATGCACAAAGTCTCAAGAGGAGATCAAGACCCTCTTGGGCACCTGGAGTGAGGAGAGCATTCAGAATGATATAAATTTGGCCAGAGGTAATCAGGTTTACCAGTAGGCCCCTTCATTGCCTTGCAAACTTCAGAATCAAGGTACAAATTAAAGGGTGCCGCACAAGAAGTGAAGAACTCAATCAACATCTCTGTCCCTTTTCTGAGGAGCTGAACCGGACACTACCAACACAGAATCAGTGAATCTTGAGGATAGTGTGGAACCTGAGGTATCAGTAGAGGAGGAAAAGGAAGCTGGGGCTAACAGGATGGCTGGGCCACAGAACGGGAAAGCTCTGATTCAGTTATCGAGATGTGTCTTTATGAATGCAGGTTTTGGGCCATCAACAATACCACGGGTGAGGTACTGGAGGTACTCGGTGGTACACAGACTCTAAGGTCAGATGGGACCACAGCGATCATAAAGTCTGACCTCCTGTATAACGGTGGCCATAGACCTTGCCTGAAATAATTCCTGTTTGAACTACAGCATAGCTTTTAGATGAAACATCCAGCCCCAATGTATAAGTTTACAGCAACAGAGAATCCACCACAACCCTTGGTAAATTGTTTCAATAGTTAGCTACCCTCACTGTTAAAAACTGCACCTTGTTTCTAGTCTCAATTTGCCCAGCTTCAACTTTCAATCATTGGATCTTGTCTAGAGGTTGGTTTTGTTGTACAGATAACAGAACTATCCTTGGGCGGGGGGTGTAGAAATTTCAGGTCCACAATATACCTGGCTGGATCATGTTTTTAATTTTGCCACAGCAAGTATTAAATCTCCATCAAGGAATAATCAACCACAAAAATAGAAGAATTGAGCAGCTGTGGTTTCCCAGGGATGTGACGGAGGAAGCAGCATTTGTTAAGGATGGAAGCTTTATTGTAGAATGGCTGTAGTTAAATGACATGCCCTTCAATGAAAGCTCATTGCCTGTAGTGGCTATATTTCTTTGTTACAGTCTTCTGAGTGACCCTGCTTTCCTGTGAGACAGTCTACTATTAGAATATGAGGAATATATGTACTGCTTTAAAAAAAAAACAAATAAATTAATTGACTATATAAAAGTTATTCAGACAGGGTGCCAGTGAAGTCAATGAGATATGCAGGTGATCAGCACTTCTGAAAGTTAGACGACTTATTGAGGTGCCTAGCTTGAAACACTCAAGTTGGAAATGTCAGCCTAACTCAATATACTAAAGCGTACCCTTGTGTACAACTGCCAAATTTTTGCAATACTATGTAAACGAGAGAACTAGGTAGTGGCAAGTTAGTTCCATAATCACTAACTGTTCACTTCACTTGGAAACGTGAGTGCATGACAGCTATACTGACAATTGCTAGTGTTGTGCGTCTCTCAGCTATGGAGCTGCTATTTTAATTGATACTGGAGAAAAGAAGAAGAGGGAAGACAAAGAAGCATTTATTTCAAGTTCAGATTAATTTCTTTTTATGGCGAAAAAAACCCAAATAAACCCAGAGTAGTTTATCCTTGCATACAGCACAATATGTTATCAAATGGCTAATTTATTCTTTTATTCCTCTTTCCTAGGCTTATTTTATTCACTTGATCTTATTCACCAGCTATTTATTCCGTTCTTCCTTTCCCCTTGAGGCAATCTGATTATGCAAATAGGACGGGGCAGATTTCTTCTTTACTCAGAAACTAATTATATCACCTTCCTGGCATATTTCATTTCACCACCTTGCACACTCAAACCACTGCTCTATAGCCATCGTCAACCTTATCATTCAAGCATCAATGAGACATGCTAAATTTGCAAAAACAAAAAGGTAACACATAGAGGACTACAACCCAGGAAATTCAGAACGGTAGGTTAGTGCAGGAACTGTAATATTGTGATGGATCTGATTGTATCTGTTAGCATGAATAACATCCATAGGCTCTCACCTTTGCATGAAACAGTGTTCCCAGCTGGATGAAAAAATTCTGTTCCATTTTCTGGTCTATATCCTTCCATACAGTAGCAGTTGTAGCTTCCAACAGTGTTCACACATCGTCCCCCAACACCACACAGACCTGAGAGCTGGCACTCATCTATATCTAGAAACCCAGATCAAATGTTACAATCTTTAAGTGGTTTTATTTTTAGGGTCCAGTCTTGCAATGTACCAAGCATATCCTAGAAGGTGTAACACGCCCAGAACTCCCGCTAGCGTCACGGGGAGATGCAGGGGCTTATTAACTTCCAGGAGGTGCTCACCACCATAGAAGATTGGGTCCTTACACACAAAAATCTATAACTTTACTATCAGTTTTTAGTTACTAAACGGCAAACAGACATTACCGTCTCCAGTCTACTTCATGCTACTGACCGGAAATACCCAGTAGTATCCGTATTTTTGATCAATTAAACCTGAACAGTCATTGTGCCATGGAAGTCCACCCTTCAGCTGAAGAAGAATATTCCACAGTAAACAAAATATAATAAACTGACATGCAAGTTAAAATAGGGAAGTGGAAAGAAGGAATATCATCCTCATCTTAATTTCTGGTGTCATTTTGCTAGCACAGCTGTTGTACAAACTGAGCTTTATATCAATAATTCACATTAACAGAACAAGAATGAGTGGAAGACAGCAGAAAACATAATAGGACTAACTTGCAGTAATGAGGGCTAGATATGGTTGCAAGTTTTTGCAAGTTTGGGATGTACATTAGGTGCAGGTGTCCAATAATTGCTTTTTGTACTTTCAAAAATAAAATCTTAATGTGATTGCAAAGAAACAGCCATGTTTGTGACAGAAAATAGATTATAAAGTCCCAGATCCCTAGCATGTGATCCTACTTGTTGTATGTACCTGTACAATACGTGCCATCATTGGGAATAAATGTCTTGTTGTTGTTAGAGGGATGGTATCCTTCAAGACAAATGCAGTAAAAACTTCCATGCGTATTGTGACATGATGTATGCTCGCCACAGATCTTGCTCGCTCCAATCTGGCATTCATCTTTATCTGTTGATATATTCAAAACATGTCAGAGATTAAAAATCAGATTAAATCTGCCACTGTCAACCAGTCAGACTTCTCCTTACCATATTTTTTTCTAATCTGTTAAGTCTGTAAATAATCACCCATCAGCTACAGTACTTCACATCTGTCGTTCTAATATTGGCTATCGTCATTGTCACTGGATGTGACCGGTTCACTTACTGCTCCATCCGTGTGTGATACACAATATGAAAGAGGAGCCAAGGTGGGCAAGGTAATATCTTTTTTTGGCCCAACTTCTGTTGTGAAGAGAGACAAGCTTTCAAGTTGCACAGAGCTCTTCTTCAGGTCTGTACAGATCAAAAGCTTGTTTCCTTCACCAACAGAAGTTGATCCAATAAAATATATTATCCTACCAATCTTGTGTCTCTAAGATCCTGGGACCAACACAGCTACAACACTGCAAATATTAAAGACACAGTGCCAACTTAATAATTATATATTTGAAACAAATAAAAAAATTTATTAACACTACCTATGAAAATTAGAACTGGAAGAATTTTAAAAATTATCATCCAAGTTGAGAGAACTGGAAAATCAGTAAACTCCATCTCAATTTTGTTTATAGTCAGTTTCATTTTCTGGTTCTCAGTGAAGTAATGATTGGGATGCTAATGATGAATGGGAGTATTTGTTTTTAAATTTCCACTGAAATTATATTTTTTAAAAACAATCATGTAAACATTTATATTGTCATTAGATTTTGTGATTTTTTCCCCCCCAAAACAGATTTTGGATCAAGTTTAAGTTGACAGTCTCCAAGTCAAACGTCTTAGAATTTAAAAAACGAGGTAAACGCACTACCACCAGTATTTGTTTTGATTGTTTACTGGCTACAAATCATCAGTTCTTTTAAATGCAATTGATGAAATCCAACTCAACATTCCCTACCCCGCCATTGCTAACAGATTTGAAAAAAGAATCTGTCGGCATTCTTGGTTTTGGAGAGACTGTTTGGTATGAACATAAGTCTTATTCTAAGAATTTGGTGTCATCATCCAGGACCAAATATTTCGGTAAGGACTTGTCTACACTGTCTGTTCATGTCTGGCAACCCAGAGTTTAAACCTATAGCACTTTAGCCTGCTGCACATTAACTGGCCTTGTAGACCATGCTGCCACACACAGAAAGTTCCCCAGTGCACTCTGACTGCAAGCAGTATGCCAAAGTACACTGTAGAACATTAGTACCTTGTAGTAGAGTCCACTCGGCCACTTAGGGCATATCTACATTACCCACTGGATCAATGAGAAGCGATCGATCCAACAGGGGTTGATTTACTGCGTCTAGTCTAGACACAATAAATAACTGCTGAGTGCTCTCCTGTCGACTCCGTACGCCACCGGAGCGAGAGGTGCAGGCGGAGTCGACGGGAGAGCATCAGCCATCAACTTACCACATAGATCTACTTACCGCAGTGTCTTCAAAGTATGTCGACTTCAGCTACATTATTCATGTAGCTGAAGTTGTGTAACTTAGATCGATCCCCCCCACCACAGTGTAGACCAGGCCTTAGTGTGGGGCAAGCTAGAGCATTGCAGATTTACACCCTTGCTGCGCAGTAACAGACCGTAGATTGTTAGTAACTGCATACATTCATAAATCATAGCCTACCTTGACAATGAGTCCTCCCATTACCCACAAATCCATAGTTACAGATGCAGACATTTTTGCCTTCTTTTTGCTGACACGTGGCGTTAGCATGGCAAGTGGCACAGACATCTGGGACTGAACTATTTGTTGCAGCTTAAAGAAAATAAATACGAAAAAATGCCAAAAATTTAGTTTGTGGATCATCTCAGTGCACAGGGAAGGCAGCATTTAGAATTCAATAAATAGATGAAACTTTAAATTGATTCCTTTGAATTGAAATCAAGTCCCATATCATACCCTGGTTTGAAGCAAAACTTTGGCCAATTATAAACAGCCCAGCCTAAGAAAACTGGGAGAAATGGGAATGAACTGAAGATCACAGCACAAGGAACATGGCATTATGTAGACATTGCTAAATGAGAGTAGTTGGCACAAATCCAGTTAATAATGTTTATGAGTTTCACATTTAAATCAAATTGTGCAAACCAGTCATGTTACACAATTAATCCACAGAGTTGTATTACTTTTTGTTTCAGAAGGTGGAGGAGGTAACCAGGGGCACAGACATTTTAGACTTAATTCTGACTAACAAGGAAGGATTGGTTACCAATCTGAAGATTGACGGCAATCTGGGTGAAAGAGGCCATAAAACAATAGATTTCATGAATTAAGGAAAGAAAGGAGTGAGAGCAGCAGAATAAGAACAAGGACTTCAAAAAAACTTCAACAAACTCAGAGAACTGGTAGGTAAGGTAGATGTTAAAGAGAGCTGTCAGAATGGACAGTGTCACCAGAGACTGTGGAAAGAAGCCCCTTTCTCTCCGAAGCAGGGTGAATAAAAATCAATGATTTAAAAAAATATATCAAAATCTGATTTTTTTATTTAAATCAGTTTTTTTGATAAAATTCTTTTTGAGGAAAAAATCCTATCTAAAGATAGTTTTAATTAAGACATATTATAGCTCAAAGATATCTCATCATGGAATAGGGATTATAAATTCTAATAGTCATATAATGTTTAAGAAAAGTTTTGTAAATGAGTTCCAATAGCTCATGGATTAGGGACCCAATCCTTTGGGGCTCCAGGGGCTTCTGTATAGATTAGGTTAATCTTTCTATCTACCCAATGGAACTCAGTGCTCAGTCTAGGAGATACCATCAGAGATGCTTAGTTTTGCAGTTTTCAAACTGTGGATTTGTGTCTCCAGAGATGCTTGTTAACAGCAAAAATGTTTTTAAATAAAATAAATAAATAAATAAATAAATAGAGGTGAGAAATAACAGACCTCAACCCTATTGTCCCTCTGCAAATTTGTGTACACAGAGTCAATCCCTTAATTCTCTCTAAAAGTGCAAAGTTTCAAAAAGTTCAGTGAATAGAAGATTGTTGGTGGCAGAATAGATCTGGACAAGGAGAAGAAGTCTGGAGATAAATGTAATGTTTAAGAAAAGTTTTGTAAATGTCTGCCACTGGATGTTCACTAAACCTGTAGTGCCACTAAAGCAAGCTTCTCATGTCCACTACCTCCTAGCTAGCTGAGTTCATTTGCCCGAACACAAAGACACTTCTTTGACCATAAATAGAGAGAAAATATGAACTCAGGAAAATACTCCAAATAGTCTCTCTTAGACCCCTCTAGCTGCACGGTGGCTTAAGCTTCTTCTGAAGATCCAGAGTGTTTTATTAATCTATTATGTATTGTGTTATTACAGAAGCACCTCATAATATTACTGTTTATACTATCTGGTATAAGTGGCTAGTATTCGATAATTCTACTAGGCTACTTGCCCAGGACAAGTAATTTTCTTTGGACAGGTCAATAAACTATTTTTTTCCTCACTATCATCATGGTACAGAATAGAGGAGTAATTTTTTCCAGGGTTAGTAAATTTCTATTTCAGTTTTGCAAGGGTAAGCTAAATCACGGCATTTTATTCTGCGTGATGTTCTGAACAATACCATAACAAAGACTTTTATACAGCTTCAGCATGAGTTTGACTTGCCTGAACATCAGACTGACATAAGCTTCTTTACTACAGTAAAGCAAAAATGTAAAACAGCTCCCGAAAACCATCCAGTCTGTTCTATACTATACTAAATCAATTAGGCAAACCTCTAGGGCATCACATAACTCCCTAGAACCCAACACAAGTCTGAAGGGTCTTTCTGACAATGATTCAGTATGACTATATCATATGCAGATAGGTAATTTTAAAAATACATTTTCTATGATAACTTGATGAACCATCATACCAGGGCACTTCAGTTTAATATTATCCACCATATACACTGGGATCTGACTGAGTCTCTTGTACATGCTGTCATGAAAACCTACTGCCCAGGATTAGCTGGGGAACTCAAAAGAATTATCTTTGCTCACAACTGTGACAAACCCCTTTGAATTCTAGTTGTGTTCTAATCTAGGCAATACCTCCCAACTTTCTGGGCTTTCCATTACTGCGTTTCAATGGTCACTTAGTGCCATTTTGACAGGCAACTGATTATACGGACTACATGAAAGGCCCAGATCATAGCAAGTACTGATTCCCTTATAGCAGAGGTTCTCAAACTGGGGGTTGGGACCCCTCAGGGGGTCACAAGGTTATTACATGGGGTTGCAAGCTGTCAGCCTCCAGCCTAAACCTCGCTTTGCCTTCAGCATTTATAATAGTGTTAAATATAAATTAAAAACACTTTTTTAGATAAGGGGGATTGCACACAGAGGCTTGCTATGTGAAAGGGGTCACCAGTACAAAAGTTTGAGAATGACTGCCTTACAGAGTTAACAACATTTGCAAAATATACCTGTGATGGGTTTGGTCACAGAGACCCCCTCGGGACTGTCACCTGATGTACTGAAATTACCTCTGAGCCCATTTTCCCTTTCAGCCTGGGAATCCAGAACCCTGCCTTATTGAGCCAGACACGCTAGCCTGCTGCAACACAGACTCAGGTTCTGCGCCATGCCCCCAAAGCAACAGACTTTAACCAAAAAATAGCTTAGCAGGTTACCTCTCCAGCACCCAGATACCCGGTTCCTAATGGGATCCAAACCCCAAATAAAACTGTTTTACTCTGTATAAAGCTTATACAGGGTAAACCCATAAATTGTCCATCCTCTGTAACACTGATAGAGAGACATGCTGTTTGCTCCCACAGGTATAAATCACTTACTCTGGGTTTATTAATAAAGAGAAGTGATTTTATTAAGTATAAAAAGTAGGATTTAAGTGGTTTCAAGTAATAACAGACAGAATAAAGTACGTCACAAAGCAAAATAAAACAAAACATGCAAGTCTAAGCCGAATCATTAAGAAGCTGATTACAGGTAATATATCCTCCTCAGAGATGTTCCAATAAGCTTCTTTCACAGACTAGACTCCTTCCTAATCTGGGCCAAAACCCTTCCCCTGGTACAGCCCTTGTCAGTTCCAGGCGACATATCAGGTGGTAAGCAGGGGCTCTCTCATGACTGGCAGCCCCTTTGTCCTGCTCCACCCCCTTTTATAGCTTTGGCATAAGGCGGGAATCTTTTGTCTCTCTAGGTTTTCATCCCTCCTTCTAAATGGAAAAGTACCAGATTTAAAATGGATTCCAGCATCATGTGACTTAGTCACATGTCCTGTGAGACCACAGCCTTCTTTCTTCCTGGGCTGGCCCACATGTACCCAGGAAGGTTTGCAAGTAAACAGAGCCATTTACAGCTCACTGATTCTGAAGCACCCTTAATGGCTTCCACTTAGTATGTTAACATCAGCAATACAAGTTTATATCTTATTCTCCTAACTCCAGATATAGGGTATGTCTACATCTACAATTTTGCAGCGCTGGTTGTTACAGCTGTATTAGTACAGCTGTATAGGGCCAGCGCTGCAGAATGGCCACACTTACAGCAACCAGCGCTGCAAGTGGTGTCAGATGTGGCCACACTGCAGCGCTGTTGGGCGGCTTCAAGGGGGGTTCGGGGAACGCGAGAGCAAACCGGGGAAGGAGACCAGCTTCCCCGCGGTTTGCTCTCGCGTTCCCCGAATCCCCCTGCAAACCGCAGGGAAGGAGACCTGCTTGCTCGGGGAACGCGAGAGCAAACCGGGGAAGGAGACCAGCTTCCCCGCGGTTTGCTCTCGCGTTCCCCGAACCCCCCTGCAAACCGCAGGGAAGGAGACCTGCTTGCACGGGGGTTCGGGGAACGCGAGAGCAAACCGGGGAAGGAGACCTGCTTGATTACCAGAGAGGCTTCCTCAGGTATGCTGGGATACCTGCTTATTCCACGGAGGTCAAGAAAAGCGCTGGTAAGTGTCTACACTTGATTACCAGCACTGGATCACCAGCGCTGGATCCTCTACACCCGAGACAAAACGGGAGTACGGCCAGCGCTGCAAACAGGGAGTTGCAGCGCTGGTGATGCCCTGCAGATGTGTACACCTCCTAAGTTGCAGCGCTGTAACTCCCTCACCAGCGCTGCAACTTTCTGATGTAGACAAGCCCTAGAAACAATACATGCAAAGAAACATGATGAACACACTCAGTAGATTGTAAGTTTTGTAATGACACAAGAGACCTTTTGCATAAAGCATACTCCAGTTACATCATATTCACATTTATAAGCATATGGAGTGCAATGTCACAATACCTTTTTGAGAGCCAGTAAACTGCACAACTACGAGTAGATCTAATAGCTCGTATACGCGGACCAACAGCAGAACACTTTCCATAGGGCTAACCATCACCAGCCATTAGTACTTCACCAGCTCGCATATAAACCTGTAGTACTTTGTGGTGCTGATCAACTCTGAATGGACTAGTACATTAGCTCTATCTAATAGTATTTCCTTCTTGTGATTATTTTCTTATCTTCTTTTCTACATTCTACCTATTTATTTTTTATTTCTCAGGCATGCCCATACATATGTTCAAAAGGGTGTTCTAACAACATAACATATACATTCTGATAGTCTTACATTTTCATTTGAATGTGATTGGCTGAAATGTTTGTTAAACTACTTATTTCTGTAAACTGACTATGTAAATATTTATTATAAATGTTGTTCATAAAAATAACTAAGAATACTGCCCTTAGGAAAACGGCTTGTAATAAAACCATTTAAAAATGTGGTCATAACTTCTGAATCATCTAGACGGCTCAGAGGAACAGGACATTTATCATAATTCAATATGAACTTTATATATGTTAGAATCTAGAATTGTGTAATTCGTTTCCGTACCATTTCTTTTATTCATAACAATTTTGCTTTATGTGTTTCTCTTTTTTGCATGACTTTTATTTATATATATATATATATATAATTGGTTTTCTAGTCGATTAAAATCATAACAAACAGGTTGCACTTATATAGTTCATGTACACAAACATGTTTAACATTTTAAAAATAACGCCTGAGGAGTGCAGAGTTGACATTTTCTCAAGATACTGTTAATACACTGAAAGCTTAATTGTATTTGCTTATTAAGATAAATGAGATTAACTTTGCTGTTAGGGGTGGTATAGTTCTTATGAAAGGATGAACTGAATGTGTAGTTAAGTAATTTTCAAACATCTCTTATTAAGTTTTCTGTGTATTTCTGAGTATAGTTTCTAAACATATAAAGATAGCCTCAAGAGGAAGGAGGATGAAAAATGTAACCAGTTTTTCACCTGCTTTCTACACTGCCATATCATGCTATACAAAAAGCACCTGTTCAGCAGTAGTGTTTTATTCTTTACTCAGTGCATTTCAAAAAACATTTAAAATTCTTTTGAAATACCACAAAATTCCTACTTCTAAGATGCTCCCTTTATAAAATATTTAGGTTTTTTTTTAAACCAAATAAGCATGGGAGGCAAAAACATATTAATGTGCATTTGCAACCAATGTGCATTAGAAAACTAAATTAAGTTAGAAACAGTGATAGCAAAAACTAACCACAATATCTCAATCTGCTGATAAGAAACGGAGTTTTTTCATCAGTTTTCTGTCATATTAGATAAAACTGCTTATTTTCTCATTCTCTGTATCAGATGATAAAGTTTTATCACTTGCTCACCTCTTACAATGTCCATATACACACACACACAAAAAAAAAAACACCTTTCCACTTCAATCTAGTCAATGACCTCCATTGAAAGCAGCTAGATACAGAACTTAATCCAGTCCCTAGTGAAGTCAATAAAAAGATTCCCATTGGCTTAAGCAGGAGCTAGATCAGGACCATAAAGATCTGGAACACAATGAGATCAATAAAATACATTTGAACATCATTAGGAGACCACCTCCCATGAACATATATAATTAGCTGTCCTTAGGTGAAACATATACAGTTCACTATATATATTTTAAAAAAAATATATCAAGGCAGTACTGCTCTGAAACAAACACATATCTACTGATGTTCATGTATTGCCCACCTCTGAAAAGAGGCATACTTCACTATATGACATGAAGAACCCCACAAGGACTGGGAAGATGGTTTAAAATGGAAATCAGTAACACAGCTCTCTTCACACTTTAAAAACCACCGAGGCTTTTCAACAGTCTGTACTGAAACCCCAGAATTCAGTCTGTTCAAAAGTCATAGATCAGGCAAACTGAAAAACTGGAACAGCCACTACACTCTGAAAAATGTAAAAATGGACCAAGTATAGACAGATGAAAGGACATACTCTTGATAGAATCAGGAATATTCACACCAGGTCTGATTTTGGTCCTATACTGTAATACATGATTACACATAGCAGATGGCCAATATGTAGATTTTCATCGTCTTGAAATAAATCCTTTACTTTATTGTCAATGTCACAACTCCTCCAATTTAAATATCTCTAGGTTAATTTGACTAAGACCATTTTCTTCTGGAAGGGGAAATCTGGCCTCCCCACTGTACATTTCTCAACTGTATCATGTGAACTGTGTAGCACAGGTTTTTTTTGTTTTATCCTCGGTAGAACCATCATTTCATTAAAAACTTGATATTAGTATTACAGTCAATGCTGAGAAATTGCTCATACAAATAACATAACATTTTTGTTTAGAAATCCTAGTAACCTCAGCTGTCCTTCATGCAGGAGTAAGTTCCAAAAGGAACAAATGGAAAAAAATCAATACAGAAAAACGTTAGCACACAGCTATTATTTTTCTTATAAAACAAAGAAAAAGACAATGGAATCAGAATTATGTAGTGGCGGCATAATCAATTCAAAATTATAAACATCGAATCAGAAAGTAACCTACATGCTTTCACAGCTGAGAGTTAAAGTCCTATAAAGGAGCCAACAGAAAGAAAATTACTTGGAAACAAACAGTGTAGGAGAAAAATTTCCCTAAATAAATATCTGTAGGTTTGTTTTTAAAACATCCTTTTACTTGTAGGGAAACCACCTGAAAACTGTTGCCTGCAGCTTTTTGTGGAAGTGGGGAGATAATATTAATAGGTACTGCCATATTAAATCAAAGCAGTGGTCCATCTCATCTAGCATCCAGTCTCCAGCAGTGTCAAGTACCAGATGCTTCAAAAAAATATGTAAGAAACCCTGAAGTGAGCAATTATAGAATTATTTTGGGCAGAGGGAGGGGGAGTTAGGGGAGGAATTTCTTCCTAACTTCCTTGGCTAGAAGCTGTCTTAGGCCATGAAGCATGAAGGTTTATATCCCTGCCAAACTTTGGGGGTTATTTATTTTGACAACCCTATGTAATATATAGGCAGAGGTTCTCATAATCCATATAAATATAGTCTTTTAAAAATATTGCTAAACTATTTCAGAAAACTTCTTCATCCCACTCCCTCTCCCCCAAAAAATAATTAAATGAGAATTATGTTTTTTTAAAAATAAATAACTGAAATGAAGTTTTGCCTGACACTGCAAAAATATTTTGGTACAAAAACAAAATTACTCTTATCCTGATTATGACTGTTGTCTATTACTGAAGTGCATTAAGACCTATGGTTGAAGACAACAGCTGAGTATTATTATTACTACAATACCACCAGCCTGTATCTTCACCAGCTTGGAGGGGGTTCTATTATCAGACCTCATCCTCTCCACCACTTAAATTCTCACAGATAACCACAGCAAGTTGAACAAGCAATGTGCACATTAGAAATGCTCTGAGGGCAGAGGAGTAATTATAGTTAAGAGTCGTGATCAAAAGTTTGGAAGTAGTTTCATTTCTCATGACCACAACTTGGTGTAAAAGAGGCACTACCAGAAATGAATGCCTGACAAATACGGGAGGGAGAGTCTCTTCTATACTTCGCCAACATTTGTATGTTATCATGACCATATAGAGTATTATGAAAATTAAACCAAGTCATGCGGTGTGTATACAAGTGTACAATTGTTTGGTTTAGGAGGAGCATGAAGAACAACCATCTATGTGGAGCATATATATTTGGAGCATGTATTCAACGACCTATGCAGTGTGTCAGGAGGTTGGCGGGGGAGGGGGAGGGGGACGGGGACACACATGACTGAATAGAGGTGTGTATGAGGTTGTATATCAAGGGAGATGGTGTATCAGGGTTGAGTTTCTATAGGGTTGAGTAAGCGCTATGTATAAGGTGTGAGGAAGGATTTTTAGGAAGGAGAAGTGTCTATGGTTGAGTAGGAGGTATATATAAGAGGGGCTGGAAGAGTATGTATTTTGAGGGAAGAATCTATAGGGTACATATGAAGGGGCAGGAATGTTCAGGAGACCCCAGAGGGGATGAGTATAGGAGAAGTGGGTGTGTACAGAGGATCCTGAAAGGGTAGGTATAAGAGAAGTGGGTGTGCACTGGAGTGTTTAGAGGGGCCAAGAGGACATGGGTATAAGGAGGTGTAGGTGTGTGCAAAAGGGGTAGGCACAAGACAATGGGTGTGCATAGCGGAGCCCAGAGGCAGTGGGTGTGTGTAGGGGAGCCCCATAGGGCGTAGGTACTGGGAAGCCCATAGGGGTGGGTACAAGAGAGTGAGTGCGCACAGGGGAGCCCCATAGGGAGTAGGCACAGAGGAGCCCATGGGGGTAGGCACAAGGCAGTGGATGTGCATAGGGGAGCCCCACAGGGGCCAGATACCGGGGAGCCCACAGGGGATGGGTACAATACAGTGGGGGTGCACATGGGAGCCCATAGGGGGCGGTACATGACAATGGGGGTGCGCAGGGGAGCCCCACGCGGCTGGGTAGCGGGGAGCCTGGAGCCCCCTCCCCGCCTCACTTACCCCGCTGTCCCTGCGCAGGGCGGGCGGCCTGGAGCACGAGCAGAAGGAGCAGCCGCCGTGCTGCGAGGCTGCTGCCGCCGCCCGCTGCGGTGCCCGGCGGGCTCATGTCCCTCCCGGCCGCTCCCCGCGTGCCCCACGGGGCGGCGGGAACTCTGCTGCGCCCGGCCCCGCTCTCCCGGGCGGCTGCCCCGCCGGCCCATATAAGGCGACCCCGCCCGGGGCCCGCCCAGCCTGCGCCACCCCCACAGCGTGTGTGCCTGACCCCCAGCTCTCATATCGCTTCCTCCCCGCGCCGCTTAGGGTGCTGCGGCTCAGCCCTCACCTCTGCACCGCCAGGGCTGCTGTGCCGCCCCCCAGCCCTCACCTCTGCACCGCCAGGGCTACTGCGCCACCACCTCTCACACACCCCCACGCCCTAAGGCTGCCGTGCCACCCCCCAGCCCTCACACCCCCGCCGCCCTAAGGCTGCCGTGCCGCCCCCCAGCCCTCACCCCCCCGCCGCCCTAAGGCTGCCGTGCCGCCCCCCAGCCCTCACACCCCCGCCGCCCTAAGGCTGCCGTGCCGCCCCCCAGCCCTCACATCCCCACGCCCTAAGGCTGCCGTGCCGCCCCCCAGCCCTCACACCCCCGCCGCCCTAAGGCTGCCGTGCCGCCCCCCAGCCCTCACCCCCCCACGCCCTAAGGCTGCCGTGCCACCTCCCAGCCCTCACCTCTGCACCGCCAGGGCTGCTGTGCCGCCACCTCTCACACCACCCCCCAGCCCTCACACCCGCACCGCCCTAAGGCTGCCGTGCCACCCCCCAGCCCTGACACCCCCACCGCCCTAAGGCTGCCGTGCCACCCCCCAGCCCTCACACCCGCACCGCCCTAAGGCTGCCGTGCCACCCCCCAGCCCTCACATCCCCGCCGCCCTAAGGCTGCCGTGCCACCCCCCAGCCCTCACCCCCGCCGCGCCCTAAGGCTGCCGTGCCACCCCCCAGCCCTCACATCCCCGCCGCCCTAAGGCTGCCGTGCCACCCCCCAGCCCTCACATCCCCACCGCCCTAAGGCTGCCATGCCACCCCCCAGCCCTCACCCCCCCCATGCCCTAAGGCTGCCGTGCCACCCCCCAGCCCTCACATCCCCCCGCCGCCCTAAGGCTGCCGTGCCGCCCCCTCTCACACACCCCCACGCCCTAATACTGCCGTGCCGCCCCCCAGCCCTCACATCCCCACCGCCCTAAGGCTGCTGTGCCACCCCCCAGCCCTCACATCCCCGCCGCCCTAAGGCTGCCGTGCCGCCCCCCAGCCCTCACATCCCCGCCGCCCTAAGGCTGTCGTGCCACCCCCCAGCCCTCACATCCCCACCGCCCTAAGGCTGCTGTGCCGCTACCTCTCACACCCCCCCACGCCCTAAGGCTGCCGTGCCACCCCGCAGCCCTCACACATCCCCACCACCCTAAGGCTGCTGTGCCACCCCACAGCCCTCACACACTCCACCGCCCTAAGGCTGCTGTGCCACCTCTCACACCCCACCAGCCTAAGGCTGTTGTGCCACCCCCCAGCCCTCACATCCCTACCACCCTAAGGCTGCTGTGCCACCCCCCAGCCCTCACATCCCAACCCCTAGAACCCCTCTCCAGCCCCCCATGGGCCTCTCTCCTCTCTGCACCCACCTTCCCACTTCATGGCCTGTGTCCCACTTTCGCACAAGTGGCCTGGCTGATAAGGGCTATATTTGGCCTGATGGGTGCAATTGCAAAGGGATTATTTGTTACTGGCAGAGGCAGGGGTGGTTGAGAATAATGCTTGTTTTATGTACGATTGTAGACAGCAGGTCATCGCGCCAGTTAGACCGTTTGGCTTTGGCTTCTCACAACCCCATTTACAAATGAGACTGAAAACTGCATACATATTCTGTGTCATTCTGTGTTTAGTCAATTTTGTGGGTACAGCTAATTTATTTGTGGAATTGGCAGAGACAGAAGTCACTACCTCCACCTGCTCCAGCTCCTTTAAGCCCTCTTCTTCAGCATGAATCCATAGGTCTTAAGGACACTGTCTAGAAATTTCCCACTGGTGCTAATATAAAATTGTGGGAATTTTTTAGTATCCTTTCATATTGGGATTTAGCATTGGCCCTGCTTAGGCTACGAGGCAGCTGTTTTTAAGTCATTTGCCCTTGAATACTGACTAAAACATACCTAAAACTTGTTTTACATCTCTACAAGAAGCTTTCCAATGCTACTTACTATCAGCAATGCTAAAGAAAGGGCAGCCTGAGTTGGGAAGTTATATAAATGTTGCAGGAATTTTGATTTTTGTCTGGTAACTTTCTTAAAGGAATTGCTCAAGTTCTAAATACTTTTAATATTAATCACCTGAAAATAAAGCCAATGTCATCAAATCTACCATCACTTTTCAGTTCAAATGATATAACCTAGCCCCTAGGCTCTGCTCAGCCCTCACAACCCAGATATTTTTCTAATAGTGAAGACTGCATTTCAATTGAACCCAGATTGTCCAAAGAAAATCCAGTTTTCCAGAACAAACAGGCTGTTTATTGGTTTGATTTACTGCTGAATGTCCATAAATATAGCAGTAATACAAAATTGTGTAACATGTTGACTTAATTATTGAAGCTGTTGCTATTCCATTGCATAGGAACACATTCTGCTGCCCTTACTCACCTTAAATACCTTACCTCACCAGGATTATTTGCAGAATAAGGTGCTATTCAAAGTGTGGGTCTGACAATCAGGCCCTTCATTATGTTTTTAACATAAGTTTAATGAGAGGAGACATTGTTTTCTGCATTTTGTACAGTGCTGAGCAATATATCAGCATAATAAATACTGAAAACCAATAAAATATTACATAGTCTTTTAATAATGTTTTCAACAGAACTGTTCTGCCTAATTAGATTAAAGTGATACTTGCACTTTGTCCCCCCACTCTTTGTATTTATTATGCAGGATGCAAGCCTATCTATTGTACCAATAAGTCTCCACCTTTTCCTTCTTAAAAAAATGATAGATATATTATGAAACTGAAATTAGAAAGTCTAGCAAATGGGAAAATATTGTTCACCAGAAAATCAGCAAAACTATGAGCCTATTTGCTGTCATCACACATTTTCCTCTTTACTTTCTGTAAATAGTCTCTAAAGAAATTCAATTAAACAATTTAGTAAACAACCAAACCAGGAATAAGGATCAGTGGGGATTGAGTAAGTGGTCCTTAGGATATAATTTGTTTGAGGATAATCAAACCAGGTGGGGGGGGGGAACCTACTTTCGATTAGATCCATGATCCAACCATGGGCAAACTGAAACCAGAAACTTCACAACTGGGGCCCAGTTTGGCATCAGAGTGCACAGGTAATTCCTACAGACTAGGTTTACTTGGTTCTGACTCAGTGCAGATGACTGGACTAAATGGCTTCTCAAGGTCCCTTCCAGTCTTATATTTCTGTGTTCTCTGTCTCAGGACTCTTACCTTGCTCCCACTCCTAGCTGGGAGAACCTCAAAATTCAGGTTGATTCAAGTCCTATATAGTTTTAAATCCATCTCTACAGCTACCGAATAACAGTTCAGAAAAACTTCTGCATGGATTTTCTGATCTGAACAGGATAAGGATTTTATCTTTTCACTATCATATTTAAAAGGATCCAATTTGTAAATACATTTCCCTTTGTTCCTAATAGCATTAAATCTCACTACTCAGAAGGCATCTGCACTGCTTGCCTTGTATTTCTCTTCCCTGTGATCAGAAAACAGTTAAGATGGTCAGAGTAATTAAATTCATTCTGAGACACTCCTGGAACTTCTCCGTTCAGCCTCCTTGCAGCTTTCTAAATGGAGAAAATTGAAACTCAAAAAAGCAGGCAGGAGTAACACATCCTAAGCAGTTTATGTTCACTCTTCATTTCCTTCCCAGAGGGAAATGGTCATATAATATATAAATCACATTTTCTGTAAGAATGCCTTGCACAGATTATACTATTTTGACATTTGAGGACCTGAAATATTAAATGGATTCTGATGACTATTGCAGCAAATTTTTTGTAATACATGGCAAATATTTGAATAAGTGTAAATCACCTCCGAGAATGGATCATTCACCCATTCATGATGCTATCAAATCACTGCTTTCCGACTGGCTGAGAAGAGAACAACTGTAACCCAATGGCCGGCACTCTGCACATCTGACGTGGAGACCAAATGGTGCCCTTCTGGTCTATTCAAAATCAGCTTAATTAAGAATTGGCTTCTGGTTCCCCCTTTAGTTACCAGAGTAAGCAATAATGCGTGTTGAACCAGAAGTAACAACTGAAAAACGGCTGGTCCCCTTCAGCTTCTAATCAAAATGCTTCAATGATTATTGTGAAGTGGAAAGTGGTTTTCTTGTCATAACTTTCACTATGGAGGAAATATCACCACTTACATTTGCTTTTGCAGTGTTTCTGTTCTGCACTCTGAGATGCAATTTTCTGTAGTTATCTGTATCCCCCCTGCCTGTCAGCTACTGATAAATGAATTCATGATGGAAAAAAATGAAACACCTCTGCAGAGATAGTAGGAGTGAATTAGAAAATTATAAATCTGATTAACCCCCTTCACTTCTCAATTCTTCTGCAACATAGTCCTAAAGATAAAGAGGATATTAGAATATGCCTGGAACATACATCCCACTCCAAAAGCATTCTGGGTGATGATGCTTGGTAATGGTTGCTGTTAATCAGGGGAAATGGTTCCCCAAGCAAGAAAGAACTGCTATCTACTGGTTGTAGCACAAAATGAGGTGACTGAACGCCTGCTCTGCCAATGATCCACTGTGACAGATAAAATAATCTCTGTGCCTCGGTTTACCCAGTTGTGAAACAACGATCATTTAGGTCTCATATGGGTGTTTTCATGCCTAATGTTTGCAGAATAATGCAGCATGATTAAAAAAATATTTTAAATAAGGTCCAAGTGTCAGTGTAAACTGTGACTTAGGGAAGTCCCTTTTTTAAACCATATAAGTGAAGGGCCTAAGTCTTGACATCAATTGTTTCTGTGCGAGAAATACGCAGAAATTGTCCAGTCTTAGAATAGTTTAAGAGAACAGCTTCAACACTGTCACTTTCAACTGTTTCTTGTTATTCCCAATTTATGTAAATATAATTAATGCTACACTGCTGTTGGTGCCATTGCACTTCTATAACTAGGACAAAAATGAGCACTGCTGGACATTTGCAAACTCTGATCATGACTGCAATACCATATTCACACTTCCTTGAACACCGTCCTTCATGCCAGTCCATAAGGCCACTAACCTCTTCTCCCCAAGCCTTGCTATACCATGGTGCCCACAAAAAACTGCCAACTAATAGCAGCCAGGACAAGAACCAGTTGGTGATAATTGGATACATACAGGGTTGGAGGGAATATCCATTGCATCTCTTATCCCTCTCCTACATTTGTATTCTGTTTTCTTTAGGAGTTCTTTGGGGTGGGGCCTTAGGCCTTGGCTACACTGGCGCTTTACAGCGCTGCAACTTTCTCGCTCAGGGGTGTGAAAAAAACACCCCGAGCGCTGCAAGATACAGCGCTGTAAAGCGCCAGTGTAAACAGTGCCGCAGCGCTGGGAGCGCGGCTCCCAGTGCTTCAAGCTAAACTCCATGAGGAGGTGGAGTATGTGCAGCACTGGGAGAGCTCTCTCCCAGTGCTGGCGCTGCGACTATACTCACACTTCAAAGCGCTCCCGCGGCAGCGCTTTGAAGTTTTGAGTGTAGCCATACCCTTAAACTATGAGTGCAGAACCCTGGCACATCTAGGCACCCCTTTGCAGGTGATAAAATCATTAAAAAGAGAGGAAGACGTGATTCCTGTGTCACTGGAGCTTCGCAACTGTGCTGCCTGTGCAGATTCAAAGCTGCACGAGTAATTAAAAGCAAAATCATCAATATCAAGACTGAACAGCTTTTACCTGTATCTTGGGCTGTTCAGCTAACAAGGAGTCTTTATCCCATCCTGTTCCCTTCCCTATGGGACAGTAAGGTTGTCATCACTGGTGCAACTCATTTTTTAAATGTAAAGCAAACAAAACTGTGGTAGAATCCCAGTCTCTAGTTCCTATTCGATTCTGAAACACAACACCAAGAAAAGTAACTGTAGTTATGAGAGGAAGAGGGAACCAACAGAGGACTTAAGACTCCTCAGATGATTTCCCTGCTCTGCCACAAACTTGTGATCTTCAGCAAGTCATTAGCTTTTCTGTCCCTCATTTCCCCACCTCACAGGGATGTTGTGAAGATAACTACATTAAAAGATTGTGAACTGCTTTGAGGTCTACTGAAGAAAAACGCTATACAGACAATAGGTATTATTGTTATTAGGGGGAGGAAACACCTACTGACTTTCCGGGAAAGGGGGAGAAGAGAAGGAAGCTAGATAAGGGAGGGAGGGAGGGAAAGTATTTTACATTAACTCTGTAATACTCATATCCTGAAATGATAAAACTGACCTTTGGCTGCAGAGTTTATGCGCTGCGTAAACAGCTCAGCCTTCACCCTCAGTTTATTCAGCCCAGGATAGAGTTATTACCTCTCAAAGAGAAAGCACCCTTTACTTGTTATTCTGTTAGACTGATTCTACACACAGTGTTAGCCAGAAGGCTGAGCAGAGGGCTCAGCTTCCCAAGATTATGCGTTCATTTTTTGTAGAGAGACAGCTGTCTTCATTTGGCTGGATGATTACAAATAAAGCGCTTTGGTCTTTTCAAATTCAATTACATATAACTATATTATTTATACATTTACTGGTAATCAGGAGAAGAAGATTGTGGGTGATGACATTCATACCCAGTAATAAGTTACAAGACACAAGACTGATGTTTCCAGCCAAAGAAAAGGTCACCCTGTCTTCTTTTGATATTATTTGCAATGCTGACAACACTGTTTATCTTCAAATAGTTTACAGCATTCCCACAAGACTCTTTGCTTCTATCAACAGTGGGTCTATCTATAATGGCAGGGGGAGAAAAAGCAGAGTGGCAATGAGAGAGTGTTCCACACTCGTACTTAAAAGGATTTCTAGTATTGAACAATTGCTTTCTCGCTGAGCGGATACATGGAATCATAGAAGATTAGGGTTGGAGGAGACCTTGGGAGGTCATCTAGGCCAGCCCCCTACTCAATGCAGGATCAACCCCAACTAAATCATCCCAGCCAGGGCTTTGTCAAGCTGGGCCTTAAAAACCTCTAAGGAAGGAGATTCCACCACCTCCCTAGGTAACCTATTCCAGTGCTTCACCACCCTCCTAGTGAAATAGTGTTTCCTAATATCCAGCCAAGACCTCCCCCATTGCAAACTGAGATCACTGCTCCTTGTTCTGTCATTTGCCACCACTGAAAACAGCCAAGCTCCACCCTCTCTGGAACCCCTCCTCAGGTAGTGGAAGGCTGCTATCAAATCCCCCCTCACTCTTCTCTTCTGCAGACTAAATAACTCCTGTTCCCTCAGCCTCTCCTCATAAGCCATGTGCCTCAACCCCCTAATCATTTTCATTGCCCTCTGCTCGACTTTCTCCAGTTTGTCCACATCCCTTCTGTAGTAGTGGGGGTGGGGTAAAACTGGATGCAATACTCCATATGTGTCCTCACCAGTGCCGAATAAAGGGGAACAATCACTTCCCTCAATCTGCTGGCAATGCTCCCACTAATGCAGCATAATATGCTGTTAGCCTTCTTGGCAACAAGGACACACTGTTGACTCTCATCCAGCTTCTCATCCACTGTAATCCCCAGGTCCTTTTCTGCAGAACTGCTGCTTAGCCAGTCGGTCCCCAGCCTGTAGCAGTGCATGGGATTCTTCCTTCCTAAGTCCATATAAGCTTGAAAGCGTCTTTCTTACCAATAGAAGTTGGTGCAATAAAACATCTCACCCACTTTGTCTCTCTATTAGACATGTTCTATACATAGGTTCAGTTATAGACACATCCACAAAGGTGGGACTCTCCTTCAAATTGTGAAATTTCACTTGTCAAGGTAAATTTCTATTTGGTTCTGAAAAAGCTGAAGAACCAGCAAAACCCCTAAAAAACTGCCACTCTATGGCACCTTTCAACAGGATGAACATGCTAGAAAATATGCTAAAGACAGTCTCACAGCACTGCTCGTTCCTAATAGGCCCTGCCTTTGGTGAAAGGTGCTACCACACTCTGAGGAGGGGTGATGTGGTTGGATGCAAGAAGAAAGAATGATGTGAAAATGATTTTGCTGTGACTGACAGTCCATAGTGAAACAACTCATTCAGAGACAAACAAACACTCTGGGGGTGGGGAGGGGAATTTAGAGTTGGCTAACTACTGGATGCATGGAAGGATTTCCAGGCAATATTAACTTCATCATATGACCAAGGAGAATTATTGGGGTCCTTGGATGCATAAGATGGAGCTGAGGCACTGATTCATACCCTTCTTGTGCAACTACTTGATGAATGCCATTCTTTAAAAAGATACATTTTCAGAGATGGAAAAAAGTAAGACAGATTAGCTTTGCTTTTTCTGAAGATTTTTAAATTACGCATTGACTTGAACCAAAACTATAGACCAGAATCCCTTCCAGGCTTGGAAGCTCAGGCCTACTTTTACTTACATGGACCTAATTCTCATTTGTACTAACACTGCTTTACAGTATCACCCTCACATCACTATATAAACATGAATGAATCCTCAAAACTCCTGGAAGGGTATTAGAGAGGGAAACAGAGATTAAGCACCTTGCGCAAGAAAATTGACTTTAGGCCAGAAAAAATACCGGGCTAATTAAGAAAAGTAGAGATCCATCTTGGTGAGTTAGGGCCAGCCAGGTAGCTGAACCTGTGAAGGTCAATGGACCAAATAGACAAGTGAAGCCAGGGCCTGCTCCAGCTTTTTTGCCACCCCAAGCCGCAAAGAGAGAACTCCCTCCCCTGCGATCGGCGGCTGCTCTACCGCGCCGCTTCATTCTTCGGCAGCAATTCGGTGGCCGGTATTTCCCTCCGAGAGGGACTGAGGGACCCACCACCGAAGACCTGGATGTGCCGCCCCCTTCCATGGGCTGCCTCAAGCACCAGCTTGCTGCGCTGGTGCCTGGAGCCCGCCCTGAGTGAAGCCTAGATGTTTTAACCGGTCATCAAGCAAAGATGTAACTAGACTGAGCAATGCAAAGCAGTAGTAGTACTAGACAGAGCTGCAGCAGCAAACAATAGTCATCTACTACCCAAGCCTTTACATTCTTGAGCTACCTAATTAAGAAGACCTGTATCTCAGCAGTGCACAATCACTCTGCATTGCTGCCAAACAGACATCTACTATTTGATAACCTTGTGATCTTCTTGAAACAAGGAGAGCTGTCCTCACTTTCATTATGCCAACTCATGCTTTCATGGTTTCCTTCTGGTTTTGTCACCTTTCAGATAAGATTAGCTTTGTATAGGCCTGAGCCATTGCTGGTGTAAATGGGTGCAACTCCATTGAGACAATGGATCTGCTCTCACTTTCACCAATAGTAGATCTGGGACACCCTTCACTCCTCGCTAAATCCTGCTACATGTCATATTGTCACAATGGCGGTTTCTTTTTGATTACATATTTTAAGTGATACTTCAGTCACAATTAAGACTCTTTAAAAGTGATGAGCTTTTTGTAGTCTGATGTGGATGTATAAGGTATATTATATCACACTCCAGATTTCTTTTAAATGAGAAACTAGAAGAATCTCTATAGCAAAATTAGGCTGAAGAGAAACATGCAGTGTGGTGGACGTGGAGCCACTTAAACAGGGAACACAGTATATTTAGGTTTAGCAATACAGTTATCCAGACTTGGGGGGCCCAGATCCTGCAAGATGCTCCCATCTAACTCAATGGGAGTCAAAATTACTCAACGCCTTTCAGAACCAGGCCCATTACTTCTAGAGTATTCAACAAATCTCATACAAACTCATTAGCTATTTTTCAGTTTGTCTATAAAGGAAGTTAAGTGGTGGAAATATCCGAGGGCAAAACAGGATGTTCATTGCTAAATACCCGATGTGGTGACAAACTTTTCAGAAATAATTTACTGTGTAGTCATTGTTGCATCATATTGAAAACATAAGTGGAAGGCCTTTCACATTGCTTTGTTCTCTTTCTAATTCTATCACTATCAGAGCTATATTTAATAACTGTACAAGCTGCATTAACAATTAATAAAGGTGAGATGGTGTAATCCCAGTCAATACTTAAAAATTAGAATAAATGCATATAGGAACTTCTGTTTGTATATGTGTTTTCCCTAATGCTTTTACCCCAAGAATAAATGCTTTGCTTTGTGCAGGCTGGTTGATGTACACTGTTGTACCCTGGGAGGAAGACTAACCACAGGTGTTTGACTCTGGTCAAACCTGCTGGGGAAATCACAGGTCCACAGGGAGTGCAAGTCTATATTCTGGTCTGGAGGGAAACACACAGGTCTCTCCCAGGAGAGTGGTGATGACTGGGAGTCTGCAAACTTAAGTGGATGCCATTGAGGAAGACAATGGGTAGGGGTCAAAAGAGCAGTTAATCCTGAAACTGAGACAATGTGCAAAGTAGCTGGCTGAATTTTGTCTGCTAAACAACAAATGAAGTGCAGCAGCTTCTGCTTCCTAGAATTTCTCCCTTTGTCTATTTTTATTCTTTTAGACTGATCTGAGGTGGGCACTGAATACTCAAGACAGACAGGAGCTTGGGTGAATTTGCAGGAACTAGGAAATAAGTCAGCAGTTCTGGACATGGAAGGGGAGATTTCTGATGCACAACCGGGAATCAGGTGCCCAGCTGCTCTTTGTTCTTTTTACAGTCTTTCAGGAGGTTGGGGGAGTAGTTGGAACTCAAGACTTCAGTGCAAATGGACTGTCACAGAAAATGGGTTAAAACCACCTACTCACATTGAGAAAACACAAATATAGGAAACATTTCCCCCCAGATACATAATGCCACCAGGCTTTGACCACAAGGATGCCAATTTCCATTACTTCCTTAATATTCCTGCTTTAATACATCAGTAAGATAACGGGCATACTAGGATAAGAACTTCAAGGGAGAGTATTTTAGAATCCGCTGCACAAACAGCAAAGCTGCTTTCACAATTTACAAGTTAAATGAGGAACCTTAGTTGCATCATTTAAAAACTGTTTCCAAATGAGATATTTACAGGGGAAGCAGCTGAGTACAACTTTGCATAGTTGGGATGACATTTTGCTAGAGACAGTTGTGGCCTGCGATACTCAAACTCCTGTTAAGGGCTTGACTGTAAATGGGAGTTTGCTGATAAAAGGAAAGCTAGTTAGAAATGCTGAGAACCAGCAAGTGATGTAAATATGGGTTCTTTGATAAGATCCTATCTTCCTCACTTAGGGCTGCTTGTTACCATTTTTCCCTACACACCCTAAACTGATCCTTAAGTAAAAAAATGTGTTACCGGAAGGCTCACACTGATCATGTTTAATGTGGCTAAAAAAGTTTAGGGAGATTCTTATCTACAAGCTAAATGTGGAGTAATGTGCTCCACAGAGGTGTGATTTCTAAAGTGCACAAATGTTGCACATTGTTTTGTGTAGAGCCTATTGGTGTGCACTAAATGTTCCCAAGTGATCTGTGACATAGTACTTTTTTAAACAGCACTACGCTAAACAGCACCAGCACAGTCTACACTGACCAACTAATGTGCATAATATTAATGCACTTTAGAAATACACACCCCCACAGCGCACATTACCCCACTGTTTAGACAAGCCTTACATTAGATGCTGTAGGATTGCTTTTCTCAGATCTTGTACGCAGTATTTACAGCTCTTGCTAGAGGGAAATGTTAAAAAAACCCTCTAGGTTAGTTCCAAGACAAGTGTAATTCCAAGACCATGTGCTAGCCAGGCTAAGGGTAGTCTTGGAAGGATTTGATTTTTATTGATAAATGTTGGTAAACATCCATTTCACTGTACACACAGATTAAAAAACATTTCCATCAATGATGACAGAAATTTAGACAGGCAAGGAAAAATGCTGCTTGAAAACAACGTTGATTTAAGGATATTGACTGTATATCTTGACAATTTGTATTTTAATGGTTATAAAGCTTTAACTTGCTGAGTCTCAACATTACACTGTCATTAAATAATTGTCTGACACTCCCATAATTTCACACAATTGTGAAAATTTAAACAGATGAAATACAAAAAAAAGCTTAAAAATAAACATTGATATAATCTGACAAAAGTACTTAAAAAATCAAATTCTGCCAAGCCTAACTAAATCAGCTCGGGTTTGCCTACTCATGCTATCATCACACCTTCCCTTGCAGTGTAGACACACTCCTAAGGGCAGGGATTTTTTGTGTGCGCGCACGCACAGTGGAGCCTCAAATCTTGATTAGGGCCTGTGGAGATATTACTTTATGATATATAATGCACTTCCAATCTTATTTCCCCATTCCTTATAGATAACTTAGGGTTTAATGAGTAACAGAAGCTATTTGACAATTCACTTTCACCATCAAACTCAATTCAGTGGCTCTAATAAATGTACACATACTATAATGGAGTGGAATATTGTCTCAGGCCTGGTCCACACTACAGCGTTAAATCGATTTAAACAGCATTAAATCGATTTAACGCTGTACCCGTCCACACTACAAGGCACTTAAAATCGATTTTAAGGGGTCTTAAAATCGATTTCTGTACTCCTGCTCAACGAGAGGAGTAACCCTAAAATCGTTATTACTATATCGATTTAGGGTTAGTGTGGACGGAAATCGAAGTTATTGGTCCTATTCTTTTACTGAGCTACCCAGAGTGCACCGCTCCGGAAATCGATGGTAGCCTGGGACCATGGACGCACACCACCGAAGTAATGTGCCCTAGTGTGGACGCGTAAAATCGATTTTATAAAACCTGTTTTATAAAATCGATTTTATTAATTTCGATTTTACTCTGTAGTGTGGACGTGGCCTCAGACACTGGTCTTTAACTTGTCTGATCACTGAACAGGTCAGAAGCAAAGAAGAGCACATCCATTACCACACATGCCTTACAAACCAGCAATGGGAAAAGAAATACAGAAAGCCATTGCCCAATTATGGCAGTGCCCACTGAAGACAGATTTCCCTTCTAGGATGGGGTGGGGGTCCCTCAGTATTCTAATTTCCCTTTAGAAATCCTTACTTTACATTTAATGCCCTTGTTGCCACAATTCAGCCACTGCTGCCTTTCATCAATGAAAGCTTTGTGACGGTAGGAAAGCATTACAATACTAAGAAAAAAGGATTTATTTGGTCCCACGGTAGCTATATAAGCAGGGCCTGTATTAAATCCTTAAACCAATTGCCCCACCAAATATTCTGCTGTACAGGCAATACCCCTCCACACTCTATGTCCTGTCCCAATTCCAACTCAGGTAAATTACACTTTGCTGACCTACATTCCTCCTCAGTTTCAGCAGGACATAGTATTCAATTTCTGTCCTCCATCCTAACGAGGTCCATAACATTGCTCTGCACTGTTAAACTAGCCTGGCATAGTTGTGCAATTGTGGTGGACATGAGTGCTTTACAGCTGGGGCCGGGAAAGGTAACAATTGTTTTGCAGGATGTTGAAGAGGCTGGCTCTTATGTGAAACTCTCAAATACTAACAGAATAAACCACAAATTAGTCTAATGATTAGGAGCTGACATAGGGGCTGTGAAAGTCTTGCTGAAGTGATGCAGGCTACACTGTCCTCACTGGAAGATCTTAATTTGACTGGGAAGAATGGATTTTAACAAGTTTACCCACCCCACCGCATTGTACTGCACACTCTCAAAACTCCCTTCACTGCAGTAGCTCCTCCAGCATATAGTTATCTGAAAAATTCCAATAAAGAACTAGTGAGATCTTCAATGATGAGGCACTCAGGGCTTGCAAGCACATCAGGAGAACAACAACAATCAAAAAGCCCTAGCTACAGCTAATGAATTTGTATGCAAAAGATCCTGAGTAGCTGCAAATGTTGACAATAGTTTAATAGTCAAAGACACTATTTATGTTTGAAAGTAAAGATGAGTTATATGTAATGATAAAAAATGTTATGTGAGATTAGTTAAGACTATTAGCTGGTCAATATGCATTTCACTCCAGGGAAGTGCAAACACACCCCTAGAAACTTCGAGGTGAAATTTCTCAGAGGGAATGATTTTAATGAGAGCTGGGGAGGTATGCACAGGAAGTCTGGTAGCTTCAGGAAGGGACAGAAAAGAGGCTGCTCACTCCTCTTCTGTATACTTTAGCCTTCTCACTCCCACTCTTTGCCACACTTGTTTACTCAATTATATAAACTTTAGTCCTTGCCCCCCTGTCCCACTGCTCACCTGTGGTGTGTAGGAAGTGGCTTGTACCCACACTTCTGGTCCTCAGCCTGGGTCAGTAGCTGCCTGTAGATGGTGGTGCAATCAAGCTACTGGTAGGCTTACCACATGCAGCACAGTTCAGTCTCCAACTCCTATAGATCTGTGCTGGAGAGGGGTGACTAAGGAGTGGTGCTCACTGGGGCATTTCGTGGAGAGTGGTGCAGTAACATTGCATTATGACAATCCTTGGGGTGGTCCTTGAGGCACACGTTTACACACCGGCTGGTAAGTGCACAAGCAGTGATTGTCTAGTTTGCTGTTTAGAAAACCCACTGAAAAAATCACAGTGATACCAAGGACAAGCTTTCGTGTTAATCAGAACAGATATTCCTGATTTTCAGGAACATATGGCTACTCTATAACGTAAGAAAAGAAAGTGTATTATTCCTTCCCACGACTATATCGTGGGGAGTGCAATCACGATGGGAGTGCTATCTTGGTGATCAAGGTTTTTCTGAAGGGAGTAGGAATGGTAGCAGAATGTCTTGCAGCCCTAGCAAAAAATGTGAAGACTGGCTGCTGGTCTTCCAGAATCAGTACTTTTTCCAGATGACTGTAGCATCTAAGGGCTCTGTACAAAATTAAGAGTTACATGAGATTAGTTAAGTCTACCCACTGGTCAAGAAGCATTTTACTCAGGGAAGTGCAATACACCTCAATCTGAATTAGTTAGATTGTGACGACCCTGGGGGACAGCATACAATGTATCAGGCATCTCTGTCTGCATTACTTACATTAGCCCTCACTACTACTGCTGTACGTTCTCTTAGCACTAGATGTCTGATATTTGTAGTGTTTTTTAGTGACACTTTATAATTTATTTAAAATTAGACTACAACGCTTGTTTAGACGCAGTAGTTAAAATAGACAAACCGGCTGACTCACCACACTAGACCAGTGTTGCTTTCAGCACAGAAAAGGGAAATGCATTCCCCTCAACTTCCCCCTACTTTGGTGTCTACTTAAATTCATGCCCAATTACCATCGTGTAATTTAGGGCTTGTCCACAGAGGGAAAAAGTCCAGAATAGCTAACTCGGAATAGCAATTGATGAATAGCTATTTTGCACTAATACTCTGTCTAGACACTTATTCTGCACTAAGAGTGTGTTTTCTTCTTATGGTTAAGGATTAACAAACTGCACAAAGCCCCTTTTAGTGTGGAATAAGAGTGTCCATGTGGGATGTTATTTCACAATAGCTTTAAGTTCACACCCTAGCTATTTGACACTAACTTCTCTGTGCAGACAAACCCTTACACATGAGGCTGAATTCAGCCTCACGAGTCAGAATGAGTCTAATACAAGTGCAACACACACTGAGAGGCTTGCAGGGAGAAGCACAGCGAGAAAAGGAACTAGCAGGAAGATTTAGAAAGGTATAAGTTAAGTAGGCCACCCAATACAGTATCTAAAGTTACACAGTTTGGAACCTGGCCATGTACGTTACACCAACTTGGTCACTCTGATCACTAAGTGGGTGAAACAGTTACGTCGGCATAGCTACACCCTTAAGAGTAGGAAAAATTCACACCCCGAGAGCTGTTGCTCTGCGGACCTACCCCAAGTGAAGATATGGCTAGGTCAATGGAAGAACGCTTCCACTGATGTGGCTACCACCGCCGGCAGATATGGATTACCAACAACGGAAAAACCCTTTCTGTTGGTGTATGAAACATCTACACTATGGTGTTACAGCAGCATAGCTATAGAACTGTACCTGTGCCACTTAGCGCCTACAGCTTAGACATGGCCCAAGACACCACCAAGTATTTCCCCTCAAGGTGCCCTTATGGTTGATTTTATCCCTCTCGTATAATGAAGCAGTCCCCAAATACTGTACCCATTCTGAGTTACAGCATGCTTTTCCAGCCTATTGGAAACAAGGTGCTTCTCCCCTCTTCAGTGTAAATTTCATGATGTTCCTGTAGGATAAGTATGCTCTTTGAAAATGTGCACTGATCCCATTAAATACTTTTAAAACAAAGAGGTTAAGTTTAGATGGCCAAAATAGGCTATGGAAAAAAGAAAAAATGAAAGTAAGACATCATTAGCTTTACAATTAAAAGACAAGGGGAAACCCAAAGCAATAGACAAGAACGCAGAAAAATTTAAGAGAGCACAGATGTAATGACATTTATTAAAAGGCATGCTACAACAACTAGAGTTGTTAGGAAAAGAGTTAAGTATAGATACTCAAGTAATAATCAGCAAATACACAAACTTAAAAGAAATGGAATATATTGTATGTACACAAGTTCAAATTAATCATGCACTACGCAGTTAGAAAATAGGTTTTTTTAATATTTCTTCATCTTTGCATTTATAACATAAGTCATCTCAACAGACATGGAATCCTTTTCCTCCAATGCCACAAGCTGCTTTACAAATGAAAGCTGGTACTGTTGCATATCAAAATATACAAGACAATTGATGTTTATATAAAAACCATTTTTATACTTTAACTTGTTCCCAAAAACCTTTTTTGCCAGGTAAAAAAAGTTGTTACAAATATTTACAGCATTTTCTTGTGTTAGATGAACATTCTTACAAGCTGAAAAAGGGACCTTTTTGAACAGATCATGGAAAATGAGCGAATGAGTGTGACTCCGAGCTATTTTTTCTTGAATACAGTACTAAAAATAGTCCATTAACCCCTTGCCTTATCCCACACCATTTGGTTCACATTAAAATCCCATTTTCCACTAAGTGGTCCATTCACCAATAGTAGATTCAAATAAAAGGTCACTTTGCACTGGGTCTTGTTTCAGAGAGGAGCTTGAAAGAAAAGACAAGTTTTCACAAAATGTCTCAGTAAAACCAGAACAGACAGTCTTTGGTCAGAGCAATGAGGTGACATTCTGATGCAAAAATTTGCTTGGTCAGCAACTTTTATGACTTGTGCTGTTGTGGGTCTGGGATGAACTTCTTTAGAAACTGAGTAACATACCAAAAAGAATTTGAATGTGGTTGAAAAGACTAATCATTAATATGTAGGTGATTAGACTTCCACTAATACCACACATACCGTGCAGAGATCCAAAAACTGCTTACAGTGCTGATATTAGCTTGCTAAGGTACAAGCTTTCCTTTACCTATGATATTATCAAGGGCTTTCAGCTACACAAGCATTCCCATTTCTCAGGGGCTTCCCTAGGTACAAGCTGTCATCACCACCACAAGCAGATTATTTTTGGATTCCTGCATACAATGAATATTGCAATGGTAAAGGCAGAGGGATAACTGAAACCTTATTGAAACAGTTGCAATTAATTGTCCATACATGCAATCAGTGGGACAACATTCATTTTTAACTATATAAATATACATTTTCCTGAAAACAAGAATATTGATTCCACTTAAGACTGAAATAGATAAGAAAAAAAACTTCAATTAAGACTATCGAAGGCACATAAACTTTGGTCCCATTTTGGTTTTTTCCTCCGTAAAACCCTGAAATTAAGTATTTTAGAAATTTTCAATTATTCTGAAATAATTCACAATTCCTAATAGTTACAATTTGCTCTGAAAAAAGATTGAGAACAGTCTTGTATATAACACACAGATCTTTAGACTATAATAGGAGTTAAAGTTCATTTAAAGAAAAAGCCCTGTGTAATCTCAAATGCTTTGTTCCAGCACAACAGTAAAATATTTTAAGTCTGACAGTTTTGCTCTCGTTAATAACAGACCAAGACAAAAGGTAAAGGCAAACAAAAATGGCTTTAAATGCAGTTGCACTCTCTTTCTTTCTAGTTTAAAAAATAGCAGTACATGTTAATAGGAATACCAGGAGATAAAACAGCAAGTCTCAGAGACTCTTAGAAGAAAGCTCCACACTTCCTTCCGTCTAATTAAATGTGTAGCAGAGGGAATGGACTTATTGATCATACAAACTCCAGACTGGTATATTTTTTCCAGATGCAACAAGTATTTACTTTTGCACACAAACAGAAGTTTTCAATCTGAAGAATAGGAAATGCCAGGTAGGCAACTCTCCTTAGAAGGTGACCTTTTCAACACACAGGCAAAGAATGGATCTCAGTGTATCAATACACAAGGAATAGTGCTACCAAGGGGGCAAATGTATTAGATAAAGTCAAATTAAGAAAAAGCATAAAAATTTTAAAACGTTAATCATTTCAGAAGTTTCTGTGAGGTTCAGCTAATTTACAAAATATTTGGACTGGCAGAAAACACACTCTATGCACTCTGAACATAGGTGGAGAGGTTTTGTTCTGGTTAGTTCCTGCAGTATGGCCTTTACTTCTTAAAATTTCTTTGTGTTTAAGCAAAAATGGAAAAACAAAATTCTGCATCTGAATGTTTTTGGTAGGTGTATTCAGGATCTGACAAATAACAATAACTTTGAATATTCTGCATTAGAACTTTGGGATTTAAAAAAGAGTCTATATTTCAAATATCACACTCTCTCATAAGCCTTGATCATACAGGGAACTCTGCATCTATGCAAGCGGTCTGCCTACACAGAGCTACTTAGGGTTGCCAACCTTTCAGGATTGTCCTGGAGTCTCCAGGAATTCAAGGTTAATCTTTAATTAAAAAGTATATGATATGATGAAACCTCCAGGAATATGTCCAACCAAAACTGGCAACCCTACATCTGTTCCTTGTCAAATTAAGGACTTAGGTGTGTAGATAAATTTCTCCATTTTGGCCTGATCTCTCCCTAAAGAAATATCTCACTAAACCAGACACTATTTTTGTTTGTTTAGAAATATACAAGGAAACAAAATAAATTTGATAGAGCTTTAACCAGACTTCTCAATTTAAAAGCAAACAAATTAAAATGTACTGCTATTTTTGAAATTTGTGATATGTCTGCACCTATGTAAAAGAGTCCTCCCACAGAGACATAATCCTCAACAAGTACACAAACCTAAAAATAAGTTGATAGGGATAACACTACAGATCAACAGCAAAAACAAATGACTGAAAATACAGGATAAATGTATGACAAAACAAACGCACACAGAATATAGAAATATCCACCCCCCAGATTTTTTCTTTTAAAGAAACAAAAAGATCAGAAATCTGTGCCAACATGTAAGCTGTAGGCCTCTGCAATTCAAACTGCAAATAGTCCAGAACTGACTTTATCCATATATAAGCGTAGCTACATTTTTAAAGTTAAACATGTTCTTCCATTTTTAATCCCACACCAAAAATCCCTCGTCTTTTCAGATTAGTTCAAGCATTCCCACCTTCTGTTATAGAGTCAATAAATTAAAACGCATGTCATGTGCATATTTGTATACACACATAGCATATTATACACACAGTATATTCACTCACGCCACTCAATATTATACATGCCAATACTAGTACTCAAACTTAAAAGGTTGCTTTTCCTGGCTTCAATTACATTCATCTCCAGTAAAATTCCTTTCCCTGGTAGCAGCAATTCTTTAAACAAAAACAACAAACAAAAAAAACCTCACCAGTGCTGGCCAAGTTATATGGGCAATGTTTTAATAAATTATGCAGATGTCATCAACAAGTGCAGCAAGGAGGCATATTCAGTATGGCCCCAATTCAGCAAGATACACATGCCTGAAAGCCCTATGAATAGTCCCACTGACATCAGTGAAACTGACTTGTGATGCAAGATATGTTAAATACCTTGCTGAAGAAGGGCCTACCTGAAAATGAAGGGTGCTAGGTTCTACTAGAAAAATCAACCTAACGCAGTGTTTTATTTTAAGATAATGTTGTGGAACCAAGGAATCCCACACATTTTTGTGAATTATGAAGAAACCGGCTTGAAGTTTTCCCACATGGGATCAGCTACTTGAAGGTGGCAAGAGGGATGATCATAAATGCCAAAAATTACCCCTCAGACTTCTCCCTCGTCTCTTTACATCTTTCAGTAAATAAATATATTTGAAGGTACTTACTCATTGGGTGCATCCCTCCTACGCAATATACACATCTATCTAGATAGATATCCCTGCTGTCAAACAATGTTTATATTACAATAAAATGTATAGAGTTTTGCCAACTTCATCATTCTGATCAGCCTACTGTACTACATAAAAAGCAATATAACGTAGGAAGCCAAGTCAGTGACCTGCTCCTAATCCCACCATTCTACAAAAATTTTTGAAACAATGTATCTAACTTCTGTGTCAGGATGGTTACTCAGTTTTTGCTACAGAGACCATCATACACCTATAAGTGTGGATCTATAAATTTTCAGAATTGTCCCTGTCTGACAATCTTTAACTGGGATTAGGGAAAGAAAACTTTTTTCATTAAATCTGAAAAACCAAGATGAATGAGTGCCACAGACCGTTACAGCAGAAAAACTTTACATCTCTTCTACTTTCATAGCAGTTACAAAAGCAGAAATAAACAACCATTTATGTTTGAGAGGAATAGTTCTTTAAAAACGCGATCAAATTTCTGCAGACATAACTTCTAAAAAGGATTTTCTTTTTATAAAAAAATTAACATTGTTTAATACAATCATAGAAATAACTTTAAAATTTATACCTACATTCAACAAAAATAGTAAGAATTGCATCTCAACTTGCTCTCCAAACAGAAGTGGACATTCAGTATTGAATTTATGATATTTATGAAGGAAAGCAAGTCAACCTTTTAGTACTGTAAACTCAGTACTGAGGGGAAAAAAAAAGGAATCCTGAGACAAAATATTATGAAACATTAGATAAGATCCAGAAACTGGAATTAATTTTTTACAGCCAAATATTGGTGTCAGCCAACTGTAACCAGGTAAATTTGAAGAGGCCTACAGGATGTGCACTGAGTTATCCTTCTTCCCACCTCCCCCTCTCTACACCAAAGCACCAGAAATTTGAATTCAGACTATTACTTATTGAAAAAACATTTTTAAAATCACAATGAAAACACTTAAAAACTAATGGATCAAGAAAAAAATCTCTCACCAAGCCCACAATACAGTTTTCAAGATACTTTAGATAAAACTCTAAGCTATTGTATCATAAGCACATAATAAGGCACGTAATAAGAAATTAAGTAAATACACAGTAATTCTGATTTAAGTATTAGAGATTATAGTGGTACAAAAACCCCTTGAGGTTGATTTTTTTTTTCTAAAGATGACCTTACCAAAAATAACTTTTTAAAAATTTGTCAAACCATATGATAGACCTGAATATTTTCCTTAAGACTGTAAACATTTTTTTTTCTGAAAAGAAATGTTAAAAACTGTGAAATCAGGACTATTTTCTCCTTTCAATTGCTCCAAAGTTATATTACACAACATCATTTCATGGTAAAAAACTCAAAAATCTGAAACTCTCATTCCATAATTCTATTCCTAGCTACAAGTGTCAATGATACCACAATTCAAAAGATCTCACTTATTTTGATTTTACTTTACTCCAGGGAGAGACAAGGCACTGCCTTTCCTCCAATAATTTCACCTCCACAAACAATTGCAGATCTTTTAAAAATGCATAAGCTATTCAGAAAGACCATCCAAAATATGGATATACCATTCAATAAAATAAATATTGTTCAATAGATATTCATTGTATAAGCTTGCTTTCCATTGAGAAACTCAAGCACTCTTTCACATTTAAATTAGTGTTTAGTCCGTACAGAGGAGATGATTTAGTATTTCATCTGAAGCATTCTTTCAATGGTATATTTTAAAGAGGCTTGGAAATGTTGTGTAAGGCTAATTTGGAACAAAAACTAAAAGGGTGTTCCTGAAATATAATTCAAAGGAGGGAATTTGACTATAAATATTGTTGCTAAAGATTAATTCCATAGAAGAAACTGTTTCTGGAGGAATATTAAACCTATGACCACATTACTGGCAGAAAACAAATGAAAAGATCATCCCTTGATTCTTTACTGTGTACACGAATACACATGAACACCAAACTTAGCGTGAGTTTCTTTTCTTTTCTCTCTTTTTTTTGTTTTTGTTTTTTGTTTTTAAGAGGCAAGAGTTGGTCTTAGCTGTTTCAGTCTCTGTCTGAAGGTTTTACTGAAACTGTGGTGCAGTCTTAATAGGAAAGTTCAGAGAAAAGTCAGATTGTAGATTTGGAGAAAGAAACTCTGAGGTGATGGTTTTCCCCAAGGTCATGATTATGAAGCTCAATGAGAGCCTGGATTGCTTCTTCCACAGTGCCCAGCTGGATGAGAGCCATTTTCCGATCTTTCCTGAAGTTCAAACAGAAGAACAAAATTAATTCTAACCAACTCCCGATTACACCAACACCTCCCAAAAAACTCAGAGTTTTTCAGCCACTGTATTATCCGCTGAGACTTCTGTATAATAAAAGAATCACGACAAGAGATGTACCTACTAAAACAAAAATAGAAGCAGACAGAACTACATAAATCTTCAAGCAGATGGCCTGCTGTGGTCCCACTTCGTTCCAGGATCCTGTTGCATATCAAAAGCTAAAAAGCATAAATACATATGGCTGGAAGGCCTCTAAGTGGAGTTTAAGTGTTGGCCATTTGAAAGGAGTCATTCTTGCCTATGAATCGGTATTCAATCGATGCCCCAAAATAGTGCTACAGGACACTGAACTGCTGCAACTGATACCTTTCAGATGAGATTTTAGACCCCATAGTTCTTTATAATGAACAAGGGAGTTATTTCTAGTGCTCTGCCTAAATTTCAATTTGGGCACCTACATCCTGTCATAAGAGTCCTGTGTAATACTAATTGGATACTATATTATACTTCATTTTCTGTCAGTACTGTACAGTGTTAGGATCCATGGTTTAACAAAGCCCTGGCTGGGATGGTTTACCTGGGGTTGGTCCTGCTTTGAGCAGGGGGTTGAACATTCTTGAGGTCTCTTCCAACCCTAATCTTCTATGATTTAACAGTTTGCTAAAACTCCCTGAAAAGGTAGTTATATCTTTCTGCATAAAATGTCTTCACATACACAGTTCCTATACATAAAAACAGTTCACTATCCCTCAGGATTAAAGTTTCTATAATAAAATTATTAAATGCTCTAATCTGCTCTGAGAACTTACTGGAAGAATTTGAAGGCTTTCACAGTACATCCAGTATCTGCAAAAAGGTTCTTCAGGTCATCAACAGTAACTGAAGGTCTAAAACAAAAAAAAATGTCCAATTAATTATAATCCTGTTACAGATTTTGTACTCTCTCTGTTCTTTTGAACTTCCATTTCAGGCTTCCCATGTAAAGTTTGACAGTCCAAGCTCCAAATTTTGCTTTGATCAATTTAAGTCAGTACGAAGTCTAGCTCCATATGTCAAGACTTTTATATTGTGACTTAACATTTCAGTGTTCTACAGATTCCCAAGATAACACACAGGCTTTCCTCCTGCATTGTTCACAAATGCAACTGCACGGAATTCATTCAGAACTCTGATTTCTAATCTGAGAAAAATCTATTTTAGAATTATAAATTAAGCTGATTTGGACATTTTTACTTTTCAAAGTAAGTTTTATTTAAAATGTGGTCCTTTGAATATAGCTTTGGTAAGGCTTCCCTCCACCCACCTCCCTTTTTGAAACAATGTTCCTTTAAGGTAATGTTACGTACAACCACAGTTGCAGTGTTAAGCAAGCTTGTCTGAGAACTGATGGTATTAACTAACTCAGTTTTTCTTTTTCTTGCTCACTTTCTGGTTCTGATGTTCTAGCACAGCACTGCAATATTAGAGGTTACTAATTCTCCAGAAAGATAATAAGCTAGTTTGGATTCCATCTCCTAATGTTCCGTCTAAATTCTGTCAGATTCCCTTTAAAATAGTAGAGAGAAAAAAGAAAAAAATAGTGGCTTAAAGCAATCATATGTGTATTCACCATTCCTACATGCACACTCATTACACAGAAATAATGTTCATTGTATAATATGACATCGTATGTTGTTTAGCAAAGTCTAGTAACAGGTTTTCTAGAACTTTGCCTTCAGCATAGATCTATAATGTTGGATATGGTCTGCAAAAAATATCTGTGCAGCAGACTAACAGAGAAAAACAGGTTGTATCCACATAGTTATTGCTGAGTGCACTATAAGGACTCGATCTTAAAACAGAATTTGTCCCTTTCAGGAGTAACAGAAGTAACTGTCACAGGACACTGTCACTGTTAAAGCTATATTTGGAAATGAATGCACTGAAAATGCTTTGGTTAAAAAGCAACACAGACATTGCAACCCATTCTTATGGTTTCTGAACATGGAGAACAGAATCACTAAATCTTACCAAATAGAAAAAGGCAAAGGAAAATATTCAGACCTGTGTCAAGCTATAGATGTTTAAAAAAAAATCTCATTTTTTAACAGACAAGTTCCTTTTCAAACTGAGTTGTGCATGTTTGGATACTTACGGAATGTTGGAAAGATGCAGAGTAGCAGATGGAGGGAAGATATTTAGGAAGTTTTTAGATCCGGGCTTCTTAAAGCGATGTAGAGGGCTATTGCTATAGTCCTTAGTCAGACCTTGGTCCTCTTGTCCCTCACGAGGAAGCTGAACAGTTTGATGCTTTGAAAGAGTTGCACGGAGCACCTTTCCATAAAGTCTCTGCCCATTTAAGTGGCTCATGGCTAGAACATAAATGTTGACAGTAATATCTGAACAGGAAAACAGACTAAGAAAAAATCCCCACACCGTTTGAATGACTAAAATTTCAAGCTTATCCAACGGTGCCATTTATAGCTGGACATCAGCTTCTCAAGTATAACAGCAACTACTAACATTAAATAAAGCAAAAAATTCTGAAGATAACCCTAACGGATGTAATATAACCTCAAATCTTAATTTAATGATAATATAAAGATTCTTCTAATCCAATTTTTCAGTTTTACTTTTGATTGAACATTTGAATATTTAAAATAAAGAAAAAAATATTTTCAAAATCTTTAACTTAGTTTGGCACAGTATTCCTAGTATCACACCAAAATAACTTTTCCTCTGAGTATTACAGAAGAGACTCACTTCTTACTTTAGAACAAAAAGCTTAGTAACACATTGATTTAGGTATTTTGATATTCCTGTGCCAGTCATTGAGACAGTGCATGCACTAAAATTACTAATGTCTACAACTCACTATTGTCAACAGAAATTCAAATATATTCATCCCATTATTAAGCTATATTGTAGAAAACTCTGCATTCTTATTGCTTTGGCAAAATCCTGAGCAAACAAATGAGTTAAACTCATTTTTGCACTGATGGGAAGCTGGGTTTTGCTAGTGGGTTTTACTACTGTTTTGGTTTGTTTGGTTTTTTTTTTAAGTTATGTCAGAAGTGCCTGAAGTAATGGAACATTTTATTGAAAAAAAGTTACGATCTGTAGCTATTTAGTATGTTTAAGGCAGTAATTGAACAGTAATTCTGAATAGCGAATTGTGGAGTGGCAGACACCTAGAGCTCTTCTGAACTCCAAATCAGCTGTCAATTTTGTTATCTGCAGTTTCCATTACAGCAATTATCAGTACAACAAACATGCCAATGAAAATCTGGTTATTAGTACCTAGTTGAGCCTGGGTTGCATCTGCCATCTGAACCAAAGCATTTTCTTTTTTGTTAAACATGATCTTTACTCGATGTACATCACCATAGACACCTGTGGAAATCCAAAAAAGGTACTTTCAATGTATTAACTTGTCTGGAACATCTGATTATCTACAATGCAAAACACAAATGTCAAGTTTATATCACTGAAGTTCATCAGCAAAAATGGAGAATAATCAATATATCTATTTAAAACAATTGGGCAAGGATCTTTGTATGAAGAGCTTTCAAGGTTATGTCTCTGTCTGCATTTTTCTGAAGAAGTGAGGAATTGTGAATAAATGTGGCATCTCTTTCAGTGCTGATTTAACACCAACAGACCCCGGATCATCTGCGGGCAAGATCGAACCCAGGACCTCTAGAATTAAATGCATGATCCTCCACTGAATGAGTAAAACAAAAATACATGACCCATACCTAAAGCTGTAGAAGGCTCATTAATCTCCAAGTGGTTTCGGTGCCACTAGAGGGGACAGATCATCATACCCAGGGTTACACTAACATCTAAGACTTACTTTAAACTGGTAAATTTGACAACAATAAAAAAAGACAGGATCATTCAAGATACCAACAAAACATGAACAATCTGTGTACGTACGAAGCCCTCGCTTTATTCCCTTTGACATTGTCTCCCCACCCAACTCTGGTGATACAAAGGAAGGGGAGGCAAACATGAAAGGGAGCACATACTCAGAATATACTAAGGCATCATATTAGTTCATCAGGTGAACAACAATGCTGATCCTGTGATTTCTCACAGTACATTTCAAATAATGTTCTGCAGTAGTAGAGGCAATAAAAACCTTACCAAATAGGATAAAGAGCCCATGAGGTGTGATAGCCTGTACAAATGACAAGACAAAACAAATTTTAACATCATTTGAATACATAAAAGGAATCCATGCCGTAAGTAATTATAGCCAACTATTTTGCTTACCAAGTATTACTGCAAACTGGTAAAAACATCATGCTTGGGTTGTTTTTTTTTTTTTTTTTTTTTTTTTTTTAAGACTAATTCTTTTCATATTTTCCCCAATAATTTCATCCGCTTACCCCAATGGATAAAGCATAATGCATTTTAACATGTAACATGTTTTCAATAGGTAATTATAAAATTTGCAATAGTTCACAACCCTATACGCTCCATTCGTCATCTTCTGTAATAGTAAGAACTTGCCTACTACAGAGCAGCGGGTCTCAAACTGTAGGTCATGAACCCAACGTGGGTCGCGACCCCATTTTAATGGGGTTGCCAAGGCTGGTGTCAGACTTGCTAGAGCCCAGGGCAAAATCCCAAGCCCCACTGCTTGAGGCCAAAGCCCAAGGCCTTCAGCCCTGTGTGGCAAGACTCAGGCTTTGGCTTCAGATTACAGGTCCCCTCCCCAGGTGGAAGCCCCTGGGGTTCAGCTTTGGCCCCCTGGCTTGGGGCATTGGGAGGGCTCAGGCTTCAGTCCCCCCTTCCTGGGGTGGTCTTGTAATTTTTGTTGTCAGAAGGGGGTCAGGTGCAGTGAAGTTTGAGAATCCCTGCTAAAGAGTAATCAATTACTTTAAACTCAGTGTAAGTAGCTGCTAACTGAAAATAATCTGCATGAACCAATTCTTGTTTTCAAACAAGTTCTCATTCACTAAAGCACTCAAGCTTATGCTTCAATATAAAGCACATGCTTCAGTGTTTTATGAACACATGGTGGTTTGTTGAATCAGAATCTAGAGGAACATAAAAACAACGAGGAGTCCGGTGGCACCTTAAAGACTAACATTTATTTGGGCATAAGCTTTCGTGGGTAAAAAACCCACTTCGAAAGAACCTATGAACAGTAATGACAGACCACCATAGGAAATGAAGCCCTTTTCCTTAAAAATATCTTGAAGCAAGCTCCAAGTTCAGCTACACTGGCTTGCCATTTGTGAGTAAAAAATAAATATATATGTAGCGTGAGAGGGTAAGGTGAGCATCCTAAATTCAGGCATCATGCAGGAGTTGCTTCTGTTGCTGGAGCTCCTGCTGTAGGCTCAACAGCATAGCTAGGAGCTACATGCAGGAAGGGGATGAAGTTGAATCGTATGCATGCAGCTATGAGAAGAATTTGTCCCAAACATAGTAACTATTGAAGCACAAATGGTACCCTTATAACAAAGTCACCAACAGGGGTACTCTCCAAGTAGCACATGTCCAGTGTTCTGAATTTTAAATGACCTTTTCAAAAGGGTTGGCATTATCTGGTTAGCTTACACTGTAGCATGCATTCAAAGTTTTTGGTACTGCCTTTTTAGAATTGCAATGAGTGGTGAACAAAACAGCAGTGCTACAAATAGCTTTGATCTATGTTTCGCATGTGCATATGGTTTAGCAGTATATGCTCACTTAGGAATGAGAAAGTCATCATCTTTGGTTGTCAGCAGCAAGAGGCACTCCCAGCCTACTACTACAGTAATCAGGGTACAACCCAACATTTGTTTTAAAAAGTTAGGTCTTAGGTTATCTTTCTATCTCCTTTCTTCCCTCTTCCCACTCAGTGGGGTTGTGTACAATGGATGTACTAACTTCTGTGGTTTCCAATGCAAGGAGGATTAGCGTAGGACTAACCATGCAGAAAGTTTAAATGTGTGAGAAGAAAAAGCTCATTTTCATAACCTTGCCCCTTCCCTACTCAAAGAGCTCTGCAAGCTCCTCTGTGGAAATCCTGGTAGGAGGAATTTTTTTTGGCCTTGTTGAACAGACTGATTTTTTCCAAGAATAAGATTATCCACTTTGAAGCCAGTATTTGTAGCCAGCCAGGCCGTGGCCAGCCCATAAGGCTTGTGTATAAATTGTTCTGGACACACTCCAGCACAATAAAAAGTCTCAGTTTGAATTTTTAAATACTGCAACATTGTTCACAATCTGTGTTTCCCAATGCTTTGCACAAAGACCAAGTAACTACCTGGAGATTATGAAGAGAATATTACAGTACTGGTTTTTCTTTGCTTTATCACATTTGCAGCATGTGTTATTTCAGGTACTTAAAAGGCATGTGTACAATCAGAATTTTGCAAATAAAGATTTTTAAATATTGGTAACATGAAGAAGAGCGCTTCTGTTTCAGTGACATCCATCAGAGAATTCTGGAGATATGATGAGTTAAGGTGAACCTGAAAGAACTGTATGAAATAGCAAGCAGCCATTTTACATTTCTATGATACATTTGTCTGTTCACAGACTAACTGTACAGTATATCAAAACAGACTCTATGAAGAAACTTGTAAATAAGAGCTGACATCTTTTTAATACATATTTTACACTTTTTATATTTATGCTAAGTTTCCAAAGAATGGGGATAAGTTAGTGAGAAACTCTACCTATGCCACCATCAGCTAAAACAAATACTGAAATCCTATACCTATATAATATTTTGGTCTGATAATTTTACTGCAAATTTATAAGACAATCAGAAGGTAGGTATATTTAAAAATACACAACAAATCTACATGTTCACATTTATCAATTGGTTTCAAAAAAGCGATTTCTGGAAATGTCAATATGTCAAAGGACACTCACAAGCCTGTATGCTGCTTTTGGATTCTAAACCACCTGTGATTTTTTTTTCCCCAGGAAAAAATGGGAAAACTTGAAAAGAACCCACGACAGTTTAGACGGGCACTCAGGGTCACTCTTCTATCTCACCCTTAACTACCTGCTCTCCCTCATCTCTTCTTTGTGGAGAATACTCTACCCTCTGTAAGGGTCAGAGTGGCACAAGGAGGATCCTCATTCCCTAAAGAGACTACACCTGTTTTACAATTATTCAACAGTTGCCTGTCTTTGCTTTGTGTTTCAGTGTATTTGATTATGTAAGATGTGCATTCTCGTCACTTTAGAGGTCTACTGACTGTGAAAGCTGCAGACTCTCAATAGATGTTTCTTCCAATTAGTATGTCCATTGTTATACCCTCATGTTATATGTTTCTAATGAAGCCGTCCATATTCTTCTGAGATTCTATGAAGCTAGCATATGGTTTTAATCTTTGTCAATACTGCAAATTACTTAAAGCAAGTGATGTGGCTGCAGTGCCCTTTCTGACATGAACAAAGTAAAAAAGATATTTGTTATCCTCCTTTGTCTAATTTCCAATTTAGATTTTAGGACAAATATTTTAACATATATTCTATGCCAATATCAAACTATCAACCACTTGCATTTTTTGATTCCACCCATTCAAACTTACATCAGGATTGAGGTTGCTGACAAGCAAAACAGAATTTCCTGGAACACCAGCAACTCCAGGAATAGCCATCCGTCCAGTCACTGCAGAAGTGGTGATTGCGAGAGGACCAAGTGCTCCAGGAAGAGATGGGACCGAAAGACCTGAAAAACGATACTCAATTTATGGGCCAAAGGGAGAGGAAAAACTACTTCAGAAGATTTAAAAAAACGCTCGAATTATGTAACATTGATTTATTTAAAATCAAATTCAACACCCAATAATAAAAGGCTCCATAGGCATATCTCAATCCACCCACATTTTCTTGGCTCAGTCCCTTCTGTCATACAATTGTACCTAGCCAAAAAAATACACATCTGGGTTGGGGGCTATGGGGACATGGGCAGATAAGCTATTTTGGGAGTTGAACGAGTGCTACTGGAGCTTGCTTTTTAATTGTAGGCTTTTGGGTGTTGCACTTCTCATGATGGTCGCTCCAAAATATAAACCCACTACCTCAAAATAAAGCGACAGTGACATTGCAAGGAGATGTTGAGTAATAAAGTAGTAAGCATGTATATCAAAAAGTTAAGCAAAAAAGCCATAGTAATCTATCATTTTTACAATTAGATTTCTAGTTTTGTCACTTTCAAATAGCCCTTTTTACTATGTGCAATTTCTTAGTAGAATTAGAAGCTAGAGCACAAATGACGGAGTGTAGATCATGACTAAGATTAAGATTTTGTCACGGACATTTTTAGTAAAAGTCATGGATAGGTTAACGGCAATAAAGAAAAATTCACGGAAGCCTGTGACCTGTCCCTGACTTTTACTAAAAATATTGCACAAAATGGGGAGCCCAGTGGCAGTGTCCCCAAACAGCTTGTAGAGGTTGGGCAGCTGTGGGGGCTTCTCCCACCTCTGGGGGCCTATATCTATTGGGTTCCGGGAAGTGGGCAGGCGGAAGCCTGCCCCCTGCTAAAAGATTCCCCCCCTCAGCCTAAGGGGAGAATCTACAGGACGTCAAAACCCAACTGAGTTCGGGGAACAACTAATAAAAGAACAAGGACAAGAGTGCGGTCAGAGGGTCAAAAGAAGGGAGCCTGATGGGGACACTGAGCAGAGAACCCCAGACAGCGCCCACTGCTCCTCGAAGGCGTCAAGGGAGCCAGTGGACGCCATCCAGAGGAACTCTGCCCAGATACATGAACGGACAGAGGATCGGAAACAAGCCCCACAGTCACAGGAGTCTCCATTGGCCAACCTCCTCTCCCTGGTTGTGTAGATGGCCATTTTAGCCAGAGTTAGGAGGAGGTTGACCAGGAGGTCCCATGACTTTGTGGGGCCACGGATAGGGAGTGCATAGAGAAGAAGGTGAGGGGAAAAGTCCAGCCAGAAACGCAACGGTATATTTGTGAGGAGCCAGTAGAGGGCTGCAACCTGGCACATTAAGTAAACGTGCTAGTGTCTCCCTCACACCGCAAAAGGGGCAGGTATCTGGGACAGGGGTAAACCGCGCCAAATATATGCCCGTGCTCACGGCCCCATGAAGGAGCCACCAGCTGATATCCCTGGCGGGCCTTGGGACCAGACTAGAGTATAGGCTGGCCCACAGGGCTCCTTACCCTCCAGAGGTGGCAGGAGGTCCCGCCACTTTGTGTCAGGGCGAGACACAAGGGTGAGGAAGTGAAGGGTGTGGAGCACGAGCATGTATAGATGTTTCCTTGGCGCAGTTTGGAAGCGAACTGGCTGCAGATCGGCTTATGGAGAAGGGGCTCTGGGGGCCTGTAGCGGGATGGTCACCCGCTCCTGCTTAAAAGGCTTAAAACAGCCCAGGGAGAGGGCTGTGGCAGGGAAGGAAAAGCTAGGCTGATTGAGGAAAGCAGCCTCAGCTGGGGCCATGCCCCATTCAGCCAAGGCTGGCTTAATGAGGGCCCAGCTGGCCCTTATAAGAGGGCTGGGGCCAGCAAGCCAGCATCTGGAACAGTCTCCCTCTAGCTGAAGAGGGAGATGGACCTAGCTGTCTGAGTCCAAAAGGGTACTGGAGCAAAGCAGGGCTGGGGAAAGGCCAGAGGAGCAGGGGAGCTCCAGGCTGGCAACTCCCCAGGTTACAGAGCCCAGTCCTAGGTCCACAGAGGTACTGAGTGGCAGAGGAAGGCAGTGGCTTTTACACTGCAGTCTGTCCCAGGGAGCAGGAGCTTGGTGATGACTGGCAGTAGCCCAGACTGAGGAAAGGTGGGTATTAGAGGATTGGGGGCAGGGGGGGAGCAGGGAGACCAGAGCAGGGAGACCCTGAGACTGTGGGGGTATTGCCAAGGAGCAGCAGCCCAGCCTGAAAGGGCACCGGGGTCCAGGAGAGACTCAGGCCCAGCAGTAAGCGGGACGCCAGCCTGAAGAGGGTGCTCTGGAAGCTGGAGGAGCTAATTCCCAGAGACAGCCAGCAGGAGGCGCCGCAGGGGTGAGTCCCGCCACATCTACAGCGCCCCCCCACCACCACCACCTGTGAGGGCTCGGAGGTCCAGTGGCCAGGAGCTGGGGGGAGGGGGCACTGCCCAAGGCGGCTGGGAGCTGCAGCCTTGGGCAGCTCTGGGGGCCCCCGGGGCCTGCATCCACTGGGAGCTACGGCCCTGCCCACCTGGAAACTCTGGGGGGACCCCACAGCTCCCAGCCGACAGGGCTGAATTCACGGTGATTGCTGGAAGTCACAGATTCTGTGACTTTAGCGACTTCCATGAATAAAAACGTAGCCTTAATCACGACAACCAATAGTACACGTAATTCCTACAGTTTATTTAAATAGTAATACTTTGGGTAGTATACTATGCAAACAGAGGTAGACTGACTGCTTTTTATGAATACTTATAGATCTTGATATTGCTGCATTATTATTCTGTTTAACTAGCTGGATTTCAACAATTTAAGGCAGTCTTCAAATTTACCGAACAAAAAATAAAAAAAAGACTTACCTGCAGCTTGATGAAAGCCAATGGCTGGGGCAAATCCAGCAGCCCCGGCATATGGTGAAGAAATTATTCCTGGGGTGCCTAGAATTCAGACACATCTAATTAAAATCTATTCCAACACATTTAGCAAATAGAAAAATTATCAGTATATAGTGACATTTCATATCACTGACATTTCAGAATAACACTCTTCCAAAGGTTTTACTGTATTTTACAGAACTCACGTTCATCAACCGAAGTTGATGTTTGAAAAAAAATATTTACAAGGTTAAAAGATACACTCAGAATTTACACTGTCTGGTCTGCAATAAAAACCTGAAGATGTTATGAACACTATCAAAAGGAGAGAGAGAAAATGCTAGCACAATGAAACAAAGTAAATAGTGGATGGACTGTACCGTCCCGCACCAAACCCCCATTCAATATGCTTACATTTGGGTTAAAACTCTAGCTGGAGTTTCTTCAGTTACTTTTAAAATTTAGAATTTATTTTAGATCATTTTCTCTGCATCAGCCTTGATGTCTCTTCCTAAATTAGGCTGGGACAAAGGCTACTGTGCTGGCAAGATACAGTGGCAAAAAGCAGACTGGTAGAGCAGTGTCCAGCTCAGTTCTGACACTGTAGCACATCAAAAGTTTCTCCTCATGTTTAAGAATTCAACTGGAGGGGAGAAGGAATAAGAGTAACAGGAGAAGTCTCAGCCACAGCTAACTTGAGAGCTTTTGCAGAGAGTAAGGCTGCAGACAGGGGATTTTGAATCCTATGTGATATCAGGTATCAAGATTTGCCAGGAGCTGGCGGCTCCTTCCTCTATGTCAAAATGCTATCCTATTCCCCATAAGCACATGGGACAGATGCTCCCATCAATGTCCTCATATACTCAGATAAATTGAAGGTTACAGACTAATATGAGGATGTTAATATGTACAGCCTCAGACATCTATTTGAGAAAGGAGAAAGATAAGAAATGTGGTAATTGTTCCCTTATTTGTGAAGGGTGTAAACACTTAGGAGGGAAAGGAAAAGGAATATAACTAGAAATAACTAAATAAAATTAAAAGGTAAGATTTAAGATGAACATGGGAAAATCCCTCACAGCAAAATATTAAACAATAGAATACTGTCCCCAAGGAAAACAATGAATGCCCTATCATGAAACATACCAGATTAGAAAACCTCACAAAACAAACGTGAATGCAAATAGATGGACTAGATATTGTATTGGATCTTTTTCATTTCTAACTTCTAAGGGCATGTCTATGTGAACATTTATAGTTTATGGCAAACTGGGGTGTAAATCTAACCTGCACTAGCTTGCTGCAGATTAAGTGTTCTTGTGGACCCTGTTAATGTCCTCTTTGAAACAGGACTAGATCAAAGCGCACTGTTTAAATGTATCAAGGTCAATTAGTCTACAGCAGGCTAGTATGGGGTAGAGTCACATCCCACCTTGCCAGGAACAAAATGTTTGCACGGACAGCCCTTAAGACACTGATTAAACACATATGGGAACAATCAGGATACTTTAAAAGTAGACTCTTCCAGGACAGGATCTCAAACACTGCCCTCACATATGACCCCAAAATGTGACTTCAAGTGAAGACTTAAGGGAACAAAGAACAAATTAAGAAAATCAACACAGAGTACAGTCACCTGCTCTGCTCTTCAATTGAATTTTACATGTCCCAAATTTTTAGTTTTCAATATGCCCCTCATCTTTTACTTACAAAATGTAACTGTATTCTAGAAACTTTCAGGGGGAAACATTAATTGAACAAACTGATACAGCCTGAAACAATATACCAGAGGGACATCAACTGCCTCATTGATCTCAATGGCTTAACTCTGAAACCTGAATGTCAGTGTTAGTGTCAGTTAAATGTTAGTGTTAACTATCTCATGGCTAATGAGTTTAGAAGAAATATCTAGCAAATGTGCTTATTCTACAATCACAAACTGCCTTCCATGCTTTCCCAAGAGCTCATATCCCCACCTGCAAAGCTTCTCTTTGCAATGATGAAGGCTACAAACTGGGAATCAGGAAACACTGGGGCCCTATCTATAACAAAGATTGCTTTCTTAACTGCTTTTGTTTTAATCTAGTTTTAAATTCACCCAATTACCCTGAGCAGCACATAGCTTAGTGTTGTGTATGTACACACACACACACACACACACACTCCTCTCTTTCAAAATGAAATGTTAAGCAAACAATAGAATCTGTTTACACATTCAATTATATTTTAGTCCACCACTTTTGAGAAATGCCTTCTACACATAGGGCCCTTCATTTTCAGTTTTTATTTAATTTAGTTTACCCCAGGAATGCATCAGTGTTTATTACTACAACTACAACAAGAAAAATAGGTGAAAAACGGTGGAAAAATATTAATATTTTTCTAGGTAAATATCAGGGTTTATTTTGGTGGACAGAAGGAAAAAGTATTCAGTAGATTAATGCTTTGATGAACAGAATTCAATGTGGCTTGCTGCAGAACTAAAACAGAATTCAAAACACAATGCCACCTGAGTTTAAGAAAAGAATAGAGCTCCAATCCCCAAATAAAACTTTTCATTTGAACCAACAGCTTACTGTTGTAGACTTGAACTATTAGCCTATAAATATTTACATTTAATAATGGGGCCACACCATTTGCACTGCATATACTCAACTTGATCCTTTTCTCCTGTTTTTGTTAGTTTTAAACGTGGAAATTCTTCATCGTGTTCTGAAACATATTCTGATACAGAGTTTTGTTTTCTTTCCATTTTAGAGAGAGTGTCAGATCTTTAAATTGTTATCTGTTAACAGCTTGAAATATATATGTGGTGGGTGTGAGATTCATCAGTACGTTCATACGCACATGCACTTCAGAAGTTGCATGCAGGCCTGTTTGTTGTGTACATCTTCTAGACTAATACATAGCCTTACTTCAACAGGCAGCTTTGCATATGCACACAAACTAGTGTATTATCATAATACATATATCTCATGCAACATATTGTATTCTCTTAATAAAACAAGTTGTTTTATATATTTGAATTATACAAAAGGAGGGTGAAAATTGGGGGGGATGAATTCTTTTTGTAAAACCCAAGATTTTTTAAAATAAAAATCAGTTTAAACTGAAAAGGAAGGGACTTATCTACTCATTATGTAAATAAGTAACATGATCATATGTTCATTTTTAAAATACTTAAGTCCCAAAGACAGAAATATGATAAATTGCATTAGATACATTTCCTAAAATAACATGGATATTAGGGGGTATAGTGCAATACTGTAGGAATTACCACATTAACAACAAGCAGACACATAAGCTCTGACAAATTATTATGGCAGCCTACTCCCCTCTTATCTGTAGTCACAAGGTGTCCCTTACACAAACAATGCAAAGCATTAATCACATCACATTTTATGCTTGTAATACACGCACTGGTGCATTATACTGACAAGCTTTGGCAATATGGGTACTAATCATTCATTCACAGTTCTAGTTTCCATTATCATTCATTACTCAAGAAGAAATGACAAAGGGCTTTTATTCTGCCATATGGGACATGTATGCTGGACACCGATACCAGACAGACACGTAAGAATAGAATACAGCTAAAATAGGAAGATCAGGAATTCTAGCATATGTACAAAATCCTCTGCTATCTAGTTGACTGCAGATTCTAAGCAAACTCTCAGAAAATCTATTATGCCTTATGGGAAAAAAAGCTTTTTCAAATCAAATTTATTCCAAAATGCATCAGAAGTTTTTAACATGCGATATACAAAAATGTCAACATTCAAATGGTTTCAAATATAGCAGTGTTTTTAGTATTTAAACTGCAATATCTAAATCCTAAAATAAGGGCTAAAATTGCTAAACGTACGTACTGATAATTATCCACCACTGCTGCTTGCTTTATCTGAATTCTTTATCATTGCAGCCTCCACTTGCTATAACAAAGACAAAGCCCAGGGTTCCAGCTTCTTCACTATCATGTCATTTTATCCTCAGACACTTGAGCCCTGTCTGTACTACCACTTCCACTCATGATACCTCTGCTGGAAAATCTGGACCCCTATTTCTCCAGACAGGAACACCTCATCTCTGTCACTTCATATGCACACGTATCCAATTCTCATCATTCTTTTCAAATAAAGGTCTCTGTGCCAGATGCTAGAAAACTGATAGTTTTAATCTTTTACTGCCTGCAGTTGTAAGGCTTCTTGTGATTGTGGACATCTTTAACCCTTAGGGTTAGATGACAGTGGTAAAGATGCTCGAATTCTATCTATCTATCTATTCCAGCAGTTCCACACTTTTTGGTGCAGTTGCACTGGTGGAGAATTATGGGTTATTTGTTAAAGTAGACAGGCCCTGGTGGAATAGGCAGGTGGTGTTTGTACCAGTTTCAGCACACAAATGTGTACTGTAAACCCTGCATCATATCCAAATCTTTTCTTAATCTACTGTACCATAATCACGCTTCCCCCGCTCGCTGAAGTTTCAGGCAAATTAGTTAAGCCTGATTCAACACAATTTACCAGGTTTGTAGTTTTTAAAACAGAAATAGTTCTTATTTTATTACAGAGAAATATTCAATGGCTTCATTTTTACTTACTTTAAAAACAGTGTGACTGCCAAACAAGTACAGCTAACTTAATTATGTGCATAGTTCCTAACAAAACCCCTACAACCAAACAGCAAAGAGCGTCATCTCTCAGGACTACATCAGAAAGTTATACGGTGCTAGAGGAAAATAAGATTTTCTTACCCGTTTGTAGCACTTTGACCAGTTGAACTGCATTACAGAAATATGTTTTATTGTTGTACATAACAAGGGAAGCATTTGGCCCTTAATGAAGGCCCATCCAACAGCTACAAATCTCACTTGTCAGCGGTAGCTGCTGGTTGCCAAGAGAGCTGGAAATAGTTGTCAAAATAGCACAGATGGCTACACCGTCTTCAGCTAGTCAAATGCCTTTTTCATAATTTCCATTACCATTAAGGTTGTTTAAATAAAATTGCCAAAGCCACAATACCAACACCACAGCCAATATATTGGAACTTTGGGTCTCTTCTGCTGCAATAACTGCAGTGCATTAACTGTTAAGCAGCCCCGTGGAATACAAGTGTATATGGCAGGGGTTGGCAACCTATGGCACGCGAGCCAATTTTTAACAGCACACTCAGGCCTGCCGGGACCTCAGTGTGCCATTAAAAATCCTGCCGACACGGCAAGCTGCAGGGTCCGCGCTCCCGGGCTGGAGCGCCAGGTCCAGTGCAGCAAGCCACCAGCCTCTCCCCCGCCTTCCCCCTCTTCCCCTGGAGCCTGTCGCAGCGCATAGTGCTCTGGGGGTTGGGGCTGTGCGCTCCCACAGGGCAGTGTTTGGCTCCCTGCTCTCCAGAGCCCCGCTGCCGCGCGCAGCCCTGCCCTGCCCCTCAGAGCACTGTGCGCGCGGTGGCACGGCTCCGAATCAGTGGGGAGCCTCATGGTAAGGGGTCCGGGTCCGAGGGGGAAGCAGTCAGAGGACAGGGAGCAGAGTGGGTTGGATGGGGGGGGGTGGGGTCCCGGGGGAGGGTTGGATGGGGCATGGGAGTCCCATCCCACCCCATTCCATGGGAATCTGCCTGACCCTTCCCAGATGGGGTCCTGGCCGCAGACCCGACTCAGCCCACTGCCGGCCTAGATGAACAGAACCCCAGACCAGCAGCAGACTGAGCGGGCCGGCGGCATAAGATCAACATTTTAATTTAATTTTAAAGGAAACGTCTTAAACATTTTGAAAACCTTGTTTATTTTACAATACAACACTAGTTTGTTATATAATATATAGACTTGTAGAGAGAGACCTTCTAAAACACATTAAAATGTATTACCAGCATGTAAAACCTTAAATTAGAGTGAATAAATGAAGACTCAGCACACCGCTTCTGAAAGGTTGCCAACTCCTGGTACATGGCTACAACATGTCTCAAATATGGTCAATGCATCTCCCTTTAAATCCTTAGTATCCCTCAATTAATAGCTTTACCCACAATAAATTGTTAGAACTACTTAATACAGCTCCAGTTTTTAAATTTTACAGAAGCAGATCAATGAGCATAGCAGCTCATATTCCAAAACTTCACTTAAATTAGTCTTTCACTCACACACACACACACTCTCCCTTCCCCAAAACCGTACCTACTTAGAAATTTTTACTTCCATACTTCATTTCTGAGGGAACATTCAATGAAATTAAAAGATGACAAATTCAAAACCAGCAAAAGGAAATACTTCTCCACACAATGCATAGTTAAACAGTGGAACTCACTGCCACCAGAAGTTGTTGAGGCTGCGAACATACCAAGTTCCAAAGAACACCACTACATTTATATGTATACCAAAAATATTGAGAAATATCAATTAATGATGAATGCAGGAAAGGATATTAAACTTCATGCTCTCACGGCAATCTTTAACTAAGAGATCAGGATAACATCTTATTGGGGGCAGAAAATACCACACACATCTAACATGGGGTTCTTACACCACCCTCTACAGAATCTGGCAATAATCTCTGAATTGTCATCTTCTGCAAGTCTGAACTAGACCTTTAGTAATGTACATTTTGTCATTTAGTTTTTGGGCGGGTTGCTTTTTAAAGCACAGCTTTCCAACAAATCATGAGACTCTCTAAAATATTTAAATTCTCAAGCAGCCTAATGGAACCCAAGTATCGGTTGTAGACTATTGTGTAATTAGACCTTCAGATGCACAGTATTTACCATGTATGAAGCATAGATGTAGCTGTGCTGGCCCCAGGATAGTAGAGAGACAAGATGGCTAAGGTAATATCTTTTATTGGACCAACTTCTGATAGTTTGGAATACCACTGAGGAAATTTTGCCCTGTGGTGAGTAAATAATTATGTTCACAGAATACCTTGAAACAAAAGCTTTTGGCATTAAAAGTCTGAAGAACTTTTGGTTGGGCAAATTCAGTTTAAGATGCTCACTTATTTTCCAGGAGTAGGTTTTTTTCTTTAACTTTCATATATACTTTACTAGCATCGAGTATTTTGGACTCACTAGTGTCACTCTCCTTTAGGAACCTTGGAAAATGAGGGTGGAAATTCCTAAAGGGCCGTACATATGAAAAGCAGAGTGTTACTTGCCCCATTATATTTATCTAGAAGGGAGGTTTCCTTACCAAAAGTGGCAGCCATGTTGGGGTCAAGGGAGGGCTGGCCATCGCCAGAAGGAAGGTCAAGGCGAGTGAAGTCTCTGCTTTTGTCATTGTTGTATTTTACATTAAGGCTTGTTAACTTGGAGAAGTCAATACGCAGAGTGCAGCACGCATTGTAGATATTCTGGCCATCCAAAGCCTACAGAAAAAAAAGTGGTTGTTAAGTTTAAAAAGGCAAAACATTTACCATTCACATTTTTTTTTTTAGAACAGCTTATTACCCAAATACAAATCCACACTAACAGCAACCTTTAAGAAGTTGTTGGGCCATTCCAGATTAGTCATCACCTTCAGCCGAAGAGCCTTACTTTCTAGAATATTACTGTAACCTAATGGGTCAGTATGTGTTGCAATATCTCTCTGTGCCAATCCACAGGGAATGGAGCCTTGTACGGCCCCCTGCTACTGAGCTTGGTCTCCTTAAGTGATGCATCAGACTCTTGCTTTTAAGCCTTGGACATCTTTCACATTTAAACTGCACTATAAAATAGTGGCAGCGATATTAGTTTGGGGTTTTTTTGGAACTACAGACCACAGGAATTTGTGAATGTTGGCTCAGGAGCAGTAAATTAAAGTTACTCATAATAGAACTACTCTCACATCACTAGAAAAGAATAAATGAACTGACTTTGTCTTGTTCATCAAAATCTTTTCTGACAAGCACACCTGAGTATTCTCCTAACACCTCATCACAAAAAACAAAGAGAAAAACAAAATCAGAGGCTAAACATTTTCTACAGATTACCAGTTATGATTTGAGATTCTGTTATATGGAAACAGGAATAATGATCCGCAAATCTTAGGTAACTTGAATTAAATGTCTTAGCCAGTCAGCCACCTTAACACCAAATAAAACATTCTCTTGGGATTGAAAACTTTTCACTCAATAGTTTACAAGTTATATGAAGACAGCAGAAAGGCCACCACTAAATGGCTACCGGGTTAGAAAATGGAATGATCAGGTGATCATTAATCCCTCGGGTCAGATTCTCATTTAATGTGTGGCCATTTAGCACTGCCAAAGCATGGTAAAGAGGTCTTAAATTAGTGTAAGGTCCCTTTATGCTGGCAGAGCAGTGCAAGGTGGCCTTAACGTAAATAAATATCAGACTTAATACAGAATGTGAAGATTTATCATATTACCGAAAATTAAAATGCATGTGCAATGCTTGAACTCTGGTCTCAAAATAAACATAAGAACACGATTCAGTTTGTTTGTAAGTTTGCCTGAAATTAAGTCTACACATTTAGTTATTCATTTGCGACTTTGTTCTCTTTCAGCTATGCAATCACCTGAAAAAATTAACATGAACAACCACAAAAGTAATATGCTCTGCGTAAGGAAAGGTACAATAAAAAAAATTGTGTAGCAAGAGAAATTTCTTCCCTATATCAATGCTATACATTCTAAGAAACCAAAGACAGATAAACTGAAGTGGCATGCCTGAGGTCCATTTTCAAAAATCTGTTGTGATACATAGTAAGGCCTGGTCCACACAAATTTTGTACTGGCATAACATTTGGTTAAGGGTGTGAATTTCTTTTTATTTAAAGTTATACAAGTACAACGCACTGCTTATATACCAGTACAGCTTATTCCTTGTCCTGTACAGCACAAGGAGAGTTGTATTGCCTAATTAGTATGACTTGTACAGCTTTAACTATGAGAGTATGCTACAACATTTGCATGTACACGCAGGCTTAGCGTAAATGAGTCAGGCCGACAAAATAAGACAGAACTGTTGAAAGTAAAAGCAAGATACACTATCCAAAAAACTTCAGAATTGTTATTTATAGATAAGCGATTCACATTATGCAATATTGTTAGCCCAAAGTCAAAACAAGTAAAATGATTTTTAAAAGCTTTTAAGAAGAGTGACTATATCATGAAGATTTCTTATCTAAGAAAAGTTGAGCTAAACAAACTTTGTAGGGTATAGGCTACTATGCAATTTTAATGAATTAAGTTCACCACTAGTGAGTAATAAGTCCAAGGTAAGTTTCTCAGCCATTTTATTGAAAAGTTAGGGGCTTCTCAGCAGACAGCCCTAATCTCGAACTGCACACCAGAAGGAGATCCAACATGACTCTTTCCAGCTTTAGGGCATTTTGCAAACCTCATCTTGTCCAGGAAATACGTGTATCAACACAAAACAGAAAGACTCCAAAGAAGGGACCGAGTGGCTAGGCAGCAGTTCTGCAGAAAAAGACCTAGGGGTGACAGTGGACGAGAAGCTGGATGAGTCTACCGTGTGCCCTTTTTGCCAAGAAGGCTAACAGCATTTTGGGCTGTATAAGTAGGGTCATTGCCAGCAGACTGAGGGACGTGATCATTCCCCTCTATTCGACATTGGTAAGGCCTCATCTGGAGTACTGTGTCCAGTTTTGGACCCCACACTACAAGAAGGATGTGGAAAAATTGGGAAGAGTCCAGCAGAGGGCAACAAAAATTATTAGGGGGCTGGAGCACATGACTTATGAGGAGAGGCTGAAGGAACTACGATTTAGTCTGGAGAAGAGAAGAATGAGGGGGGGGGGGATTTGAGAGCTTCTTTCAACTACCTGAAAGGGGGTTTCAAAGAGGATGGATCTAGACTCTTTTCAGTGGTATCAGATGACAGAACAAGGAGTAACGGTTTTAAGTTGCAGTGGGGAGATTTAGGTTGGATATTAGGAAAAACTTTTTCACCGGGAAGGTGGTGAAGCACTGGAATGGGTTACCTAGGGAGGTGGTGGAGGTTTTTAAGGTCAGGCTTGATGAAGCTCTGGCTGGAACGATTTAGTTGGGAATTGGTCCTGCTTTGAGCAGGGGGTTGGACTAGATGACCTCCTGAGGTCCCTTCCAATCCTGATATTCTATGAACACATCTCGAGGAACAGTTACGAAAGGTGGGTAACCATTTGCTCATGTTGATTCCAGTCTAAGTAACTCACAAGCAGTATCTATGGAGGTGGGCTCACAGTTCATCGCTTGGAGGCTTGCAGTACTGCTCTACCAAAGCCAGCATTGTCCCGGGCCTGCTGCAAAAGCACATGGTGGGATGTGAAGGTATGGACTGACAACGAGGTGGCCGCCTACAGATGTCTTGGATATGCACTTGGGCCAAAGAGGCCTGTGCCCTGGTCAAGAGGGTGGTGACGATTGCCGGGGGCAGCACCTTTCACTGATTATAGCAAAAGCAAACGCAGGCCATGATCCAGGAGGAAATCCTCTGGACGGAAACAGGTTGACATTTCAGCCTAAGGCCACAACGACAAATAATTGCGTTGTCTCACGAAAAGGCTTGCTCCTTTCAGTGTAGAAGGCCAGAGCCCTCCTGATATCCAGGGTATGTAGCCTGTGCTGCTGCTCCTCCGACTTATGCGGCTTCGGAAAAAAGACTGGTAATTAAATGTCTTCAACTATGAGAGTGGCGAACTCTCGCGCCTGATCCTGTGGGAGGGCTCTCTGAACTTGCCAACAGAGTCCCAAAGGTTGAAATTGTACCTGCCAAGTAGGGCCTGATGATTAGAGACCCTAAATTGGGAGGTTCACTGTGGAATAAATCTTTCTGCCAAATAAGTGTAGTATCTTGGCATCTTTATTTTTGGGGTTGTCACTCGCCTGGCCCTGTCTGGCCCTTTCACTGATCGCAGACATGACCAGGAACCCTGCAGGAGGATACGTATAAAGGTATTCAAAACCCCTTGTGGGGTGATAGTACTTCCATTCCTCTCACATCCAAGAAGGCAGAAAAGAAGATGGGATCTGCCACATTGACTTGGCGATCTTCAGGACCCCTGGGTGAATGCAACCCAGACTGGGACAGAGGAGACAATGACACTGAAGAGGTCAGACTCCTCAGCTAGCTCCTAGACCTCCAAGTTCAGGCTGACTGCCACCCCTTTTAAGGAGGGCTTGGTGCTTCCTGAAGTCATGTGACGGCCCCGCCACCGCCTCATCTGGGGACGATTAGGATGTCTGCACCGCCGAAGGTTGGGGGGCATCCCCTTGCTGTGCCGAGGACTGTTCCATGGTTGCTGGGACCTCCCTCAGGGTCACCATCTCAGATTTAGCCTCTTGCTCCAATGCTGGTGCTGGCTGTGTTGGGGGCAGCTTGTAGGATGCTGCCTGGAAGGAACAATGCGAGTTCAGTGCCGGCATTACAGGCAGCCCCCAGAAGTTGCAGTATTGCCACTGGGCAGGCCATTGCCTCTGAACCCATACCAGTGCCTTGGTGAGCTCCTCGTGGGGAGATGATTCTCCCCAGACAGGGGAAGGGCTAACTGTCCCTCCAACCCAGACCACTGTCCTTCTGGGAACCAGGACAGGGCTGTGGAAGCCTGAGTCTGTCAACTGACTCTTAGCAGCAACTGGTAAGGGGAAGGCGAGGGCTGGTTCCTGCCCAAAGAATGGTACCATAGCCCCAGCAACTGGTGCTGAAATCAGGAACAGTCTTGCATCTGAGGAGACAGACGCCTAGGCGACCTGCAAGGCAATGGCAACCGGCACCTTGGTGATCTCTGGCAGGAGGACCATCAGTACCAAGAACATGGGGACTGGTGTCGTGACTCTGGAGTCCCGTGTCTTGTCAGCCAAGACCGTGGCGCTGGAGATCTGGAGACCTGGGTTGCAGTACCAGGGTCTTCGGACATGGCGAAGGGGAACAATGCCTGTGGTCCGGGAAGTTCTCATCACCGGCGTGGTCATTTGATCTGCTGTCTTGGCCAAGCGTTCGCAGTGCCGGTCGGCCTATATGTTCTTTGCTCGCTGGGCCCACCTCAGGTGCAGATGGTGCTACGATGGGCCAGGACTCCCTACTGCTCCCCAGATTCAGGGATGGGTCCCTGGCTGGGCTAGGGGGTTTGACCACAGTGGTACCCTCAAGAGCCTCCATTGCGGGCACGAGGCCTAGCTCATGTCCTTTGCCTGAAAGCTCCATTGCATGGTGACTGCGGACCAGATGATTTAGGCTGCTTCTTCAGTACCGGCGAGTGCTGGCAGTGAACTGTGTGCCGATGCTGAAGTACCATGCAGCCTCCTTAAGGAGGGCCCTAAATCAAATGTCTTGCACTTTTGCAGATCCGGCACTTGTCTTTTCGATGGGACTCTCCCAGGCACTTCAGACAACTCTCGTGAGGGTTGTGATGGGCATCGGCCGTCTGCACTCAGAACACAACTTAAAGTCTGTCCTGGAGGGGGGCATGCCCCACTTCCCCAAAGTCTCAGATGGGACTCTAACTACTAAATTACTACTAAAACACTTAACAGCTAACTAATCACTGACTAAATAATAAAGGAGAACAATCTGAACTAAGCAATACCAAGCACGCCAAACAACTGTCACAGGCAGGAAGAAGGAACAGAGGGCGTAGGGCCAGCAGCGCCTGATATACCGGCGCATAAGACTCCACTCCACAGGGTGCAACAGCAGGCCCTACAGATACCACTAAGGCAAAAAAGTCTCCAACAACTGTGCACGTGGGTGCACAAACACTAGATTGGAATCGACATGAGCAAGCACTTGAAAAAGAATAAAGGCCTCCTGAGCCCAGGCTAGGGCTACCAGAAGAACTGCCATATTCAGAAGGACTTTGTAGGAATGACATACTAGGTTGAAATTCCAAGGGTGAATGCATCACTCCTAGGATCAGTTTTTTTAACCAGTTATCTACTTTCCTTTTTTACTCAACTGGGAGTTACAATTTTGTGGCAAATTAAAAGGAACACTGATGTAATTCTGTTCCCTGACAGGATCAGCCAATCTACTGTGGAATTCAGAACTCTGGTATGAACTGTTTACCAAGACATGTAATTGTCCTCTGCCCACAAAAGAATTCAGCAGTGTTTGGGTTCTGATGACCCAGCAAATTGACTTACACAGGACACTGGAATAATTATTGTGAAGCTAAGAGTCTGCAATAGCAGGAAAAGGAATACAGAAAAATACTGGACTAGGTACATTTCTTGTAGCAGATTCAAATTTAACAGCTCATCACATTAAGTCTTATAAAAACAGAATTAAACAGGAAAAATATTGCACATTAAGAAATTTCACCTTGCTGTCACAATTCAGAATCCAGCAAGCTACAAAATGACTATATGCTTACTGACAAAGAAACTATTTTACCTAGCAAATAAATAAAACAAGGGCAAGGATTTAAGTTCCATGCTAGATACGGTATTATATTGCACACTCTACCAAATTATGAATATTTGGTCACCTACTCTCTCTCACTCATCACCCTCTTAAATAAATTATCCATTCCTTCAAAATAAAAGCCATAGAATATTTTATTTTGGATGCTTGTTTCTTTGTTTACATATTAATTTTCTTTAACCTGGTGCCTGAGTAGTCAAATCCACTCTACATGCTAGAAATTAAATAGATATATAGGAGGGAATTATTAGCTGTGTCCAGGAGAAAGCTAGTGGTGTCTGTTCTTATAAAAGACTATCACTATGGTATCCATTACTATTCTGTCTGCTCCTTAGTTTACTGCATATCTTGTTTGTGCACCTTGTATCTAAGCAATGACAGGGTCAACATGAAGGAAATACAGTGAAATAAGGCTCACATTATGAGAAACAGGGAAATGGGAAAAATCACTCCATGTTTTATAATGGCAACTCGAAGGATCCATCTTAGAGAAGTATTTTGAAGGCTTATATCTCCACCCCAAATTAAGACAATGACTGTTCTTTCCACCTTTATGGGTCATTTATTTGCAAAACTGAGCATGCCTAGGGTTTTGTTCCCTTGTTTAGTGACGTAGTATTACAATGAGGAGGTAAGTGTAGTGTACATGTTTAGAAGCCAACTAGGTAGCTTTGGAAGAAAACAGGAAAGCATCTAAATGATTCATCAGTTTTGTGCTATTTTCCATAAAATTTAAGTACCAGATTGTATTTCTAAACATTTAAATCATTTTGTTTCAATTTAACAAAAATCTTTCTATGATCATGAAAACTGGTAACTAACGTATCTAGTATTTTTCAGCAAAGCCAACATGACATATACAGAAACTAAATGTATTTTTCCCTTATTCCTTCTCTTTCTACTCAGTAAAATGCTGGGGTTAATTATAGGTAAGAAAAGTTTGACAGATTTTGGAATCAGCAGGCAGTATATGGACTGGGGATCAGTTATAAAAAAAATAAAATATTCCAGTAATTGCAAATTATTTCTTTTTGTATCAAAAAAATTAATGCAGGCGTTTGGTACTCATTGTTAGGTTGCAGGTGCGTATCAAACTGATGAGAGATTGGGGAAGGCAATCCACAAGTTCTTCACCTAGGATGCCAGATTATTTATTAATTATCATCATTCTTCATGCATCATCACAGGCCCCCCCAAGAACCTGTGCTTGACCCACATGCAGTTTATTAGCCTGTCATTTTTGCCTGTATTATATTCTACTAAAAGGAATTAGGAGCCAGATTTACAGGTCTTTGAGCCAACATTTATAAGGAACACGAAATTTCACTGAAATTACTTATTTTTGTAGAAGAACAGTACTGATTTTCAATTATAAGGATGATGGTTTTAAAGGTTTTTGAAAAAAACTAAATACCTACAGTAAGCAGATATTTGTCTTCCTTTTTAAACCCAAGATAGCAAGTGAAAAATTTAAATTCCCCCACCACCAGCATCTATTTCCTGTAACTAGAAGGAATACTAGCAGTGTACAGTAACTCCTCACTTAAAGTCATCCTGGTTAATGTTGTTTTGTTGTTACATTGCTGATCAATTAGGGAACATGCTCGTTTAAAGTTGTGTAATGCTCCCTTATAACGTTGTTTAGCAGTCGCCTGCTTTCTCCACTGATTGATGGAAGAGCAGCCCGTTGCAGCTAGCTCATGGGGGCTTGGAACCAGGGTGGACCCGCAGCCCCCACATCAGCTCCCCGCTCCCCTACATTTCCTGTGCAGCAGCTGCCCAGCAGGCTACCAGTTGCCAGCAGTTCATCTGTCCCTCCCCCCACTGCCCTCTGCTGCTCCTGCTCTCTGCCTTGGAGCTGCTCCCGGGAGCCTCCTTGCTTGCTGTGCATGGGTGGTGAGAGGGGAACAGGGGGCTAATGTCAGGGTGTCCCCCTCCTCCCTACTCCTGCCTCCTGCTTACCCCTTCTCCATATAGGGCAGGACGGGGACAGGAGAGGGCTCAGGACAGAGAGAGCTTTCTGGCTGCAACAACTTCCTAATTTTTTTTAAAGGCAATGTACTTAGAGTGGGGTCAGCATACTTAAAAGGGGCAATGTGCATCTCTCCCTCTCTCCTACACACAGGGTGTGTGTCCCTGTCTGCCATGCTGTCTCCCCTCCCTCCATTCATGCTGCCTTGTAGAGCGAGAGGCTACATTAACAATGTGTTAACCCTTGCGGGCTCAGCCGAATGCTAGTTCATCATTTAGCAGCAAGGCATTCCCTGAGAAATATCCCACCCTCTAACTTCACCACCTCAACCAAGCTTCACAATTTGCTTAAAGTCACATTTTTTCAAGAAAAAAAACTACAGCGTTAAGCGAGGAGTTACTGTACTAGCCTTAGCCTGCAACCAGGTAGACAGGTGAAATTATTCAAGACCAGTAATGCATAATTAGTAGCAAAACTACTAAGGTTCATCAAATCATTCTCTATAATTACAAAACACCAAAGCTACTTTGAGCAGCAAGAGAATTTAATTACTACTAGAGCGTCAAGAAACCCTAACACTGGTGCAGCTCATAGCAAAACTATTTACATGTAAAGAATGTTTTTGTAATTTATTTTATATTGACTAAATAGGTCAGATGTACACCTTTATGCTTACCATTTTGGCATAATGTGCATTCATTGGATCAGCATATTGAAGCAAGGCCTGAAACTGATTGTTCTTTGTGAAGGTGATAATCTTCAAGACAGTTCCAAACTTGGAGAAAATCTTAAATAAATAAATAAATAAAAATTCAGCTACAGTACACAATTTCAGCTCTTGAGATACTGTTTTTCAATAATAATTTTATATTAGAAATGAACAAAATACTTCTCAGTTTATCAGAATACATGTTTTGGGGACAAGTTCATAAAATATATTTTCTACTAGCAACTAACTTCCTCCCCATCCGCCAAAAAAAATCAAAAGTTAATTCTCTCCAAGAGCAACAGTCACTGTTTGTCAAGCTACATGCCACAGATCTTGCTCAGAACTGGCATAAAGAGAGAGAGCCTTTGCTCTAGACCTCCAGAGATAATGGAATACATGGGAGTTTTGGTTTGAGAAGTGGAGTTTCACAAAGCAGTTGAGAGCAGGGATTCACAAGCTGTCTTTGAGGATGATGGGATGGATTGCACCCTCAGCAAGTTCGCAGATGACACTAAGCTGGGGGAGAGGTCTCTTCCAACCCTAATCTTCTATGATTCTATGACAGCTTGAAGTACTAGGTGCAAAACTGGATGAATTCTATGGGTTCAGTAACCAAAGATCTCTTCTAAACATCTCATGTAGCCATGTTTTATTGAAACCACAAAAATAACTGTCCATGATATCTGAAGCTCAAAATGCTATAAAATTTATTTGTCAAAAGTAATCAGTGTGTACAAGACGATATCCCTGCCTCAGATAGCTTACACAGAAAGACAGAAGATCCATGTAAGACTCTGTAGAAGGAGAAACTGAACATAAGTTTTCCCCTCTTTCCACTTCACTCTCTGTCATCTCTTGTCTTATACTTATGTTGTAAGCTCCTTGGGGCAGGGACCATCTTTTTGTTCTGTGTTTGTACAGAGCTTAGTATAATGGGGTCCTGGTTGCTGACTAGTCCTCCTTGGTGGCACAGTAACCAAAAAAATTAAAAAAATAAAAAAGGATCTGAATAAGAAAAATGTGGGGAACGCATTGGAAATGGAGAATATCCATGCATACGACACTGCATGCAAGACAGCAGAAAGGGGAGTGGAAGAAGGAAAGGGAATGTTGTTGGAAGAACATGAACAGCAAGGAGTAATGTAACAAAACACTAGATCCAAGTGTGAGCAGAGTTGTGCAGGGCATGGACAGTAAATTTAAACATATACATTGGATGTGAAGAAACCGATAGGGCTAGTTAGAAGGAAGAACAATGATCTGGTCAATAGATGAGGAAAATAACGTGGCTGCTGATCTCTGGACCAACTGGGGGTCAGCGATATGGGTAACATTGGGTAACGATGCATAGGTGGTTACAGTAATCGAGAATGGAGGCAAGAACATGGATTAGTCTTTTAAACATTAGAATGAAAAGGAAAGGTTGAATGTATGCCCATCCACTGTCAATATGGTCAACCTCAAACCTATGACTAAGGCTGTGAGTCTGTCATGGAGATCACAGAAGTCAGATTCCGTGACTTTCCGTGACTTCTGCAGTGTCTGGTGCTGGCTCAGGGGCTGCCTGAGCCAGGCAGCCCCTGGGTCAGCAGTAGCAGTTTGGGTTTGTGGGAGGAGGCTCAGGGCTGAGGGCAGGGAGTTGGGGAAGTCAGGGGAGGGGTGGTGGTGTATACCTGGGGGGGCCCTCCCCAGCTCCCACTGGCATGGCCCCCGTGCAGCTCCTAGGCAGTGGAGGGTCTCCACACTGCCTGCAGGCCCCACCCCCGCAGCTCCCATTGGCTGTGGTTTCCTGCCAATGGGAGCTGCGGCAGCTGGTGCTTGTGGCAGAAGGAGCAGAGCCCCTTCCCCAACGCCTAGGAGCTCTAATGACTCAGAGCCGCTAGGAAGCCCCTGCCAGCCCAGCCACACCCCCCTTCCTCCCCCAGTACCAGCGGTGGTCCCAGGCCACTTCCCCTAGACTGCCCACTGGCCCCAGCCCCTACACCTCCACCATGCACGGCCCCCACACCCAAGTTTTAGTCGGGGCAGGTATTTTTAATACCAGTCATGGACAGGTCACGTGCCATGAATTTTTGTTTAGGGCCCATGATCTGTCAATGACTTACTAAAAGTATCTGTGACTAACACATAGCCTTACCTATGACTGATCATCCTAACCACTCATCTAGTTTTTAGGCCTCCCAAGCTTACAGTTCCTACACTCAGCCATCATCTCTTTGGTAAAGGACCAAACAGGAATCTCTATTAGTCTTTTCATCATGCATCTTAACTTAACCAGAGGGTCACTGCTGATAAATCACTTCCCCTTACCCAGGGGCTAAGTATACAGTTTCTAGAACATACACTTCCTTCAAATCCATATAAATTAGGTTATTTATAGGAAAATATTACAACTAAAATAAAATTATGTCAGTCTGAGAGTCCAAAAAATGATGATGACACCGAATATTTACATAAATTCTTATGCCCAGGTATGAACTATCAAAAAATTGGCAGAAAAAGTAACAATAAAGCATTCCAGTTTTGCTGTTTCTTCCTCAACATGCTGTTTAGAAGTCCGTATCCAAAGAAGAAGGAGGATCAAAAGAAGGCATGGAAAAGTGTCACTAGTAAGAATAAATTTGCCATTTTGAATTAAATCCATTCAAACATGGTTCTATAATAACTGACTACAGTTCGTCTTGAAGTGGCAATCCTCATACAAGTTTAACACCCAAAGTACAATGCTGGGACAAAGCATTACTGGATTTACACTAGAATTACAGATCTTCTTTAATAACCATTTGTTTCCTCTCCCCACACCTGGTTACCTGATACAGCACTTCCAAAGTGACAGGGTAGAAAAGGTTTTCAACAATAATTCGGAGAACAGAACTTTGACCTGGAAGGAGTCCACCCTCAGTAGCAGGAGCACCTGTAAGGGCTAGGGTTCCAGACTGCACAGCATTCACTGCTTGCAACGCAGCTTGGGTTCTCTGAGAAAGAAGAGGAAGACAAGAGTTAACGTACATAAACAATTCTCATGAAAATAAAGTTTAAGTTCTAGAGACTTATACTGTACTTGTATTTAGAAAATATTCACACAGGTCTCCAATATGTAACTTTAGGTAAGGAGTACAATCAAGTTATTTGGAAGAACACCATCCAGTACTTGCACACACAATCTGCAGCAACAAAAAAAATGGCAGACTACCATCAATATTCATTATGTTCCTCACTTTATTTATGATGACATGGTGGACTAATAAAGCCTCATTTTTACAACTCTTTATTTTTAAATGAGCTGAAAGCCCCAAAGACCTAGGATAAGACTTTCAACACACCACAGAAGCCAAGCTGTATCAGTCCTGTCCCAACAAGCAAATAGTGCACTGGACTGGGACTCACTGCACTACCACTCACCTGCTGTATGACCAACTCAATTCAACTCTCTGCCTTAGTTCCACTATCTGTAAAATGGTAATAAGGATACTTATCTTCCTTTGTAAGGCTATTTGAGATCTAAGGATGAGAAGCACTAAATAAAAGGTTATTATGAATATACTGTGTTACCGCTACCATTCAGAACCAGTAAAGGATAGAACTGGTCTACTGTTGAGCAGCGGGACTCCCTCCACTGCATTTTACTATAATGGTGTATTTTGCAAAAATCATGCATCATGCAAACACAAATCTAGAACTGTATAAAATTATGTATTTTGATTGTTAATTAAAAGGTTTACTTGATGTGTTTGTTTTCCCCTTTATTAACTTCTCACATACAGAGGGGAAATAAGTCTTCTGAAGACAGAACTGTCAGCCAGATTGCTTTAGGTTTGATTAGAAACATGTGTTCTATTCACAATCACGTGTACTTTGGATATACCTGGCCTCAGCCTGCTATTCTGTACCCTTTCACGTTTCTGAGGTATGCTGCAACACGCTCTGTGAGGCAACTTTAAGTAGACTGCAAGCCAGTGGGCCAACTCACCAGCCAGTGCATCAAAACCACTTCCAACAGGATTTCAATCCCTACTCTTCAAGAACTGATTTATAGTTTTAACTTTTCAAAAAATAAAACTCATGCCCTTTCTCCTGACCTGGAGTCTCCTACAAGAGTGTATCTACTCCCTCTTGGCTTCCCAGGTCATCTGTCTTTCTGCTCCCTTCTGCTGGAGCCTTCCTCCACCATACTGACTTCCAGACTTCTCAGCCTGCTCCCTGCAGGGTTGCATACTCAGGCTGTCTGCTTGGAGGCTAAGGAGAGCTCCACTTCTTCTTAACTTCAGTTTGCCCTTTATATTCCTCCAGGCCTACTCTCAACTTTCTACCATGTGACTTCTAAGACCCATAAATGTGAGCTAAGCCCAGCACAGGGAGAAGCTGAGCAACAATTCCCTTAAAAGTCTCATCCTGGGACACTGATACTATGAACTGTGAATGCAAGCATAAGCAGAACTAGTTACTAGCAACCCTTCTACCAGATCCTCTAAATTGAAATTCAAAGGCAAGAGATAAACATGAATGCAGAAAAATTAAATGGCAAAAAGGTTCATTAATGCAGAGTTAAGGATGCCCAGTGATAGTGGGCAAGTTTGGCAAAATTCAAACTTCTGAAAACCAGGAAATACAGAATTACGGTAAATGTACACACAGTTTTAACAAGCTTAATCTAACAATCTTAAAAGCTGGGAACAGCTACTGAAAATTATCTGCATCTACTCCAGTTGCATTCACTGTGTTAGGTGAGCATGTTAAATGGTGGAGGAATAAGTTGGAACAGCTTGGAAGAGCTGTGATTGTGATATGAACAGGCCTGGGAATTTGTTTAAAGCACATTACAGAGCTGTGACTGTGCTATGAAGAAATCTGGGTCTGAGTCCCCCCCATGTGTATTGTCAAAGGAAAGAAGTGTAACTCTACCGACAGGTTCCCAGTCTGCATCATTTCAACACAGAGTTGTGTGTATGTTGTGTCATAGCGGGACACTGGGGTTTTCTTGCCATGCGTACTGTCAGTAGTGAGGTGGGATATAAAAGCAGTCTGTGGATTTAATAGTGATATGGGAAAGGCGAGGTTACTTACATCGTACAGTAAGTGGAGTTCAAGGTATTTGTCCCTATGGCACTTTACTCAGGTGCACATTTATCCCATGCACCTTTGATAGGAATTTTTGGCAGCAGTGCCTTTTTGGCCCACTCATGTGCTCCAGGCATCCTCATACCCCATACTGAGGAGATAGAGAGCCATGTGGATGAATCACCCCTCAGGTCCTACTCCAAAACAGAGAGAATGGAAAGCAGGCAGTGGAGCAGCACCCATAGGGTCAAACATCTCAAAGAACTCCAGTTCCTGTACAAGGTAAACAACCTCTCCTTTTTCAAATCATGTCCCTTTGGGTGTGCCACTCCAGGTGACGCCCAAGCAGTATTTCCTGAAGAAGGCAGAAGTGTCGGAGAAGATTCTAAGACTTGACGACAGAACCGCAGTGCTGAGAGGCACATCTGCTCTAGAGGTGTACACTAAAGTACATCTCTACCCTGATAGAACGCGGTCCTCGAGAGCCAAAAATCCCTACTGCATTACAGGTGAAATCCCATTATATCAGGGTAGCGGCGGTAGGGCTCTAGCGGCGATTTAAATAGCTCTGACTGCTGCAGGGAGCCTGGGCCCTTTAAATTGCTGGCCAAGCCCCACTGCTGCAGCTCTGGGGTAGCGGCAGCAGGGCTCCAGCGGTGATTTAAAGGGCATGGGGCTCCCCCCAGCAGACAGAGCCCTGAGCCCTTTAAAGCGTCACCCGAGCCCCGCTGCCAGAGCCCTGGGGTTACCGCGCTATATGCGAACCCATGTTACATCAGGGCAGAGGTGTATAATGTTTGGAAACAATATGAATGGAAGCCTAAATGGCAGCTCAGCAAATTTCTGCAACTGCTACATGTTTTTAACAGTGCCATGAAAGTAGCTTGAGATCTGATAGAATCTGAAGTTGGAGCTGTTCCAGATCCTCAACCAAAAACACCAACATTGATGATCAGCAGAGGAAGGCTGGGTAGTAGTGATCAATACAGAAGACGGATTACTTTTCTGATATTTAGATCTCTTCTTGTGTGACTCAGTAGATTGATGGAAGGTACGGAATTAGACTGGTCAGGATCTCTGAGCCATTTGTGACCTGCTAACTCTTTGCACAAGTGTGTAGATCCAAGCTGAGCAGTGTGGACCTTGAACCCTTGAGGGTGTGCCAAGGACTAACCAGTAGACTCATTGAAGAGCTTACATATGTCAAAGGGAACGTCCTCTATGGTTGTCTGAACAGTAGCCAAGACCCCTGATGCATGACAATTGCTACAGAAACAGAGCAAGCTGCAATATCAGCTGCATCCAGCAAGGCTTGTAACAAGGCCCTTGTTAGGAGCTGATCCTTAGTGATGATCGCGTTCCACTGGTCGGTTTTTGATGATTCAAGCAGACAGATACTCAATAAATTACATTTGCTGTAGTTGACGTGATTACACTTTACCATTAAAGCTTGGTAATTTGCAATCTTGTACTGTAGCATCATGAAAAAGTAACTCTTGCAATCAAAGACATCTGTGCATTCTTGGTCCTCCATCATAAAATGTTGCCTTGGAATGATATCTGCTGTGCTTGTTGAGAGCATCAACCACCAAAAAGTTAGGAAGAGGGTGTGTAAACAAAAAATCTGAATTTTTCACTGGAACATAATTTTTTGTCAGTTCTTTCACATGCAGGTGAGACGGTGACATGAGGTCTCAAACGATTGGCCCTTGAGAAGACCTCGGCTTTTTTTGAAGCAGGTTCTGTCTGAAGAGATCTGGTTCTCCCTTTCCTAGAAGCCTATTGAGTACCCTCTGTGTTCCTGTCCTGCAACAATCTTCTGGTGAGAGGGTACAGAGGTCAACAGGGCAATATCTTCACTTGGAAGCCATTGCATGGCAGGGAGGGGGAGTATCTGGCCCAGATCAGAGCCTGTTATGGGTTTTGTATAAGCCAATCTGTCTTAGGGGTCTGGGCCTGAAAAGTGGAAAATCCCCACACAGGGGAACAAAGAAGTGAGGTGTTAATTTTGAATCTTAAAAGGCCACCGATCTTGAGAGGCTCAGGGAGAACTCAAAATTCAACATCCACTTTTACTGCTCCCACACACACAAGCTTGGGCAGAAGAGAGAGGGGCATGCTTTCATAGCAAATGGTCTTTTGAACTGCAAGACCAGCTGAGGAAATAACTAAAGTAAAGTGTGATCGGTCTGTGTGACCTTGAAGAAGAACTGAACTGTAAACCCAGAGCTCTCACAACGTCTGAATCCTGGGAAAGCCTGCGCTTAAGGTATGGGGGGAGGGAGGGTCCCGCACTAGTCCTGGGGGACCTAGAGCAGCTGTCAGGTCTTATTTCTGTGAAGGATAACAAAGCCTGTGCCTAGAAAGCGCACCAGAGAGATCAAGGAAAGAGAGAGTACTGCAACCGACTCAAGCTTCCATTGGTCTAAGAGCACACAGTTTAAAGTGCCCCAGTGTGGTGATCACAAACATAGCAGTCTGGTGAGTGTCCAGCAGAGGGAGCTTTACCAAGGTTATATGACAACTGCAGGCAGTAAAGAGAGAGAACCTGAACTAAAATGCCAAAACCTACATCTCTGGACAGGGGAAAAAACAGAACAAATACAAAATGAGAAGGTATTAACAAGAGGAGAAAAGAAAAGAATAAACCAAGTGTCTTATCCGCTCCAATGAAGTGAGTTTATTTTCATCTCATCTCCTAATTTTGTTGTAAATATTACTGTCATCTGACCAGGCATTATATTTGCCACAGAAAAAGGGTGCAATTGGGACTAAGAAACTCTACAACAAAACGTGGTCCATAAGAGAATGTGCCAAAGAAGCAATCCCCAGTATGACAATGAGAGAACCACTGCTGTAAATGAAAATTTTTAATTCTGATACTGGACTTTAAGTGTGCCACACAATACACTTTTCAATTTTCACCTTGATCATCATGAATACACAGCATGACCAGCTGTTTTTAGAAGTCACACAGGAATCATACAAAAGTCTCACAGACATGTATTGCTACCTGTTTACTTTCATTCAACTGTAGATTCTCTGCTAAATAGGTATACAAGACAGGCAAATTCTTCAACATGCTGTGCTCCAGAATGCACAAACATATGAATTAAAAGATTAATATCTTTGATCCCAATGCTTCTAAAGATACTGTGCCTGTAGATGAGCATGCAACTCCAGAAAGAGCAATTTCATTCCCATCTTCCTCCATACAATGCTAAGATGTATACATTCAACTTCTTAGTTCAAGACCATCTCTAGGTCCTCATATATTCTCACACAGAAGGAGAAAAAGTAGTATGGTTTGAAAAAGATTCTTTTAGCAGGCATAGTTATCACCTGTGCTGTAGCCTAGAGTGCCAACTGAAAATTTATATTAATAGTATGCCATTTAAAAAGCCATGTGCCACTTTAGATTTTAGGGAAGCCATGAACTATGACACTTTTTGCAAGTTCTTTCATTGCTGTGATGAGGCTAAGACAGAGGGACCTGAGTTCCTAGCATCTGTCCTAGTAGAAGAATGGTAGGAATACCTAAGATCTAATTTTGATGTGAAGGTAAATATTTACTAGGCCTATGTCATAAAGTCACCAGAATCCAGGGCTGCCAAGGAAAACATCAAATAGCTGTATGCAGGACCCACACCCTCACACATCTACTGAGCTGTTCAAGCTGCATGGTCTTCAAATGGCTGTCCTTTGTTAAAAAGTAAATACATTAAAGCTTGCAGAATTGTATTTCATGCTGCAAACTGCTAGACAACCCCAATATACTAGATAGGTGAATGATCTCTTGAGGCATGCCTTGGTGATTAAGGGAGCTGGAGGACACAGGCAAAGGTAGAACTTCTCCCTTTGCAAGGTTTAATTTGTGCAAGAGCATCGGTCTCTGAAAGTCTCCAGAACCCTTCTCTTTGTCACCTTATGAGTGCAAAGGTCCCAGAAACAGAGAGATTAATCCCTAATACTGATCTGAAAATCCATCACAGAGAAGCTCAGAGAGAAGTTAAATCTCCTAACTGGTCTATCCCTTACCATGTCCCAGAGCAGAAATCTATTCCCCGGTCACACTGCCAAACATCTATAATCAAGTCTCCAGAAACCTCCTTCCTGGAGAAATATTTTGCCCTCTTTTCCCTCCCAAAGCTGCTGTATCAAAGGTTCTTCCAAAATGAACACGAGAAAATTAGGGCAGAGTTTTTACCTGGGCATTTTTCCAGGTTTTTACAACAAAGCTGCTATCTGATCTGCGTTCACCAGTTTGGTGGTGAAGTTCATGGCACACATTAACATATCAAATACAGAAAGCTGCATAGGAGCATTTACATGGGACTGATTTGATCCCGTCATTCTAAATTGACTCACTGTGATAGCCTACCCAGGCACGGAGAAAGCAGAGACAGGTACCTGAAAGGACATACAACAGTCTTTCAAAGATAGACTGTGGCTGCTCTCGGGTCTTTATGTAAAAAGAAAAAGTTCAAGGGGCATGAATCTCTTGGCAAGACTCTATTCCTATCTCTACATTGGGGAGCTTCATGAGATCCTTTGAAAAAAACGCTAGAGTTAAAGAATTGTTTGCTGAGGAGCTATAAAAGAATAGTACGGAGAAGCCTGCCCTGAAACATTTCAAAGGTTCCCATGTACAGCTTACTGCTTCTTTTCTCAGACTGGAAAAAACTAGCACACAATTAGCTGACAGAGCTAGCCATCGCCTTTTCTGCTGGCTCCTCTATACAAGCAGAGTAAACTGCTGTTACAGCAGCCTCTGACACTACCCAACTCAGAGTGAGAAGCTATTGCAGAATTTGTTAGCCCCATAGTAAACCATTAACCTACCTTCTAACAGTGGCCAGTGTCAGATGCTTCAGATGGAATGAACAGCACAGGGAAATTTCAAGTGATCCAGCCATTGATGAACCTATCTTCCAGGAACTAATTCTTTTTTGAACCCAGTTCTATTTTTGGCCTTCACAACATCCCATGAGAACAAATTCCACAGGCTGACTGTGTTGTGTGAAGTACTTTTTTTTGTGTGTTTTAAACCTGCCGCCTATTAATTTCATCAGGTGATCCCTAGTTCTTGTGTTAGGTAAAGGGGGCAAAATAACATTTCCCTATTCACTTTCTCCATCCCATCCATGATTTTATAGACTTCTATCGTATCTTCCCTTAGTTGTCTCTTTTCTAAGCTGAATAAACCCAGTCTTAAATATTTCCACATATGGAAGCTATTCTATATCCCTAATCATTTTTGTTGCTCGTCTCTGTACCTTTTCCAATTGTAAAAAGCTTTTCTGAGATAGGGTAACCAGAACTCCAAACAGTATTCAAGGTGTGGGAATACTGTGGCTTTATATAGAAAATATCATGCCACTATTTTATTATCTCTTTCTTAATGGTTCCTAACTTTATCATCCTTTTTTTCTTTTTTTTCCTACTGCTGCACACTGAGTGGATGTTTTCAGGGAACTATCCAAAGACTACAGGATCTCTTTCTTGAGTGGTAACAGTTCATTTAGACCCCAGACTTTTGTATGTATAGTTGAGAACTTTTTCCAGTGTACATTCTTTTGCATTGAATTTCATCTGCCATTTTGTTGGCCAGTCATCCAGTTTAATTAGATTCCTTTGTAACTTTTCAAAGTCAGCTCTGGACTTAATTAGTAATTTTGCATCATCTGAAATTTTGCCACCTCACTGAATATCTCTTTTCCCAGATAATTTATGAATATGTTGACCAGCACTGGTCCCAGTACAGATACTTGAGGGACCCTGCTATTTAACTCTCTTGATTGTGAACACTGACCATTTTATTCCTATGTTCTGTTTCCTATCTTTTACACAGTTACTGATCCAGGAGAGGATGTTCGCTCTTATCCCATGATTGCTTTGTATCAGGGTGGATAAAAACAAAACATAACAGTGTTTTGGTTTTTCAAAAAACAAAAAACAAACAGTTTTTATTTAAATTATGTTTTTGATAAAACGCTTTTTGAGGAAAAACCTATCTAAAGATAGTTTTCATTAAGATACATTATAGCTCAAAGATCTCTCATTATGGAATAGGGGTTATAAATTCTAATTCTATTGTATGACAACAGAGTTATGTAATGTTTAAGAAAAAGTTTTGTAAATGAGTTCCAATAGTTCACGGATTAGGGACCCATTCTTATCGCGCTCCACGGGCGTGTGTATAGATTACTTAGGTTAATCTTATAAGATACCATCAGAGATGCTTAGTTTTGCAGTTCTCAAACTGTGGATTCGTGTCACCAGAGGTAACATGCTTGTTAACAACAAAATTAAATAAAACAAACAAACAGACCTCAAACCTATCATCCCTCTGCAAATTTGTGTACAGAGAGTCAATCCCTTACTTCTCCATGAAAGTGCAAAGTTTCAAAAAGTTCAATGAACAGAAGATTGTTGAGGGTGGAATAGATCTGGACAAGGAGAAGAAGTCTGGAGATAAATGTAAGAACAGATAAATAGATAAATTTGTGATAAAGAACCAGCAGATTACAAAAAGAGGTAATTGATGAAAAAAATGCCCAGTTTGTTTATGCAACAAACTCTCCTTTCAGTATGATTGAGAACTCCCACTTTATTAACATGGTTCAGTCATTAAGACCAGGATACAGTCCACACAACAGAGCAGATGTCCCAGGCAAATTGCTGGATAAAAAGTGTTTGAAAAAGAAATTGACGACCAGCGTGGAAAACATCTAGAGGGTAAAATTGTTAAGCTGAGTCTTGATGAATGGAGTAATGTCCACAATGATCCTGTTGTACATGCTTGTGTGACAATAGAAGAAGGGAATGTCTTCCTTACAGAAACAATTGATACATCAGGAAATGCACACACAGCAGAATTCTTCATATGGCCTCCATATTTTTGTGCCTTCCATGCAGAAAAACACAAGAAATTGGGGGCAAGGGACACGCGTCCTTCCTGGCTGCCCAGGCTGTTCCAGTTTGGGGGAGGGGGACTGGGTGGGCTTGCCTGTGGGGGAGACGTTGATTGTCATCAGGGGGCCGGGCTGGCCAACAAGTGAGAAAAACTCTGTCCCTCTCGTGTCATATTGTGGCTTGAGGGTCGTGGAGCAGGAAAGATCTTTTTGTTATGCAGCAGGAAGGCTCTCTCCTTGAGGTAGAAATGTAGCAGTCCACCTGCCTAGTAAAATGTCTAACTTCTTGAGAACTGAAAAAACACTTACTATATATACTCGTTCATAAGCCGAATATTTTTGGTTAAAAAATGACGCATCAAAGAGCGGAGGTCGGCTTATAAATGGGTCTACACCAAAATTTGATGATTTTAAACTCTATGGAATCATTGAATTGAATATCTAATACGAGACTGGCAACCTTTGGCATACGGCTCATCAGGGTAAGCACCCTGGTGGGCCGAGCCAGTTTGTTTACCTGCCGCGTCCACAGGTTCGGCCCATCGCGGCTCCCAGTGGCCACAGTTAGCCACTCCAGGCCAGTGGGGATGCTGGGAAGCAGCACGGGCCGAGGGATGTGCTGGCCACCACTTCCCATTGTCCCCATTGGCCTGGAGCGGCGAACCGAGGCCAGAGGGAGCCATGATCGGCCAAACCTGCAGACGCGGCAGGTAAACATCCTGGCCCAGCCTGTAAGGGTGCTTACCCTGGAGGGCCGTGTGCCAAAGGTTGCCGATCCCTGATTAATACATTGTCATTTTGTTTACCTGGAGCATCTGCAGGCATGGAGCCCCTCAGCTCCCTGTGGCTGCGGTTTACCGTTGCCAGCCAATGGGAACTGCGGGAAGGGGCATATTGGCTGGGAACGGCGAACCACAGCCATAGGTTGGTGAGGGGCTCCATGGCTGCAGATGCTGGAAGTAAACGAAATGTCCCGAGCCACCAGCTGCTTACCCTGACGGTCTGGAAGCCAAAGTTTTCCAACCCCTGAAATATAGGGTGGCTTATGAAAGCGTCATACAGTTTTGGCTATTTTTACCTATCCATTTTGGGGGGGTGGGCTTATAAATGAACTGGCTAATGAACGAGTATATACAGTAATTATATTCATATCATGTTACTGAAAATTAATTGTTTTTAAGTTAAAGAAAATAGATTGTTAAAAAAACACCCACATTTTGTTAATGTTGCTGGTTAATTGATCTCATTCTCTGGAGACAGAAATGTAGTAGCTTGTCTGCATAGTAACATTATTAATGATCCTACTACTAGGTCGCCAGGAGGGCTTTGGCTTCCTCGACCACGGGATGCTATTCGAGGAAGGACTGCTAGGAACAGATGGCGTTCACCTTTCGAAGAGGGGAAAGGCCTTATTTGCGCACAGACTGGCTAACCTAGTAAGGAGGGCTTTAAACTAGGTTCGACGGGGACAGGTGAGCAAAGCCCACAGGTAAGTGGGGAACAAGACCTGGGAGATGGGTTGGAAACAGGAGGGAGCACGGGCTATAATGGCAGAGAGAAAGAAGGGTCAGGGCAAAGCTGGGAGGCAAGATCAAACCAGTATCTTAGATGCCTATATACAAATGCAAGAAGTATGGGTAATAAGCAGGAAGAACTGGAAGTGCTAATAAATAAATACAACTATGACATTACTGGCATTACTGAAACTTGGTGGGATAATACACAAGACTGGAATGTTGGTGTGGATGGGTATAGTTTGCTCAGGAAGGATAGACAGGGGGAAAAGGGAGGAGGTGTTGCCTTATATATTAAAAATGTACACACTTGGACTGAGGTGGAGATGGACATAAGAGACGGAAGTGTGGAGAGTCTCTGGGTTAGGCTAAAAGGGGTAAAAAACACGGGTGATGTTGTGCTGGGAGTCTACTACAGGCCACCTAATCAGGTGGAAGAGGTGGATGAGGCTTTTTTCAAACAACTAACAAAATCATCCAAAGCCCAAGATTTGGTGGTGATGGGGGACTTCAACTATCCAGATATATGTTGGGAAAATAACACCACGGGGCACAGACTATCTAATAAGTTCCTGGACTGCATTGCAGACAACTTTTTATTTCAGAAAGTTGAAAAAGCTACTGGGGGGAAACTGTTCTAGACTTGATTTTAACAAATAGGGAGGAACTTGTTGAGAATTTGAAAGCAGAAGGAAGCTTGGGTGAAAGTGATCATGAAATCATAGAATTTGCAATTCTAAGGAAGGGTAGAAGGGAGTGCAGCAGAATAGAGACAATGGATTTCAGGAAGGCATATTTTGGTAAGCTCAGAGAGCTGATAGGCAAGGTCCCATGGGAATTAAGACTGAGGGGAAAAACAACTGAAGAAAGTTGGCAGTTTTTCAAAGGGACACTATTAAGGGCCCAAAAGCAAGTTATTCCGATGGTTAGGAAAGATAGAAAATGTGGCAAAAGACCACCTTGGCTTAACCACGAGATCTTGCGTGACCTACAAAATAAAAAGGCGTCATATAAAAAATGGAAACTAGGTCAGATTACAAAGGATGAATATAGGCAAATAACACAGGAATGCAGAGGCAAGATTAGACAAGCAAAGGCACAAAATGAACTCAAACTAGCTATGGGAATAAAGGGAAACAAGAAGACTTTTTATCAATACATTAGAAGCAAGAGGAAGACCAAGGACAGGGTAGGCCCACTGCTCAATGAGGAGGGGGAAACAGTAACGGGAGACTTGGAAATGGCAGAGATGCTTAATGACTTCTTTGTTTTGGTCTTCACTGAGAAGTCTGAAGGAATGTCTAGTATAGTGAATGCTTACGGGAAGAGGGTAGGTTTAGAAGATAAAATAAAAAAAGAGCAAGTAAAAAATCACTTAGAAAAGTTAGATGCATGCAGGTCACCAGGGCCTGATGAAATGCATCCTAGAATACTCAAGGAGTTAATAGAAGAGGTATCTGAGCCTCTAGTTATTATCTTTGGGAATTCATGGGAGATGGGGGAGATTCCAGAAGACTGGAAAAAGGCAAATATAGTGCCCATCTATAAAAAGGTAAATAAAAACAACCCAGGAAACTACAGACCAGTTAGTTTAACTTCTGTGCCAGGGAAGATAATGGAGCAGGTAATCAAAGAAATTATCTGCAAACACTTGGAAGGTGGTAAGTTGATAGGGAATAGCCAGCATGGATTTGTAAAGAACAAATCGTGTCAAACTAATCTGATACTGTTCTTTGATAGGATAACGAGCCTTGTGGATAAGGGAGAAGCGGTGGATGTGATATACCTAGACTTTAGTAAGGCATTTGATACGGTCTCGCATGATATTCTTATAGATAAACTAGGAAAGTACAATTTAGATGGGGCTACTATAAGGTGGGTGCATAACTGGCTGGATAACCGTACTCAGAGAGTAGTTGTTAATGGCTCCCAATTATATATAACAATTATGTATAACAAGTGGGGTTCCGAAGGGGTCTGTTTTGGGACCGGTTCTGTTCAATATCTTCATCAACGATTTAGATGTTGGCATAGAAAGTACGCTTATTAAGTTTGCGGACGATACCAAACTCGGAGGGATTGCAACTGCTTTGGAGGACAGGGTCAAAATTCAAAACGATCTGGACAAATTGGAGAAATGGTCTGAGGTAAACAGGATGAAGTTCAATAAAGATAAATGCAAAGTGCTCCACCTAGGAAGGAACAATCAGTTTCACACACACAGAATGGGAAGAGACTGTCTAGGAAGAAGTATGGCAGAAAGAGATCTAGGGGTCATAGTAGACCACAAGCTTAATATGAGTCAACAGTGTGATACTGTTGCAAAAAAAGCAAACGTGATTCTGGGATGCATTAACAGGTGTGTTGTAAACAAGACACGAGAAGTCATTCTTCCGCTTTACTCTGCGCTGGTTAGGCCTCAACTGGGAGTATTGTGTCCAGTTCTGGGCACTGCATTTCAAGAAAGATGTGGAGAAATTGGAGAGGGTCCAGAGAAGAGCAACAAGAATGATTAAAGGTCTTGAGAACACGACCTATGAAGGAAGGCTGAAGGAACTGGGTTTGTTTAGTTTGGAAAAGAGAAGACTGAGAGGGGACATGATAGCAGTTTTCAGGTATCTAAAAGGGTGTCATCAGGAGGAGGGAGAAAACTTGTTCACCCTAGCCTCCAATGATAGAACAAGAAGCAACGGGCTTAAACTGCAGCAAGGGAGATTTAGGTTGGACATTAGGAAAAAGTTCCTAACTGTCAGGGTAGTTAAACACTGGAATAGATTGCCTAGGGAAGTTGTGGAATCTCCATTTCTGGAGATATTTAAGAGTAGGTTAGATAAATGTCTATTAGGGGTGGTCTAGATAGTATTTGGTCCTGCCATGAGGGCAGGGGACTGGACTCGATGACCTCTCGAGGTCCCTTCCAGTCCTAGAGTCTATGAGTCTACTAGTTAGCTGGTTCCCATTCTCAGTCAATTACCCCAGGAACATTAAATCTGTAAAGTTTGAAGGCCCCTACATTGCTGGAGTGATGTAAAGCATTATAAATGACAGTAAGGGAATCAGCTAAGAAGATCTATGTGCTTTCTCACTTTTTTCTTGTGCTAAAGTGGAACTATGGGGTTAGATTTTTACTTACTCATTTAAAAAAAAAGTCTTTGTGGGCAAATAAAACAATTACCAAGCAGTCAATAAAACATCAGGACAATCAGAACCAAGCACTTCTCAAAGTACCCACCCAGATCTAGGACAACAATTAGCAAAACTGTATGACTTTCATGTGTGAAATTCCACCTTTTTTTGCTGTTCGGTATTCTATAATGTAATTTAAATGAAAATCCAGGATTATAACTGGAATCCAGGGTATTAGTTACCAAGTATTCGTAATTTAACTTTCATGTGTTTAGGAAATGGTGAATAGTTGGGGACTTTTTTCTGTTTTGTAGTTTAAACAACTTACCAAAACAATTGAAACTGGTGTGATTATATTGAATTATTTTAACACAAGATTTGCAGAATTTTAAAAACACTGGTGCAGAATTTAAATGTTTGGCAGAGAATCCCCCCACGAGTATCTTGTCCACATACAATTCTATGACTGAATCAAAAAGTAATAATTTGTGAGGCATGATTTCCTTTTACAAAAGCTGTGTTGACTCTTCAAACATATTTTATCTGTGTGTCTGAAAATGTTGTTCTTTACTACAGTTTCACCCAGTTTGCCTGGTCTTGAAATTAAGCTCACTGGCCTGTAATTGCCTTTTTGTATATAATGAGCTTTTAATGTGCAATAGCAATGTACAGACATGGAAGATGACAAGTCCCTGCCTAAGAGAGCTTACATTCTAATTTATGATTGGATGGAGCAATATCCTATCAAAGCTGACTACCATTTTACATTAAATTAATGAACTGCTTTCTGTCAATGTTCATGAATGTACAATTGTATTCATTTTTTAAAACGGAAGTATTATACTTACAGCCTGATTAGGCAGATTGTCAGTTTTGAGTTCTCTGTGATTGGAATACTGAATATAAACAGGCTGACTGCGGAGGTGAGGTGTAACAGGAGTGTAGTAGTTCACCATAGTAACAGCAGCTTCTTCGGAAGCCATTTCCAAGAAAGCCTAACATCAACAGAAATATTGCAATTTTCAATGTTTTTTTGTTTGCATAACAAACTGAAGAAATCATTTATCCACCAAATTTACCTCATCTGAAAAATTCATGTGAACTAAAAGTACAGATGTGATTTACTTAATACTTAAAAACCAAATACTATTTATGATTTATATGTTTCAAAATACTTTTGAGACTTGCAATTACTTTAGAGTTAACCTTAAAACCTTTTAAAAAATTTGTATTACAGTAAGAGCCCACAACCAGATCAGGTTTCCATAGCGGCACTAAAAATATCACGTATGGAATGCTCTCAACACACAATGGAAGACTTAAAATTTCCACTATCACTTTTTAGGTCCCAAATTCAGAATTGCTACCCATTTCACATTTAGGATGTTTTTGTTTGTTTGTTTTTAAACATAATGCTCAGTGTTCACTATGCTAATGTCATCATACCTACCACAGAACTTGGTAAGGACCTGTCCTCGTGCCTTTTGGGAGTCTACAAGTACCTTATTTTATCACTATTTTGCAAGAATTTGTTATGTTCTATATAATATTAAACTTTGTAAAATCAAGTATGTTGAAAAAACAAACAAACAGTCTTACTTTACCCACTTAGTAAATCTGTAGGCTCCACATCATGGTGGTTGTGACATAAAATGAATGCATCACATCAACCAAGAGAGTAATACACTGATGGTTGGGGACATCTCTATTCCCACTGTCTTGCAAGCACAAACATGAAGCAGGGATACTTATATTGAACTTTAGTGACTACAGCATTCTGGAAATGAGTTTGATACACTCTTGGAACCCAGTGCCATCCCCAACTATCCAATTATCCAAACATGAGAATATACATTTCTACCCCGACAGAACGTTGTCCTTGGGAGCCAAAAAAAATATCTTACCGCATTATAGGTGAAACCATGTTATACAGAACTTGCTTTGATCCACTGGAGTGCGCAGCTGCGCGCACCCCTCCCCCCCCCCAGCACTGTTCTATCGCATTATATCCGAATCTGTGTTATACTGGGTCGCGTTATATTGGGGTAGGTAGAGGAGTATGTACTCAGTTAAGCAGGACGATGGTGCAGAAACAGGAAGCTGGTTAGCGTCAAATGACAACACCAAAACAAATGCCTAACACACTGGGCTTTATTTAAAAAAAAAAAAAATTTCACTGTTTATTCAGGGTAAAGCTTATGTTTACTTAGTTAAGCAAAAAAGAACTAGGTTTTTCTTTAAATAAAAAAATAAAATGTAGGCAACCATAGTTCTCTATCCTCAGCAGGATGTCTGAGAACAGTTGTCAGCCTGAGTACTCTTGTACAAGACAGACAAAAAGCTTTACTCAGCATGCTGAATATTAAGTAATAAGATTATTCTATTTCATCTCTTCCAATAATATAAAGAATGGCATATTATGTTGGGCATTTACACAGATTTTATGATCAATACCATTGCATCATTTAAAAATGTTTTACAACTGATGTGCTAAAGTCTTGAATAATCTATAAAATAATAATTGGATCTACAATATTTCAGCCAAATTGCAATATCTAAGAGGTAAACTTGTATATAAATAGCATTCTCGTGTATTTTATTTATGCAAATAACTACATACCTGGCTTTTTCCTTTTAACATCAAGAGATTGGTTACTTTGCCAAAAGGGAGACCTAATGAAATGACCTCTGCTTCAGTGACATCATTTGGAATTTTACGAAGATGAAGGACACGAGAAGGGGAGCAGGGAGATCTGTCTCCTTTAAATTTCTTGTTGTCATTCCCATTAGCTAGAATATTAGAGAAAGAACAATTACTACAAAATGCATAATTCTGAAAAAGTAGTCAGATGGTTTCCTTTACTAGTGTTAAAGGTGATCATCAGTAGTTATCAATATTAGAAAGAGACTCAATCTATAATCTACTCAATTAAAAACACCAAAAGAACTTACAAAATACAACATCTGCTCATGATTTCCTCTGCAAACTTGTGTGGTTTTAGAGCCACCAGGCCATGATCCTCTCCTCCAAGTCCCTCTTCAAGGTCGATGTGTACCATGTCATGTACAAGAAGTTAACCAACTAATCATACATTGAAAGGCAGTTGGAGATAGCTGATAAAAAATTTACTGTGTTCTATTCTTCTCCATCACTTCTTTTCTGTTGCTTATATTCCTTGATTGTAAAATCATTATGGTAGGGACGGTCTAGTGTGACTAAAGCAACTAGTTAAACTGTGGGTACGAATACAAACAAATTCTCACCCATATTCTTGGTTAAAAACAACAGGAAACTGACTATACAGAAAGTGTGGCCAAATGCATCTATAAATAAGAAAGATTTTGTTCTCTAATCTTGTGTTAGAAGTAGATAAAATTTCAGAAGAGTGATTTGTAAGTTGGCAGTTTCCATCTAAGTGACACACGTTAGAAAGCTCTTATCAGAAACTTCAGGATGTCTGTTGTGAATAGCTGGCAAAGTGCATTTTTTTGTGCTTATAATTATACCCTGCTGCATAATAAGGAATCAGATTCTACCACATTGTAATCTGAAGGAAGAAGCTATAACTACAAAACCTTTTTCCCATATTGTCACTGTCACAGTTGAAGGCAACTGTACCTATATTCCTTTCCATGGTCTACCAAGGGCACCTACTTTTACACTTTTGGTTCCCAGCTGTCCCCTCTCTTAAGCAGAGATCCTCTAGGCAAATCACCTGACACAGGCTGCCCCAAGTTCATTCTTGTTTGGCACACTGTTCAATACAGCTCCTCTGAAGCTGATAACATTTCCCAGGGTTCACATCATATATTCCCCCCCAGAGAGGTTACATACAATCACAGCCCACAGTAATACATAACTTTAGTATTTAGTACAATGTGCTCCAAAAATATTTCAATGCAATTCAGTAAGGTTAACTGGAGTTCAAGACGTTTTGTCCACAACGATCCCACTGCAGGTGTGCACAAGTCTGAAATATTTTAGCCACCAGTACCTATTGGAGCTGTGTATGCACCTTGCACACTTCTGCGCCCTCCTCCCCATCAAGGCTATTAACGGCGAAGCAGACACCATTCAGTTCTTTTACCAATACAGAAATCCAGGTCAGAACTCCATATCAATGAATAAAGAAGGAGAGTCATAGGATCCACATGAACAACGCATCTTGAAAAACTTGTTATTGTGAAGTAAGTAGACTCTGCGGAGTCATCCAGAGGGATCCTATTGTAGGTGTATAACTAGCAATTACCTCTCAAGAAGGTGGGTGATAGGAATCCTATCTAAATAACTACTGTAGGACAGTCCTTCCAAACTGGGATTCTGATCTAGAAACTGACACAATAGAGTAGTGATTGGTAAATATAAGAACTGAACTTCAAATGGCCATACTATGGAACTCAGAAACAGGGATTTCCCGCAAAAGCAAGCTACAAATGTTAGAGTCCTAGTAGAACGTACCCTAACTTGAGGGGGAAAGACAGTTATTTAATGAGCAAGAAATCTTAATGTAGTTTAACTCATTTAGACTCTGAGGAAACAGCCTGCTCTTTAGACTTATCCAAAGCCACAAAGTTTGGATGATAGGTTAAATATCTTTGCTGTAGCAAGATAAAAGGACATAGCCTTAAGAAAGTCTAGAGTGTGGAGTTTAGCCTCCACAGGAGATTTAAAAGCTGTAGGGGTGGAAAAAACAACAAGTATATAAATTGATTCATATGAAAATACAAAACCATTTTTGGTAACCATTTTGGATATGGCTTGAATAAAACCCTGTCCCTATGAAAAACATAGTACAGAAGGCTTGCCATCAAAGTCTGAATTTCACTGACCCTGTGAGCAAGGGAATAGCTACCAAAAATGCTATTTTAACAAAGGGGTGATATAGTGAACATAATCATGGGTTCAAACAAAGGGTCCATTAAAGATAAGAGTACAACAATCAAGTCCCAGGCAGGGAATAGTTCTAAGTAGTGGAAATGTATGAATCATGGCCCTTTAAAAATCTAAATACTGTTGTATGGAAAAATATAGTATGACCTCAGGATCAACTGAGGCAAAGCATTCTCACCTCTGCTCAATCCATACAATGTAAAGGGGCAGTATTGGACTCCATATACCTCAAAAAAAGTTCTCAATGAACCACTGATTTCTCACATGTAAGTTCATCCAAAAACCTAACAGAGTTTGCCTCAGTCCACTGGGCAGCTTATCGTTACATGACATATGCAAGTTTACATCTTTGGCTTCTTTAAGACAGGTAAGTTTATCAACCAAATACAGTCTGAACTTACTGGTAGAAATTCTTCAGAGAATGCTGTTCTCTCCACTTTGGTGTACAGATCCTCAGAATGGCCTCCACCACCAACTGGCCATCTGTAGCCACTATCTTAAATTCATTTTCGGTCTCTGCAGAAGCTTGTCCCATTGCAAACCAACAAGGATTGATGGATGGCAATATGAACCTGCAAACTGGCAGAGGAGTAAACTTTCCTTCATAGAAGATCTATTGTCTTCAGCTCTTTATGTATGGGTGTAGATTTAGGGAGTCCAGGCATCTTAGATTTCGCGAGTTGCAGTCACAATCAAAAGATCCAAAGACCAGGTGGGTAAAAAAAGTACTCAACCTCTTGGGGTTGGGAAGGGGGTTACTCAGTACCTGCAATTTGCCAATATACATGACAGGCTCAAGAATGCCCTCAACAGGCATGGCTTAATGAATCTGGGATATAGGTGTCTGAACTGTCATTTATTAGACTTCTCCCGCATGACCTCTCGGGGAATCTAAAGTGTCCACCACTCTTTTAAGGTGGTCCTGGAAGGCCCTGAAATAGTTGATGGTAGATTAAAATGGAGTCACAGCTTTCACTGTCCATATCATTGTCAACATCAGTAGAATAGGTTAAGTCCACAAATTCTTCCACAAGGCCATCTTTCTCACTCATCACTCCGAAGGTGCTCTGAATGGGATGGCTGAGCATCACTAGAAAATTCTTTAAGAGGAGGCAACTTTAGTCTATATCTTGATGCAGCTGAATAAGGAGCAGAGGAAAGATGTTGACGGTTCCACAGAGACCAAGGGGGTCAGGACTATGCCCCATATAAGAAGTGCACATGATACCACAAAGGCAGAAAAACACTTCAAGTCTTGCAGGTCCAGGATAGGTCGCAGATCGCCCTTGGCCTTTGGGATTAAAAAGTAGCTGGAATAGAACCCCCTGCTCTCGGACTCTGGAGAAACGACCTCCACCGTACCTAGCTGCAGTAAACCTTCTACCTCCTGAGCGAGGAAACTTCCATGAGAAGGGTCCCTGGAGAGGGGCAGGGAGGGATAGTTAGAAGGAGTAGAAGAAAGTAACTGAAGGGTATGACCCTATGCCACCGCACTGAGGACCCATCGGGCCGATGTTATAGATGCCCATGCAGGGCGGAAAGGAGAAAGGCGGTTGGCAAAATAGGGAATGGAGGATTTGGGAACAGTCCAGTAGGTCGCCCTTGAGCAAACCCTCAAAGTGAGAGCTTGCCCTCCTGCTTATTGTGGATCGAGCTCGACTGAAAGGCCTGTTGAGGCTGTTGGCTAGGATGTCGCTTGTAGCTTCTGGATTTCTTATGGGGTGCCTCCTGGTGAGGGTGGCTCCTCTGGCTCTGAGGTTGCTGCGGCTTCAACTGCTTGTGGACAGGACTGGGAACATACAGGCCCAGCCTTTTAAGGGTTATGCAGGAGTCCTTGAGGCCATGAAGCCTATTGTCCAATCTGTTCCACAAACAGGATTGCCCATCGAAGGGAAGGTCTTACATCGACTGCTGAGCCTTCCAGGACAAGCCAGAGAGGAGCAGGCAACACGCCCGGTACATGGCGGTGGCCGAGGCCATGGCTCCAGCGGCACTGTTATCCTGGGCACAGTCTTGCCCTCCTCCATAATTGCCTGGAACTCATTCCTAGAAGCTTCAGAAAGAGTGCCCTCAAACTTGGCCACGGCTTGCCACATGTTAAAATCATAGCATCCCAGGAGGGTTTGATGGTTGCCACACTCAACGAATGAACTTTACTCTTAGGGGTAGCCCCAGGTTGACCATGTTGCTCCCTGTGGTTAACCACTTCTGCCATCAGGGAACTGGGAGTAGGTGGGTGCACTGTTAGTCGTGGCCTTTGGATGGCACAAAGTACTTGCGCTCAGCCCTCTCAGAGATGGGTGGCAGGGAGGAGGGAGTTTCCACAGGGCATTAGTAATCTTAGAGACCCCATCATGAAGGGGGCAGAGTCACCCTGGCCGGTGCTGTGGAGCAGAGGACATTAGAGAGAGTGTTCAAGGTCTAGCTCCTCCGCCTGAAGACCTAGGCTGGCAGCAACTTTCTTCTGTAGTTCCTGGTGTGCTTTAACGTTATCAGGAGGAACCATGGGAAGGGGCCCCATTATAGCCTCGCCTGGCAATGACGAGGAAGATGCTGGTGCCATAGGGTCCTCCACCACCTTTGGTGGCCCAGTGGCTTGTTCCCCTGCTCCCTCTTGGGCTTGTGGGGAATCTCGTGCCCGAGACTTCATGCACTGGAAGACAGCGGGAGAGAGGGGCAATTGGTCTCTCCGAGGCTCTGGACACTGAGCGGGCGGCCTGGGAGAACCCCCATGGGTACCACGGAACCAGCCACTGTGCCTCAGGCCATGGGGCTGATTTTGGTGATGACAATGTAGCCGGTATCGCTGGTACTGGAGCTTGTCCAGCCATCAGGGAACCTTGCTCCGAACCAGGGCTAGATACTGAGCAGTTGCTCCCAGGCGACCAGGAGAGAGCAGAATGTCCACTTCTGGACACTCTGCCTGGAGTCCAATCTGGAGTGGGGTCTTAGGGACCGGTGGTGCTCGACAGATTCGCAACAGATTGGAGTAGGCAATCTACATCTTGCACTTAACGAGTGATACTGGGATGAGGAGCGAGACCAGGCGTTGGAATGGGCCCAGTGCCGAGATGCGCCCACATGCAGTGATGCCCTCCTAGAGGATCAGCAACAGTCCGAGGAATGGTAACATGGATACTTTGATAGGTCCCTGGAGCGATAACGGGTGCCAGGACCAGTACTTCTGCCAGGGGGTGCATGCCTCTGAAGGTCTGTGCCCAATAGCTGGCAAGTTGAGCATCAAGCCTCTCTACCCATGCCCAAGGTCTGGGGACCGAATGGGGCTGCGCTGTGTCTGCCTTTCGTGGTCAGATGCATGGTGGCTACAGGAGGGAGAGTGCTAACAGGACGTCCCGCATGATGGGGAATGGTGCCACTGAGGTGGGGGACCAAAGTGGTCCAAACACAGGTTTACTCCATGACTGAGGAACCACAGGAGCCGGTGTGGGCGGCACCGGAAGGGACATGATCTCCTGCACTGCCTGCAGGACTTCTGGCATTGACGGCACGCGGAGCTAACGGAGGCCTCTGCTGCTATCCTGGGTAGCTGGCAGGGAGTGGGTTGGGCTACATCGCTCCACCAGAGCTTGGGCCCAAAATCCTGACGTGGGTGAAGTTGCCTGGTGTGGGACCTTGCTCACACCCAGTCTTATCCCTTCCCTTGCAGGAGGTTGGAAACTGACCTTGCACTATCTTCTTGGGCTTCTTGACCGGAGCCAGAGATGGGGACCGGTGCCGGCTAGTGACGGTCCCAGTGGGGCGCTGCGTACCAAGGTCATGATGCTTGGTGCCAAGTCAGAGCGTTGCTCCAGTGCCAGGGTAAGGGCGACTCCATAAGGAGCGTTCTTAAATGAATATTGTGCTCCTTCTGAGTCCTTGGCTTGAAGGACTTCACGAATGTGCCCTTCACCTAAGCAACACAGACAACTGCGGTGTGGATCATTAACGGGCATGGGCCTCTTGCAGCGATCACAGAGCTTAGAGCCTGGGGACTGGGGCATGCCCTGAGGCAAAGTCCCATTCAGGATCTACGAAGTCTCTAACTACAGCTAAGGAGTTTATAAACACTAACAGAAAACTATACACACTATAATACAAGAGATAACTAGTTCGTATGAATGAGCAGCAACAGTTACAGCACAGTCACTGGCGACAAGAAGGAACTGGGGGGGGGGGGGGGGACAGTGGCACCCTATATACCGCAGCATGTGCACGCCATTCCAGGGCGTGCTGGAGCCAGTCCCCTACAGATACTGCCGAGGGAAAAACTTCCAGCACTAGTGCATGTGGTGAGTGCACACACTTAAGTTGAATGGACATGCACAGGCACTCTAAGAACTACTAGTTCTAACATCTTGAAGGACAGTGACTAGAAACAATCAGTTCAGTTCACTAACTACAGGTAACACTTCCTTTGTTTAATGTGTCTTAAATGCAAAACATATTTTGATAACTTTTTTCCTTCATGAATCCAACACATTTAAGGTAGCTTAATTTAACTAATAAACATTTTTAAAATGCTGATTTTGTGAATTTTTAATTGATTTCCACTTTCCGTCCAAATGCAGCTTGATACATGACAAGTGAAAAATTAATCTACGTAAATAAGAAATGTGTCACTCACTATTTTCTAATGTAATAGAATGTAAAAAATTAAAAATGTAAGCGTATGTTACAATTTATATCCTCCAACCAGAAACACCACCAAATTACGTGTAAATGCTACATAGAGTTGCCTATCAAAATTATTTTAATGATTACTAACCAATAAGAATAAATCATTTTTTTAGGAAAATAACTAAAAACTATATATGAAAAACAAGATTAAAAAGATTATTTAAATGAAAGTTTCCTGCTTACTGACAGAAATCAGTACATCCTACAAAGGGAGCAACATCCAGAAAAAGACACTTGTTCTGAAGTGATAATCAGGCCTGCAGGAAATGTAAAAGCAGCCTCATTGGATTAACAAGATGGTATCTTTGTCAACTATATTATGACCAATGGTGCCTGTTATCCAATATATGTTAGGTTTAATATACACTACATCAATAGACATTATGTGCATAACAAGTGTTGGGAAGTTATGTTAACTGAATGCATTATGCCTGTCCCACAGTTCTGTTTATCCACATCAAGCGTCCCACTTTAGATGAAGTCAGCTTTGGCATTAGAAAACAGGAAAATCGTCAAAGCAAAGACTCATGAAAACATTGTACAGAGTACAGTTAGGGAGTACTTTCATGGCTCATCAGCACTTCAAATTTAGTGCTCAGAACGAAATATGGGAAAGAAGAGGACAAAGCCAGGACAAGTCTGGTACACACTAATGGGTTAAGCAGTTTTTTACTTGTAACTAGGCAGGGATGGCTCCAGGGTTTTTGCCGCCCCAAGCGGCAAAAAGGGGGCTGGGGGGGGGGGGGAGGGGGGAAAGGGAGAGAGCTGCGATCAGTGGCAGCTCTACCACGCCGCCTTCTTCTTCTACAGCAATTCGGCGGCATGTCCTTCCCTCCGAGAGGGGCTGAGGGACCCGCCACCGAATTGCCGAAGAGCCTGACTTGCCGCCCCTTCCCCTTGGCCGCCCCAAGTACCTGCTTGCTGAGCTGGTGCCTGGAGCTGGCCCTGCTACTAGGTGAAATGCATGCTGTTGAAGCATACCTTCTGTGAAAGGTGAACATGCTGCAAGAATTCACTTCACTGAAGATAGTTATGTACATCTCCTTTTTATATTGTACTGATTTGTCTTTAGACAATATATTAGGTTAAGTTTGGTTATTTGATCTCTTGAACATTTTTAAGAATGGCTGTCAAATGGAGTCAAACAATTGGCATTGATATATTAACTAAAAGGCATAGCCGAAGTCTTATCAGGGTGCAGTACTGATGAATCTGAGGTACACGGTACTCATGCTAATTGTGCAGATCAATCAGTGTTGGTTACCAAAGATAGAGGATGCAATACTGCAGCTGAAGAACGTGATTCTGGAAGTCTATTAAGACTTATGGTACCAATGCGATTTCAAAGGAGCCTGCTTAGACAAGTCAGCACTTTTAGCCTTCTCACTCATTATCAACAATGGTACCGGTGCTAAGCCTCATCTGGAGATCTGTGTTTCCTTCTGCCTGGGGCAGCAGAAGTCAGACTACCTGACTGAGTGAACTAAGGAAGACTGATGGAAAGCTCAGAGTGCTTGATAGAAGCATAAGATCACAGAGTCAGACAATCTCTTAGAGCCCCAGAGTGATGTGTCTAATAGCTAGAGCACTCGATGGAACTAATTTTGAAGCAGAAATAGACTGCTTCCGATTCAGAGACATATGTATTGTCTTACACACCAACTATTACTTCAAAGGGACATCACGAGCCCTGTGTGTGCACTGTCCTTACAAAAAGAATCACAAATGGCACTTAGTAGGAATACAAGACTTCCCTATACAAAATGCACATTCTGTATGTGTAACATTGGCAGGCATAGCTCTCTCCAAGAAAACGGCAGATTTTAAAGCCCAGAGACCTGCTCACCACCATTGGAGCTCATTCCTTGGTACTGAAGAAAGACTCAAAGAAAAAAAATAATTAAAAAAAGTCTTTTCTAATAAAGGAAACAGACTTAAGTAAAACTTCAAAAACTACACTACAAACTATATAACTAACTACACTACATACTATATATGTACATAAAAATATACTAACTAAACTAAACAACCCATACAACCACATTTTGAAGCGAAAGCTGAAGAGATGAATGCACAGTGAAGCAGATAGTCTCAAAAAACCAGGCCTCTTCGTCTAGCATTGCCTCATCAGAATTGTTCTGGTTTTCATCTCTCTTAATCTTTTGAATCACTCTTAACAATGGAATGGGAGGAAAGCATAGGAAAGAAAGGGTACCTGAGAATTTCTACAGAGATTACTGGTTTGATCATGCCTCCTCAGAGGAGGTAATCCTTGGTCCATTATATCAATGAAACTGAGTGACTTCACCAGTGCTGAACAAAATAATTTCTGGTTTTTCTAAATTTAGTTCTATATCTCTTTTTGATTATTTGTAGGTCCCACTGCTCTGTAGTACATCTTTGTCCAGGTTTCAAGGAAGCAGGAAATATGTCCACCAATCAGAATGGGTTCCTCAGGTTCTAACGGGGGGGGGGGGGGTTATGTAGATTAGTTCTAGAATCCAACACCACTCATTAAACTGCCAGATGGGTCCACTACAGAGTGAATCTAGACACTTTTGCTCCCCAAGGGCCTGAATTTGCTATCTCTGCAAGAGTCTAAGACTCTGAGGGGGCTGCTCATAAAAAGGTTATATGAGAGCATGAAGGAAAAAAAGAAAATCAGATTTCCTGAAATTGTGCTAACACTGATAAGCTGTAAAACCATGGCAAACTTTACGATCATTTTCTTAAATATACCTGTAGCTGGAGTAGAATTGCTCATGGTAAAAGGCCCGTTAGTGATACCAGAAGAAAGAAGCTCGTCAGATCCACGCTGAAAGATAAAAAGCAAGATTATCAGTAAAGGCACATCTGGGCAACAGCCAACCTTTTAATATAACTAATGAACGATTTTAATCATCGACTCTCCTATTTTTACATTTCACAATTGGTCTTTAAAAGCTGCCCACCACACATTTTTGTGAGATATTGAAGAACGTGCATTTCAACAACGAAGAGAACAAATGCAAATGTTGTCAGCCAGCCACGTCACTTTAGTTGGCCATAATACTTCAAGGCGCTAAAGTTTTCTGAAAATGAGCTTAGCTATATTAAACTGAAGACTGACTAATTACTTATTCTACTATAATACAGTTTATATTTAATATTTCAAGATACGCAGCATTTAACCATATGCAGATTTGATCAGACCTACCATAAAACAAATCTACCAAGAGATATACAAGGATTCAACTAAATATCAATTTAAGCAACACAAAAATGAACAATTTTGAAAGATACAGTATTTAGTTGTAAACAGGTCACTCGTCATTCAAGGCATCATGCCTGTTGTACATTACAACAGCAATATAGTATTTGAAAAAGTTCATTATGAAAAATGTTACTGTATTTCCAATAGTCACTTTAAAAAGTTGACTCAAACTGTTAATATTAGCAGATGACATATCTGAGTTTAGTCCATTTTGTGACCAAGACCTGCAAAAGTTGTATTTAAAAAAAAAAAAATAGAGGGAAGTGTGGTGGGGAGTTCAGCCCACACTAGACTGGAAAGGTTAATGAGGCCGAGAAGGGGCCAGTTAAGTGAACAGGTCATAGTTGATGAGAATTAGGTAGCCTACGTAACCACAGATTGATGAAGGAACCCAGCTGAGAAGGAACAGGCAGGGCTAGTACAAAGCCAGGAGGTTGGCAGCAGAAAAGGCCTGCAGGGCAGGAGCCTGTAGTCATACTCTGGTTTTCAGAGAGGGCAGGAAGGAAACCCAGGTGTGAGTAGAAACCCTGGGACTGCAGGCCCTGAAAGAAGGGTGTAAAAGAATGAAAAAGTCTAAGATGGAGGTGGAGTAGCAAAAGTCTCAGGGAAAGGGCAGCAAAGCGGGACTTCACAGACCTTGAGTGCAGATCAGGTCCCTAAGCTGGAATCCGGAGTAGATGATAGGCCCAGGTTTCCCAACCAGCCACTGCGGAAGTGGCATAGTCAGGGCAGAGGGAGAAAATGGCCATTTTGGATAACTCCTGGAAGGGGGAAAGCACAGTGACCTGGCCAGAGGGCAAAGCCATGAAGAGAGCACCTTGAGTCACAGAGGGAGTGATGGCAGGGTGAGAATGAGGAACAGAAAGGGGTGGGGGTGTCGTAGCTGGAAGGAGCTAATCCACATAACAGTGAGGTGGCACCGTAGCAGGGAGAGAATTCAGTTATAGGAAGAATATAGACAAAGGAATGTTTTTGTTGAAAATTTAAATCCAAAGCCAGTTAAGACACTTTTTTAAAAAGGATGCTTCTAAATCAGAAGATAAGACCAAAGAGACATCAAATCATCTTGTCTGACCTCCTGTATGTCACTGGACACCAACACTTTCTGAGCACCTGCACACTAAACCCAACAACTGAAAATAAACCAAAGTATTACAGTTCACAGTAGACTAAAGTATTATGCTCCATGTGCAGAGAATAGGAGGGACCACTGGGGCACCGTTGCCCAAGGCTTCTGCAGTGGCAGAGAAACAAATTATATAAGATATATCCAGATAATATTGGCAAGTGACCTGCACCCACACCTTCCAAAAAAAAGGAAATATTCCTCCTCTCCCAGTTCACTGCCAATCTGATCTGAAGAAAATTTCTTCCCAACCCTACATACGGTGATCAATTAGACCTTGAGTATATGAGCAAAAACCAACCAGCCAAGCACTTGGGAGAAAGAATGTATGGTGCTACCCAGAGCCCCATCCCTCTCCATCCAAAGTCCTATCTCCAGCTGTGGCCATCCCTGGTGCTTCAGGGGACTAAAAACAAATACACGCGGTTGTCTGAAATCCTGACATATGAGCTTTTAAGGACATAAGACAAATAGGAAGTGAGCCCCAAGGCTGATGAACTCTGCCCCTTACCCTCACAAGCCAACTCATCATACAATCACATTCATAAATTTGTCCAGTTATTAAAACTAATTAAGTTGCTATTAACTATCTCCTATTGGGTGGCTGTTCCAGAAATTCACCCATGGTTAGAACCCTTTTAATTTCCAGCCTGAATTTGTTCGTTGCCACTTTATATCTATTTTTTTCTTGTGCCAATATTGCCATTTATCTTAAAGATCTTCACCTTCCCCAGTATCTACCCCCCAATATATTTATAAATTTTATAAATATATTAAATACTATAGCCACCTTAAAGATAATTTTTTCAGTTTATAAATTGAAATGATTTTGCAATGGCATTTTTTAAAAGGAGGTAATTTCTCAAAAAAGTTTCACATTATAAAATTTCTTCCTCTAACAAATATTTATTACTTATTTCACTTTAAGCAAACATTTAAGTTCCATTAAAGTCAATGGGACTTAAACACATGCTTCTTCACATTTTCAGAATCAGTTCCTGTTCTTCAAAGCTTCCAGAATCTTATGTATGGAGAACAGTGTCTCTGAATTATGAAGAACTTTTAAACAAGATTAATATTACGTATATCCTTAATTGCCTTGCTGAACTAAGGCCTGGAACATTAGGGGAAATGTGTGCAAGAGACAAGGACCCTTCATCAAAAGTACTCTGCCACAAACCCTCTGATATTTAAGTGTAGGCCAGAATATCATTTTATTCATCCCAGCTGATCTCAATTGCTGCCATAGCACATGCTAAAAAAGGCAGTCTCCAAACAAGCCAAGAAAAAGCCATTCAAGTCTTTCAAGATCAAAGATGACACTTCAAACTATACCTGGAAGGGAAAAATAGGCTAGTGCAGTTTCTGAACAGCAGGTAAAAGATTTCACAAAACCAATACTGTTCAACAGGCTAAATTATTCTGAACAAGCTGAACCTTCTGAATGATTCTCAGAAGTCCCAACTAGAAACCATTGCAATAATCTAGTATAGAACAGTGGTCCACCAAGCAGGGCCAGCATGAGACTCACTGGGGCCTGGGTAGAAAGCCAAAGCTCCACCGCACTGAAGCTCAGGGCGCTAAGACCCACCACCTGGGACTGAAGCCAAAGCCCGAGCAACATAACTTTGAAGGGGTTCCTGTGGCATGGGGCCCCAGGCAATTGCCCTACTTGCTCCCCTTAGCACCAGCCCTGGCTTTTGTATGCAGAAAACCAATTATTGTGGCACAGGTGGGCCGTGAAGTTTTTATGACATGTTGCGGGGGGCTCAGAAAGGAAAAAGGTTGAGAACCCCTGGTATAGAAGACACAAAGGTATAGATTACTGTGGAGAGATTCACTTCCAAAAGAAAACGTTATCACCACCCAGCCAGATATAAATGAGTCAAGATGAGTAACCACTGTCACCTGAGACTTTTAAGGGCAAATACAAATACATGGAAATGCCCCAAGCTGCAAACCTTTGTGTGATATAAATAAGTCTCCTTATGGCAAAAGCCATTCCTTCCTTACCCACCCAGAATTTCTCCTCCCTCCCTACCAACTCTGTCTCAGCCAGAATGAGTATTAACCAGTTCACAGTCACCCTAACCCCATTCTTGGCCAGGCACTGGGATAGTACAGACACTGTATCCTCTGGGTCGTATAATGTGACACTTGTGTGTTGTTTGAAAACCAGTACCACAGACTGAAACTGTCTCATCTCCCTAGAGGCTCGCACACAATGAACAGGACGGGTATAAAACAAAGCCTTGCACAAGCTTGCAACAGATCTCTCCAAGCAGAAGAACAACTGCTCCTGGCAAAGAACTGATATGACAAGGTTCAGAAGTAAGTTTCAATGTTGTCTCAGATATAACCAATTGAGAGGTCATCATTACAATAAGGAAACGTTACTCAAATGCATTTTATACCAACAGAAAAATGGGCTGTTCTTTAGAAATAGATTCAGGCAGCCACTCAGAAGAGAGACCAGTAGTGACAGTTTTGCTAATGTATATATCTGCAGCTTCAGTAAGAGGTTATGAAAATTTGTACTAGTAGGATCTTGAAAGTTAGCATAAAATGTTGTTCCAGGGTAAATCTTAGCATCAAAAAACTAAATGCCAGCACTAATGAGTTATTGATGTATACTTCATGGCAGAACATTGTTTCCTGATTTGAAGGTGATTCATATTGTTTATATAATAAAGGTTATAGTCTAGCCAATTGATCTGATGAGAAGACAAGGTTCTTGTCCCAGAATCGGGCTACCCAGAGTCTTGCAAGGTCCCTGGGGATGTATGACAAGAACACTCATGCTGAGAACAAAATACAGCCTTAAAGACTTTTATTGATATAAATAGACTAGTAATCAAATGAAAAAGTAATCAACCAGAATTAAAAAAGAAAAATAGTACTACTCTAGAGGTTCATGTATCACATGAAATAGGAGAGAGCGTGGGCTATAATGGCACAGAGAAAGGAGGGTCAGGGCAAAGCTGGGAGGCAAGATCAAATCAGTATATTAGATGCCTATATACAAATGTGAGAAGTATGGGTAATAAGCAGGAGGAACTGGAAGTGCTAATAAATACAACTATGACATTGTTGGCATCACCAAAATTTGATGGGATAATACACATGATTGGAGTGTTGGTATGGATGGGTACAGCTTGCTCAGGAAGGATAGACAGGGGAAAAAACGAAGGAGGTGTTGCCTTATATATTAATAATGTACACACGGACTGAGGTGGAGATGGACATAGGAGACAGAAGTGTTGAGAGTCTCTGGGTTAGGCTAAAAGAGGTAAAAAAAACAAGCGTGATGTCATGCCAAGAGTCTACTACAGGCCACCTAACCAAGTGGAAGAGGCTTTTTTTTTTTTTTTTAAACAACTAACAAAATCATCAAAAGCCCAAGATTCAGTGGTGATGGGTGACTTCAACTATCCAGATATACGTTGGGAAAATAATACAGCGGGGCACAGACTATCCAATAAGTTTTTGGACTGCATTGCAGACAACTTTTTATTTCAGAAGGTTGAAAAAGCTACTGGGGGGAAGCTGTTCTAGATTTAATTTTAATAAATAGGGGGGAACTCACTGAGAATTTGAAAGTGGAAGGCAGCTTGGGTGAAAGTGAAATCAGAGTTCACAATTCTAAGGAAGGGTAGAAGGGAGTACAGCAAAACAGACAACGGATTTCAGGAAGGCGGATTTTGGTAAGTTCAGAGAGCTGATAGGTAAGGTCCCAGGGGAATCAAGACTGAGGGAGAAAAACTGAGGAGAGTTGGCAGTATTTCAAAGGGACATTATTAAGGAACCAAAACCAAGTTAATCCGCTGGGTAGGAAAGATAGAAAATGTGGCAAAAGACCAGCTTGGCTTAACCACGAGATCTTACATTATCTAAAAAATAAAAAAAAAAAAAGAGTCATAGAAAACAGAAACTAGGACAAATTACAAAGGACTAATATAGGCAAACAACACAGGAATGCAGGGGCAAGATTAGAAAGGCAAAGGCATAAAATGAGCTCAAACTAGCTACAGGAATAAAGGGAAACAAGATGACTTTTTATCCATACATTAGAAGCAAGAGGAAGACCAAGGACAGGGTAGGCCCACTGCTCAGTGAGGAGGGAGAAACAGTAACAGGAAACTTGGAAATGGCAGAGATGCTCAATGAGGTCTTTGTTTCGGTCTTCACAGAGAAGTCTGAAGTGATGGCTAACATAGTGAATGCTAATGGGAAGGGGGGTAGGTCTGGAAGATAAAATAAAAAATAAAAAACAAGAACAAGTTAAAAATCACTTAGAAAAGTTAGATTCCTGCAAGTCACCAGGGCCTGATGAAATGCATCCTAGAATACTCAAGGAGCTAATAAAGGCGGTATATGAGCCTCTAGCTATTATCTTTGGAAAATCATGGGAGACAGGAGAGATTTCAGAAGACTGGAAAAGGACAAATATAGTGCCCATCTATAAAAAGGGAAATAAAAACAACCCAGGAAACTACAGACCAGTTAGTTTAACTTCTGTGCCAGGGAAGGTAATGGAGCAAGTAATTAAAGAAATCATCTGCCAACACTTGGAAGATGGTACGGTGATAAGGAATAGCCAGCATGGATTTGTAAAGAACAAATCATGTCTAACCAATCTGATAGCTTTCTTTGATAGGATAACAAGTCTTGTGGATAAGGGAGAAATGGTGGATGTAGTATACCTAGACTTTAGTAAGGCATCTGATACTGTCTCGCATGATATTCTTATCAATAAACTAGGCAGATACAATTTAGATGGGGCTACGATAAGGTGGGTGCATAACAGGCTGGATAACCATACTCAGAGAGTAGTTATTAAGGATTCCCAATCCTGCTGGAAAGGTATAACAAGTGGGGTTCCGAAGGGGTCTGTTCTGGGACTGGCTCTGTTCAATATCTTCAACAACGACTTAGATATTGGCATGGAAAGTACGCTTATTAAGTTTGCAGTTGATACCAAACTGGGAGGGATTGCAACTGCTTTGGAGAATAAGGTCAAAATTCAAAATGATCTGGACAAATTGGAGAAATGGTTTGAGGTAAAGCGGATAAAGTTTAATAAAGACAAATGCAAAGTGCTCCACTTAGGAAGGAACAATCAATTTCACACATACAGAATGGGAAGAGACTGTCTAGGAAGGAGTATGGCAGAAAGGGATCTAGGGGTTTTAGTGGACCACAAGCTAAATATGAGACAACAGTGTGATGCTGTTGCAAAAAAAAGCAAACGTGATTCTGGAATGCATTAACAGGTGTGTTGTGAGCAAGACAAGAGAAGTCATTCTTCCGCTTTACTCTGCGCTGGTTAGGCCTCAGCTGGAGTAGTGTGTCCAGTTCTGGGCACTGCATTTCAAGAAAGATGTGGAGAAACTGGAGAGGGTCCAGAGAAATGCAACAAGAATGATTAAAGGTCTAGAGAACATGACCTATGAAGGAGGAGACTGAAAAAATTGGGTTTGTTTAGTTTGGAAAAGAGAAGACAGAGGGGACATGATAGCAGTTTTCAGGTATCTAAAAGGGTGTAATAAGGAGGAGGGAGAAAACTTGTTCACTTTAGCCTCTAAGGATAGAACAAGAAGCAATGGGCTTAAACTGCAGCAAGGGAGATTTAGGTAGGACATTAGGAACAAGTTTCTAACTGTCAGGGTTGTTAAAAACTGGAATAAACTGCCTAGGGAGGTTGTGGACTCTCCATCTCTGGAGATATTTAAGAGTAGGTTAGATAAATGTCTATCAGGGACGGTCTAGACAGTATTTGGTCCCGCCATGAGGGCAGAGGACTGGACTCAATGACCTCTTGAGGTCCCTTCCAGCCCTAGAATCCACGAATCTATGAATTTACTATAAAACTTCCTAGATAAACATAATCACACCCTTCCTTGAGAACCTGGTGGTAAGAGACAAAGAATCAGCCTTGTCTCTGGCATGCCAAACAAGAGTATGATGGTTCCTCAATGCTTGACTGGAAGATGAAAAACTTAGAGGAGATGCTTTAAAGTCAGAAACAAAGCCAAGAAAGACCCAAGAAGAAAACTAAACAAACATATTGGTTGCCCCTCTTATAGAGCCTAAGCACCACAATTCCAACCTGCCATGTCCAAACTTAATTTCCTCACCCACATAATATCAAGGTGTCCTTACTCTATAGGCTGGCATATTCATACACATTAATGACAATCAGCTCATTCTCTTCATGTCTGCTTTTTCTGGCCTGAACTGGTTTCGTGGTGGTGATTTCCAGGTTTTATGTAGCGTAGCTGTTAAGTTTATAGAAGGTAAATCAGTAGGTCACAGTATGCTAAAGATCAAAAACAGGTATGCTAACGTGCTTTAGCTTATCATACAGTATGTGGCCTGTAGGTTTTTTTTGCATTACTGCCAAAAATATTCCAATACAAAACTATAAATCTATTATAATAAACAAACAACACACACATAAGAAAGGATATAATAAAGCAAGCAACCAGGCTACCTAGCTCTATGGGCTACAACATATATTTGCTTGCCTTACAATCATAAACTGGCCATTTTTAATTACTTAAAAAGAGTAGCAATTCATCTTGAAAGAAAAAACAAAACAGGCAGACATTACTCCTGAGGGAATTCTGTGCCACTGCACATGTGGAGAATTTATGTCATCTGCAGAAAAATGACTGACAGGGAAGTAAAAAGAAGCCGCAAGAGCAGTCATGCAACCGTCCCCAGCAACGTTTCGGGTGCCCAGTGAGACCGGGCTCCCTACCATGCGCTGAGTTCAGTTGCTTGTTCTGGCTGGGCTGGGGAGGATGGGACTTCCTCTTCCCCTGCACGGCATCCGTGGCCGGATCAGACCCACCCACGGATTTCTCCCTCAGCTGCAGGAAGCTCTGAAACTCCTTCCACCATTCCACCAACTCTGCTTCCATCACTCCTCAGCTGCAGAGGGAGGGATCCCTGTACAGGGAGCTGCTCCCATATCCACCCAACCCCCATACATCCAGACCCCTCATTCCCAGACCTTCCTGCCAATCCTCATCAACCTACACTCAGAACCCTCCCGATAAGCCCCACTCCCCCTGCACCCGGACCACCCCGACGAGCCACATGCAATTGTACCCCACCCCACTGAGCCTTACTCAGCTTCCGGATTCCCCCACTGAGTCCCCCACACCTAGACCCCCTTGCCAAGCTGTATCCCCCCCCCCCCCACGCATCCAGACTCCCACACTGAGCCTGGTGAACCTGGATCCACCTGCAGAATTCCATCACCGTTGCACCCAGAACCCCCAACAAGCCCCTGTGCATCCAGATCCCTCCTGCATCTGGATCCCCCAACTGAGCCACCCACACCCAGATTGTGGTATACAGAACCCTCTCAACCCACACCTGAATTTCCCTACACTAACCGCCTCCACACTTGGATCCTGCCTTGCTGAGCCAGCCTGCCCACAACTAGTTCACCTGGCACAGATGGGGGGTGCTTCTGGGGCAGGCCCAGTCCTTGCGCTGTGTTAGGGCTGGGTACAGCCTCACCACTGAGTCTGTGTCCAGAGTGGGAGGAGCTGCACAGTGATCTCCCACCTCTGTGCAGCCAGTGTCCTGTGCTTCCTAGTGCCATGCTGGAGCTTCCACATTTGACAAATAAAATTTGCAGAATTTTAAAGTATTGTGTGCAGAATTTAATTTTTTGGAGCAGAATGCCATCAGGAATAAGACATTTTCTGATATAAGAAATTGCATAAATAGAAACATTAAGAACATCTGCAAAACCTAATTTTTTAATACTTCAGAAGTCAGACTGCGGTGCATTTTAATAGCTATACCACCACGTAGACAATACTAAAAGTCAGTCAGTAAAGATGAACAGATGACTTTTCAGTTGTCTCATAGGCCAACCCAGAGGGCCAAGATATTCTTAATGTCATGCTGACAAAGTACTACTTTTCAAGACCACTAGTGGAAAAAAAGTGTAATTTTACAGCACTCAAAAGCATGCTAGTCATCTCACTGAACTGAGATTACACATAAGCCCCATCCTGAAGAGCTCACAATTTATTGTCATCCGTCAAATCAGTCATTATAGAACTAGATATCAATATCTGTACTGTCAGAGGAAATACTTTCTAGAAAGTTACTTTCCAAAAGAATGAGTCACAAGCCAACGCCTGGACATCTGGACTGCTCTCTCCACATCTTTAGAGCTTTTTCAGCTTTCACACTGAGACTTGGACTATACCACAAAACTAGATGGACATAAAAGTCACCTTATGTTTACCTATATGTTCATGCATCCACACTCAAGTGTGTCTCTGGTTAACAGGAGCACTCTTAAGGTGACGCACTAAAACCACTTCTTCAAATAGCGCTGAGCCACGGTCGACATACTGAGGTTGACATGGTGCAAACGTATACCTATGTTGACCTTAACGGTCCCCCAGCAACTCTCTCATAATGCCTTATTCCCTCTCAAACTCCACTGCCAGAGTAATGGAAACCAGAAACTACCCACCTTTCAAAAACCTGTGTATTTTTTAAATGTCCCCCCCTCCCCTCCGATTACCCATCTTGGAGAGCACACCCAGGAGCGGCGACAGGACAAGGTTACACTCCCACTGAGGTGCAGGTCTAATAATCAGTGGGAAGGTCCTGATCAAGCCCTTCATAAATTGACCAGAAGCTGGGTGAGTAAAGATAGAACATCTTTCTACTGGAAGGAGGAAGGCACTAATCACTGTTAAGAGCGCCCATAGGAAACAAAGGGCTAAACCTGAGCTCTTTAAAGAGAGAAAATAGTCTAGGATAACTGGAATGCTCTAGTGAATGTCAGTGGAGACATGCCCAGATTAAAAACCACCGCTAGCTAGCAGGCTCCAGTAGAATCCTTCCTACTTTGGTTAAGGATCTCCTGAACAGGGGTAGAGCACGAGCATTCTATTTCCAATGCTCATATAAACACTAGACTGAGAGACAGAGTGAGCCCGGGTTGGGATGCTTGATTTTCCTCCTGTCCCAGATTAGGAGATCCGGAAATGGGCTGATCCTGATTAATGGTGTATGGACATTATCAGAAGTCCCATGAGCCAGAAATGACTGGGCCAGTAGAGTGCTAGGAGGATGGTGGCTCTGCTGTGACAGATCTTCCCTGTAACTTGTGATAGTAGGGAGGAAGGTGTATCTGACGTTATATATCAAGGACCCATGGTTCCCCTGGGATGTAAAGAGGTCACATAATGGTCGAGCCTTTTTTTTCCTCCCGCTGTCGCTCAGGCATCAGCCAGGCATCTGCAGAGAACCGCCTTCTTGGCTGTCTGAGGGCACCGCCGGTGTTTGCCGCATCTGTGAGGAATGGCTGGGGCAGCAGAGGGGCAAGAGTGCCTCATGTATAAATATCTTGATTAGGATTATGTCGTGAATCTCCCATTCATGGTCTGCAGAGAAGCTTCCATTAATGTTTGCCAGGGAAGTACGCGGTCATGCAGTCCCTGTTTGGCCAATAAGTTGAGTGGAGCCAAGCTTGCAGATACTGCAAGTGGAGTCTGATGAATGGCCTCACATAGGTGCTTGTGTCCATGTGGCCTAACAGCGAGACACACTGGTGCACCATAGTTTGCAGTTGACGCGGAAGAAGTTATTCACCTGGTGCAGTAACGATGGTTCTTTGAGATGTGTTCCCCAATGGGTGTGCCACTGTACGTGTGCCTGCCCTGCCAATAGAGAACTTCGTTAGCAGTGTCCATTAGGTCCGTGCATGTGTGGTCTCTCCTCATGGCGCAACATGAGGCTGGTCAGCGCGCAAGGGCTAACCCCCAGAGTTCCTTCTCTACCGCAGAGTCAGGCAAGAACTCCAAAGTAGTGGTGCATTGTGGGGCACCCATAGGGGGAGACATCTCAAAGAATCATCGTTACTGCACAAGGTATGTAGCTTCTTAGAGCAGTGTCACATGGGTGCACCACTGTAGGTGACTCCCCATGGGTACCCGGGACTTGGAAGATGGGTCAGTTACAGAAGACAGCACTGTGGGGCCGAACATGGCATTGGAGGCAGAGTCTATAGTGACCACATAGCGTTCTGCAAAAGTGGCAGGACACGTTCTATTGCCCCCTCTCCCCTGCCCCACCCCGATGTAAAAAAAAAAAAAAAAGATTCCACTTCATGTTGAAGCATTAGTTGGTGGGAGTGGTCCCTGAAGAGGTGTTGGGAAGGGAAACTGTGAGGAGGGAAGGAGAGAAACTCTATGGAGTATCCCTGATTGATAATCTCCAGGACCCAACTGTTCATCTTGTTCTTATTCCAGCTGTGGGCAAAGAGAGTAAAACGGCCCCCAAAGGTGACAGGGAGAAGAAGCAGGTGGCATCAATGGTGGTACAGAAGTCTTGACCCGTATGTCCAAAAATGGCCTTTGGGCTGCTGTTGGGAATAAGTGGAGGCTGCAGCAGTAGAGGGAGCCGAGAATCAGGATTTCTGAATCCTTTGGCTTTTGCCTACAGATTCAGGTGGATACTGGTAATGGGGAGCATGTGGAGGGGGTGGTCTTGGTCTGGTATTTGCTTCTGGGGACTGCAGTGTAAAGTCCCAAGAACCACAGTAGATCTCAAGTCCTTTAGTGAATGACTCAGGCGACAAGGCTTTTTATGCCCGGAGTCGGAAGCAGGAGGGGAGCTACAGGTCAACAAACACTGCTTTGAAGAATTTCTGGACTTGGGCTCATGGTACGCATGCATACCCATATGTGGAATACACACAGGGACCACCACTCAAAGAACTACCATGCTTCACATATAAAATTAGCGGGGCTGTCAAGTGATTAAAAAAATTAATCGCATGATTGAAAAATTAATCACAATTAATCACAAAATTAAATAGAATACCATTTAAATACTTTGGATGTTTTCTACATTTTCAAATCTATTGATTTCAATTACAACACAGGATACAAAGTATATAGTACCCAAGATATATTTGTTTTTTATTACAAGTATTTGCACTGTAAAAAACAAAAGTATTTTTCAATTCACCTAAGACAACTACTGTACTACAATCTCTATCATGAAAGTTGAACTTACAAATGTACAATTATGTACAAAAAACTGCATTCAGAAATAAAACAAATGTAAAATTTTAGAGCCTGCAATTCCATTAACTCCTACTTCTTGTTCAGCCAATCACTAAGAAACAAGTTTGTTTACGTTTGCAGGAGATAATGCTGCCAGCTTCTTGTTTACAATGTCACCTGAAAGCGAGAACACACATTCTCATGACATTGTTGTAGCCAGAGTTGCAGATATTTGCATGCCAGATGTACTAAAGATTCATATGTCCCTTAGTGTTTCAACCACCATCCCAAGGGACATTCGTCCATGCTGATGACTTGTTCTGCTCAATAACGATCCAAGGCAGTGTAGACCAATGCATGTTCATGTTCATTATCTCAGGCGTTGGCTACACTGGAGAGTTGCAGCGCTGGTAGTGGCTTTACAGCACTGGAACTTACTCCCTGTCCACACTGGCAAGGCACATACAGCACTGTATCTCCCTGGCTACAGTGCTGGTTGTATTCCACATGGACGAGAGGAATAAAGAGAACAGCGCTGGTGCTGGAATGCCAGTGTAAACAGCGATTAATCTTACTACGCTGTAACTGACCTCTGGTAAAGAACTCTTTGTTTTGTTGTGAAGTCGGGGCTCCGGGAGCTGCTTATCTAAAAAACGAACACAGCAATTGTTTGCTCGAGCAGATGCAGGCCGGGAATGTCCACAGCTAGTGTTCGCTTGAGCAAAGAAACAGCATGGCGAGGGGCGGGAGAGTCCGTAGAAGCAGCTGCTTATCTGGTCTGAAGGCTATTTGCATTTAAGAGTGAAAGAGAGGGGTGAGGTGGGGGAAGTCGTCGGAACTTGCAAGGCAGGGAGCTAACACAGTGTCGGCTCCAAAAATCCACTCTCTCTCACACTCCCTGTCACACTCCACCCCACCCCCCTCTTTTGAAAAGCACGTTGCAGCCACTTGAATGCTGGGATAGCTGCCCAACACCGCTGTAAATGCTGCAAACGTGGCCACACTGCAGCGCTTTCCCTACACAGCTGTACGAAGACAGTTTTAACTCCCAGCACTGTACAGCTGCAAGTGTAGCCAAACCCTCAGTCAGATGCCATCAGCAAAAGGCAGATTTTCTTTTTTGGTGGATCGGGTTCTGCAGTTTCCGCATCAGAGTGTTGCTCTTTTAAGACTTCTGAAATCATGCTCCACACCTTGTCCCTCTCAGATTTTGGAAGGCACTTCAGATTCTTAAACCTTGGGTCAAGCGCTGTAGCTATCTTTAGAAATCACACATTGGTACATTCTTTGCGTTTTGTCAGATCTGCTGTGAAAGTGTTCTTAAAATGAACAACATGTGCTAGGTCATCATCTGAGACTGCTATAACATGAAATATATGGCAGAATGCATGTAAAACAGAGCAGAGGACATACAATTCTCCCCCAAGGAGGAGTTCAGTCACAAATTTAATTAACCCATTTTTTTTTAAAATGAGCATCATCAGCATGGAAGCATGTCCTCTGGAATGGTGGGGCATACGAATGTTTAGCATATCTGGCACATGAATACCTTGCAATGGCAGCTACAAAAATGCCAGGCAAATACCTGTTCTCACTTTCTGGTGACATTGCAAACAACAAGAGGGCAGCATTATCTCCTGTAAACGTAAACAAACTTGTTTGGCTTAGCTATTGGCTGTACAAGAAGTAGGACTGAGTGGGCTGGTAGGCTCTCAAGTTTTACATTGTTTTGTTTGAGTGCAGTTATGTGACAAAAAAAATCTACATTTGTAAGTTGCACTTTCACGACAAAGACTGCACTACAGTACTTGTATGATGTGAATTGAAAAATACTATTTCTTTACCATATTTACACTGCAAATATTTGTAATAAAAATATATACTTTGATTTCACTTACAACACAATGCAATATATATATAGAGAGAGAGAATGTAGAAAAAATCCAAATTATTTAATAAATTTCAATTGGGAGTCTACTGTTTGACAGTGCTACTAAAATTGCGATTGATCGCGATTAATTTTTTTAATCAATTTTTGAGTCAGTCGCGTGAGTTAGCTGTGATTAATCAACAGCCCTATAAATTAGTGATGCTCATCATTTTGTACTGCATCAATCAAAAAGCCTAACGCAGAATGAGACCCGACGTACATAGTGTAGAAGTTTTGCCTTATCTTCAGAAATCTACATATCCACTGGCCCCAAATCAGGCTTTGAGACAATATTTCTCCCTGAAACATCCAGAGCAAGAACATTTTGCAGAAGGCACTTAATGCCAAATAATATTTCAGCCAAAAAATATTGAAGGAAAGAGTAGTTTCCAACAAGTGTGGTCCCAAATCTTAAAAAATAAATAGACCAGCCAAGAACTTGCATATCAAGAGTGCTGAGCAGTCTCTTATTGGTAAGGCTACAATTACATTCACGGTAATCGTAAATTTGAATAAAGTCTATTATCCCACAACATTGGCTCTTGACCAATGGGGCTGGGCCCGGCTCCCCACTCTATGTGTTGTGACCTGGGCCCACTTGGTCACGGGTCCGCTTAGGTTTGGTGCACCTGCTGCTCCAAAGATGGAGACAGACTTTAAAAATATGAACCAATCATAAAACTGATGCAGTGCTGTCTTAATGAGTCCAAAGCTTGAAATGGAAACTACCTAAATCTCATTGAGGTTGACTAAAACATCCATCAAATATTTCTCAGTGTCCTAAACGACTTTCTACAGTTCCCCAAATGTCAGCTATGCAACTGCCAAAGCTTCCAGGTTCCCCATAGAACTTCTACAATGAAGGTACGCATTGTTACTATAAAAAAAAACAAACAACTTTGCAGCATATCAAAAGCAGAAGCTATAAAGACAAAGTAAAATGCACTGTTTTATATTAAACAAACAGGGAACAGTATATATAGACAGATTTTCATATATAAAGACATTTTTAGAGGAAATTAAATAAAGCTGCCACAGAATTAAGAGTGTCACTGACTCTAGGGACCTTACTGAAGTATTTAAGCCCAGCTTCCTGGAGACAACACGGGCCTTTATTATAGTGCTTGTAAATACTTGTATGCTCTGCTGATCCTATTTTGTAACTTTTATAGCAATATTAAATCAGATATCCATAGTCTTAGAGTAATTACACTATGGCAACTAGTTTTTCTTTTAGCCAGCAGTAACAACAAATGTATTTATGTAGCTTAAGGGTAGGCCTACAGTACAAATTTACATCAGCACAGTTGCACCAATGCAGCTGTGCTACTGGAGCATGTCTGGTGAAGATACTCTAAGCCGACGGGAAAGAGCTCTCCCGTTGGCTTACTAACTCCACCTCCATGAGAGGCAATAGCTATGTCGACAGGAGAAGCTCTCGCCAACATAGTGCTGTCTACATGGGGGGTTAAGGTTAGTATAACTATGTCGCTCACGAGTGTGGATTCTTCACACTCCTGAGTAACATAGTTACACCAAAGTGAGTATGGAGCATAGACCAAGCCTAACTGAGAAGACCCCCAAGCCTACTAACTACTTAATTCTGAAAATGGAAAGCTACTGGAAAAATGTAGTGTGATAACATAGTCCAGTAAATTAGTCGCTAATTGATCTAAAAAAGACGTCTGTTTGGATCTAAACTATGGGGAATAATAAAGGCAACCTACATTGCGCTGAGTAAGGCTGCATCAATGAGAACGTATCTAATGAATCTTTTCCCTAGAAAATCAAGGTTTAGCAAGACAGCTAAACAGATCCCCAAGAAAATCCTGTTTATAAAACTCTTTAGTGATCATGACCAAAATGTAATCCTTGAACGTGAAGAAAGTTATACAAAAGCACTTAGAACTTTCCAGCACCAAATCAACCTTACAGCAATCCAGTTGTAAAAAGCCTGTCACTGTCTCAAAGAAAAATCAAGCTGAGAAAAATATTAGAAGAACCTGAGTGAGTGCAGACCTTTGTGCCAGATTTCCTAGTGTTATAACACAGATGTATTGAAGAGTCTCTGCATACACCGAGAGAGGGGAGAATCTCCTGCTTTTCAACATTATATTGAACATAAATATGATGCCCATAACAGAATTTGCAATGAAAAAAATTGAATGTTGAGCACCTGAAACATAAGTTATAAACAGAGGAAGGATAACTCACAGGAACAGGCAGCAGAAATAACAGAACTGCCCCATTGCAAAGGGGTTGAACTTCCTCAAATATCAAAAGGAGGTGGAGGACGAACATACATTTTGTTCTACCATGCTACTGGAATAAACCCATATACTACCCTTGATACAAACATGATCAAACAGTGGAACTCCAGGAACAAAAAAAGAAGGAAAATAAAATAGTACAAATTAGATATACACAATTAAGTTCTTTCAAAAAGACCTGCCTATCCTGTCCTTTAGGAATAGCCTGCAAATTCCTCCATTGCTGAGCTATCTACAACACTTGAGAAGAAACTAGGCATCTAAAAGCTACACAGGTAAATAGGCTGTAATGGCTTTTAAGAAATGGAAACCAAAAGTCTGTTCTCTCAGGTCTAACATTCTTCAGAAGTTAAACAGCAAAGAAAAAATTCTAACTTATTTTATTTCACTAGTGAATATAATAAAAAAAAAATGGCCTGGTTTTGAGGGAGGGAAGTTCCCTCCTTTTATAAAATATCTCTTTCCCAGGCAGACCATCTACATTTTGGATAATTGTTCTACAAGGCTTTCATTCAAAAATATAAGACCTACTGTACCAAAAAGTACCCTTTTTTCCTCCCCCTTTTAAGGAATACTAAACACATTACTATTAAATATTGAAGAAACACAAACTGGGGAAAAAAGAGACAGTAATTCTCAGAATTTCACTCAGGAAATAAGAATGGGAGCAGAGTAGAAGGTGAGGAATCAGTTTGTTAGCACACTTTTCTTCTCTGAAACAACACTAAATACCTGTCACACTTTACTCTTTCCTCCAGCAGGCACATCTACAAATGCAGAGATGCAAATCCTACATCCGTAAATGAGAATTATACACACAATGGAGAATGAAGCCATTTAGAACAAAATGAAAGAAATCTCCAGAAAAGCTAGAGGTAAAACAGACAAAATGAATCCATAAAGGTCTGGCATTGTAGATAAACAAAATTAACCTTACACAAAGAGGGCTGTCATGTCAACATGCCACCAAACCACCCAAATGAATTGGAGGCAAGCATCATAAACAAGCACAGAAAACACACAGTGGCTTAACAGGTTGATCAGCAATCTCCCTAGAAACACGCCTGTTGGTTTAACAGAGAGCAGCTGTCCAGTAAGCCTGCTTGCTCATTGGCTCAGTTCGCATGCAGGCAGCTCTATTGTCTCATGTATCAATTATTGAAGCTCTCTGCTAGATCAGTAACAAGATACTGTAGGCCTAACAAAAGCCACACAACATTCTAATTAAAGAACCATAGAAAAGGGAAGGGAAAGGGTTTTTATATTGAACTTTTTTTTTTAATTTAGCATCTATGCAAAAATTAGAAACAAGTGGAACTGACAAGCTTAAAACCCTCAGCAATATTACCTCAGACTTTTTCAAGACAGTGCCTTTAAATAGCATCTTTTCAATAAGTTGAAGAAAGGATACTTGTACATGAATTACAGCAGCTTTTCATTCTCACTCAGGGGGAAAAGGAATGGGCTGTGCTCATAAATAAAGCCTCTATAAATCCAAAAATACCTTAAATGTGTTTTGTTAACTGTGTGCAGTTCCATAGTGAAAACAAGAAATATGAATTGCTTGGTAAGGGCTCTAAAAACCAGCATCAGTCTGAAATCCAGTTAATTTCAATGAGTTCAAAGTAGTTTTAGCTACTGCTCTTACTCAGTCCTCTTTGTTAATTTATTTGGTTTTTACAATTTTAAAATTGATACATTCTCACTTTTTTCTATGTAATAAGGGAAAGGGTAAAACTGACTATCTAGAGTATTATCCAAGGCACAAGGTAAACAAAACAGGAAAACATTTTCTCCAACATTGTTGTAACTGAAATAGTATTAAGTGTAATCTGCAAAAGTAAAAAGTTAAATTCAGACAAAGTGTGATTTCCCCCGCTGCCCTAAATTAACTATATCCATCTTAAAGGAGTAATCATATAGTCCAAAAGCCATTCTTACAATGTCACATATTACTCGTATGGATTACATATTACTCGTACATGGATAGAGGGAGACAAACAGGACAGGGATTGTATAGAGCCTTAGCTCTCCCCCTCAAAATGCCACTCAGTGCAGATGTGCTCAGGAAAATATGCTACACTGGATGTAGACTTGATGCTGTTTACTTCCTCTGCAGACTAGTGGGGGATTCACAGGTTCTCTGATGTTGCTCCCAGGGCAGCACATCAACAGTGTGCCTTTACTTTAGGCTCATGGCAAAGCTTTAATTTAGCCCACTATTGGAAGTAATTAGGAGAATATGCTGTTTTTAAACTAAGAAAAAACTTTGCCTTCCATAAAATATTTACAGTAATGATCATAAACTTATGACATTGCTAACGGGGGAGATGAACAATATACATTTTGTTTCCAGGCATTAAATAAGCTTGATTTTCTACTGCAATGGTTTTGATTTCTACTGGTTGGAAGCTTGGAAAATGGAGCGATTCCTTATGGTAATCACATGCTTAACTTTAAGCACAGGAGTAGCGCTGAACTGCTGAAGTGGGGCCTTATTGTTAGGGGGGCCAGAACTTAAATGAGATGCAAGAAGTCACAAATTTTAAAAGGATAAAAACCCTTTTGACATATGCATAACTCCCCATTACCTAATTTAGAAGATTTTGGAGAAAAGTTCTCTTTTCCCTATGAATGATGTTACTGCAAACATTTATTACAATAGAAGCAGAAAAACTATTTAGCCTTAAGCCAAGCTACAAAATACTTTAGATTTAAAACTAACACTGTATATATATAAATTAAGGGGCAAAAAAACTGCATTTGTTTGCAAAGTCAACCACTTGAGTTAGGAAATGCAAGAATTAAGGTTCCCAGTGCTGCCTTAATTCAGCCTACGTGCATATACATTATGATACAGTCTAAGGATAGGATAACATTTTTTTTCCAATAGGATTCCAGCATCTGATTTCCAACACTAGTTCTTCCTGACACTACTGAACTCAAATACTGATCTTCTTAGCTTTGTCAAACAATGTTTAGGACTCTCATCACCTAGACAGAATGAGGCAATCAACAGTAGGATGCTGTAAATCGTCTTCTCATAGGAAAATTTCTGGGTAGAAACAGGTTGGCTGCTACATTTTCTGGGACTTTAGACAAAAAGATTTTTTGCTATTTGATATGTTGGATGACTTCTCTGAATTAATCCATTTCATTCTTATATTTTATCAGGAGTAATACTTTTGAAATTAGGATGTATTGGGGAAGCCAGCACCTCGTGTTATCAGGCATGCCAGGAGTGAGGCTGGTCCTTCACCTCCCATTACTGGGTCCTCAAGGAAGGGCATGAGTATGTTGGGTTAAGATACTTAGAGTAGAAATGTTACCACCAGAAGTTTTGGAATTCTTTTAGTGTTTTGCAGTTATAAATTTCATAGCATTTATTATTCTTTTGTCAATTGCAATAAAGTTATCATAAATTTGGTACTGTCCTCAGTGTAAGTGTTTTTGCCAAGCATCCTGAGAGTCCTCTCCCGATATAGAGCTCTGAGTTCTTGAACCCTGTAGTTCGGATTGGACAAGAACCTAAAAATCTTCTGGTCGGATGCAATCAGTGGCGAGCCATAACTAACCCATCAAATTCAGGTCAACAATGCGGACAGAACCAAAACAGTTTCAGCACCAGAAACAAGAGTTGGTTCACACAAACAGCATAGGTATAGCTGAAGTAACTGCAGTGATATACTGGAAGAGAGTGAGACCCTGGTGTACTGCCAAGAATACCTTGATAAAGACAGAGTGGTTGCTATTCTGAAAAGGAGTACTCAATACTGAAAGTGGTCAGAGCCCACCATGACTCTGAGGAAGTGTCTGTGGGAGAGATAAATGTCTATGTGTAAGTAGGCACCCTTCATATCATGAGTCGTAAAGCACGTGTCCTTTTCCAAAGCTGAGATTATTCCTGCCAATGTGACCAGGCGAAATCTGAGTTTGCTAATGAAGCGGTTGAGATGGTGCAGGTCAAAAATTGGTCTCCAACCACTCTTCTTTTTGGGTACCAGGAAGTAAGTAAGTTGAGTAAAAGTCTCCACCCTTTCGTACTGTTGAAGGATGTGTGTCATCGCTCCTTGCTGCAGTAAGGAGTTCACTTCGTATTTGAGAATGCTCTCTTGGCAGTGGCCCAGGGTTCTGGAGGACATAGGGATGCAAACTATCATATAGCCAAAGTGGACGACATTCAGCACCCACTTGTTTGTTAGACAACCCCCAAGTGCATGTGGGGGTTGGCAGGTGTTGGGCATAGTGTTTTGTGGTTCTCAAGTTCCAGTCAAAAATAATATTGAGCTAGAGGCTGAGCCTGGGATGCAGAGCCTGTTGCAGATAGTGTGGGGAAGTGGGACTTTTCAACTCTGTCTTTTACGTGGTGGTTCATAGGACCCATAATGGGAAAAAAACTGCTGAGCCATTTGTCTAGATCTGACCAATAAGCAGTGAAACTTCCTCTTAGGAACAGACGTGTCTATCCCCAGCAAGCAGAAGATAGCCCTGGATTTCCTCAGGGTGTGGAGGGACTCATGTGTCTTCTGGCTGAAGAGTCTGATTCATTGAAGGAGAAGTCCTCAGTGGTATTTTAGACTTCTCTAGGAATCCCTGACACATGAAACCATGATTCCCTGCACTTGACAATGGCAGCAGCCATAGCTCTAGAGGAGGTATCAGCTGCATATCAGAGAGCAATCCTGGCTATCAGTTTGCCTTCGTCTATCAGAGCTTGAAAATGAGTTCTGTCCTGATATAGAAGGCTGTCAGTAAACTCCATAAAACTTACCATAGCTCAAGAAATCATATTTAGCCATTAGCGCGAGGTAATTGGCTATCCTGAAATTAAAGTCAGATAAGATTTTTCTCCCCATCAGACTCAGGTTTTGCCCTATTTATCAGAGGGCACAGACCTGGGATATTGCTGTCTAGCCCTTTCGGGTGCAGCATGGACCACCAGTGAATTGGGAGTAGGATGAGAACACAGAAATTTTGCTCCTTTGACTGCCATGTAATAGTGCGGTTCTATCCCCAAAAGGGAAGAGAAGCTGGTGGCAGGGGTTTGCCAAACCATCCTAGCTGGCTCCAGGATGGCTTCATTAATGGGAAGAGCAATTCTGTTGGGTCCAGATGCATGGAGGATGTCTAGAAGTTTATACTGGGAGTTACGGATCTCCTCAAGAGGTATCTGAAGCTCTCCAGCAATTGTGGAGAGAAGGTCCTGGAACTCCCTGAAGTCATGGGCTGGGGGAGTGGAAGAGACATAGCAGTCACCAGAGATGACGACGACAGGAACCACTGGATCTGGAGAGCAACGTTCCCCTCCTCTGCCAGATTGGGAGGAGGGGGACAGATGTGAGTGTCCCCTTAGAGGGGAGGCAAAGGGTGACTTCCTAGCAGATCAGATCTACTCTGCAGGAGGGTACTGGTCCCAAGGTCCCCAATATAACCAGTAGGAGGAGTCAAGAGGTGGTCATGTGAGGCCCTCATGGCATAGGGTACCACTGGCTCAGAGATAGCAGATGTGGAGGTTGATCCCAAACTGGTATGGGTCTTTTGGGTTGTGGAGGACACATAGGGCAGGGGAAGAATAAGTACATTAGGTGCTTCAGAATCTCCCAACACAGAGAAGGCTGATTCCAGTTCCAATGGTGATACCGCCTGCGCTGTTGAAGAGGAGATGTATTCCGTTTATGGAATGGGTGATAAATTCCTTCCAATGGTCGACTCTCTTGGAGGTGATCTATCCCTGGAGATGAAGGGATCCAATGGAGGACGTGATTCCAGATCTGGGAGAGCAAAAATGTACTGTGGGGGTGGAAACAGATTCAGATCTCCCCAATGTGAGAGGAGTTCTGCTTGTTCAAGTCGCTGGAGCCAGCAAGGAGGGTAGTATCTGAAGTTGAGAGTGATTGGATTTTGTCAGTGCAGACGGATCCCAGGGTTTTTTGAGGAGCCAGAGATGACAGCACTGACAAAACACAGTCTGGAACCGATGAAATCCAATGCTTATGATCTTTCTTGTCTTGCCTCTGGGACTTAGTATTAGCAGAATTGAAAATGTAAAACACCTCTGCAATCATCAACAAACAGTTCCTTGCTTAAGTAGTCTTAAATATAAAGTACCCATAAATGTACATCTTAAAACTATTCAGGAGGAAGGAAAGCTAATCCCTTTCTCAGATGAAGGTACTCTTCAACATGATTCCACCTGGTAGCCACCTTTTACTGTTTTATAATAAAACATGCAAAGCAAATTGGAAAACAAGACATTCCCAGATGATTTTTTTTAAACTGAAGCCTTAAAACAGATTTGATCTTTACAAAAAAAATTTTTTTTAAAAGAGATTGACGTATCAAAACATTTTTCTGTAATGCTACAAATCCATCTATATATTAAATTATTACCAACTCAATTTACATTACAAGTCTCTTGATATTTGGTGTTTTATTTTGGTGAGCTAGCTAATTTGTGATTGTCATAGCCTGGGGTTTGCTATACTTCACCTACCTACAACTTTCTAACCACTGCACTACTGAGACCCAGATCTCGAATACACTTGCACTTGCTTATTTACTTATACAGACACTCACCAACCACTGAAGTCAGGACTGAGCCCAGTGGTGTTCGCTATTTTTACTTTGACAATCTACCCATTTCGTGTCCATGAAAACAAACTGTATTTTTACATCAGGATTATAAACATTGTCAGATACATTTTGCAAACTGATGCTTACATTAGCAATACAGGACACCTTTTTAAAGAAGCCGTTTATTAACTGAATTTATAATTTTTTTTTAAACGTTCTGCAGTCCAAAACCCGTCCACTGCAAAGATTTTCAATCTATGGGTCATGAACAGGTTTCAGTGACAGACTAACAACACTCCACTGTTAGGATATAGACATTCAGGCCTGTATGCAAAGGCCTATACTTAAGAATGTAGGTGTATTCTTATCACTTAGCTAGTTATAGAGGTATAAAAGAAAGAATCAAAATCGCTGTCTGTGTAATGGCCTTCTCTTACTGTGACAGGCTACGGCCTTCAGCTAAGATGTAGTTAGGCAGCCATAAGCTGGGAAGTGTATGGTCACATCCTCACATTCCAAACTAGTCACATTGAAATAAGGTGCTATTGGGCTATTAGGAATACAATCCTGTCCTAATATTCCTATCACCTTCAGAGAAAGGGGAAAGCCTAGAAGATATAAAAGGAAACGTAGAGGCTTGGCTACACTGGCGCTTTACAGCGCTGCAACTTTCTCGCTCAGGCGTGTGAAAAAAACACCCTCCTGAGTGTTGCAAGATACAGTGCTGTAAAGCGCCCGTGTAAACAGTGCCGCAGCGCTGGGAGCGCGGCTCCCAGTGCTGCAAGCTAATCCCCACGAAGAGGTGGAGTACCTGCAGCGCTGGGAGAGCTCTCCCCCAGCGCTGGCGCTGCGACCACATTCACACTTCAAAGCGCTGCCGCGGCAGCGGTCCCGCGGCAGCGCTTTGAAGTTCCGAGTGTAGCCTTAGTTTGATCGCATCCTATCTGGCAAGAACTCAGTTATCAATACACACAGCTGGAGAACCCTTATGTACGTATAGATGTAGTTGTGAAACCCTCACTTCTGTATTGTTCTGTATGTTTATTTGCATGGCCTCTGTCTGGTTCTGTAATTGTTTCTGTCTACTGTATAATTAATTTTGTTGGGTGTAAACCAATTAAGGTGGTGGGGTATAATTGGTTAAATAACTATGTTACAATATGTTAGGATTGGTTAGTTAAATTTCAGTAAAATGATTGGTTAAGGAATAGCTAAGCAAAGCTCAGGTTTTGCTACATAGTCTGAAGTCAATCAGGAAGTGGAGGGGGGGAATGGGAACAGGGACTGGGGATGGGGGATCATGTTTTGTGAAAGGGAGAAATGGGAACAGGAACAGGGACACAGGCAAGGCTCTGTGGTGTTAGAGCTGGAAAGGGGGACACTAAGGAAGGAAACTGGAATTGTGCTTGCTGGAAGTTCACCCCAATAAACATCGAAATGTTTGCGCCATTGGACTTCGGGTATTGTTGCTCTCTGTTCATGTGAGAAGGACCAGGGAAGAAAGAGGACGAAGGAATAAGCCCCTAACATCCACTTTTCTCCTTTTCATTTAAAAACAGCATTTCTATCCCTTTTGGCAGCAGAGATAACTTTAAAACAGTGAAGCAAGTATAAACAGATGCAGTAATGTCCAGGTGAAATCTGTAGCACAGCCTAAAACAATAAGTCTAAAGGGTACAAACCACAACATTCATCTAAATCAAGGGGGGAGTGATTGCTCAGTGGTTTGAGCATTGGCCTGTTAAACCCAGGGTTGTGAGTTCAGTCCTTGAGGGGCCCATTTAGGGATTTGGGGAAAAAAAATCTGTCTGGGGATTTGTCATGCTTTGAGCAGGGGGTTGGACTAGATGACCTTCCAACCCTGATACTCTATGATTCTAAGATACTGTGGGACTCTGCAATTATGAAATTCAGCATTTTTCACATAACTTCATGAAAAGGAGAATTTTTGCATACACAACAAGGGGGGTCAAATTAAAGTTGCATGGCAATCTTAATTCAGGCATTTCCTAACTTCTGAGGGCTTGATTTTCTAAACTTATTCTTTTAACGGCATTGTGTGTGTGTAATATGTATGTAAATAACTTGAGCAGTTAACAGATCACATCCTTGGTTAGATTTCTTCATTCAGATTGTTTCACAAGCTTACTTTTCCTCTGACAATTTAATACACACTAACAAACAGGAAACTTCATAATTCATAATACAATTCCTTTTACTTAAAATAGTCTGGGGAGACATTTGTATAAAATGTGGGAAGAAGCTATCTGGAGAGGTGGGTTTGTTAACTGGATTTAGCCCTTATATATTTGTAATTTTTACAGATCTCACTGCAATCACATCCTATTCTTCTAATTTATCTTATACACACTATCATCATCGCTTCTGACTATCTTTCAGCAGTGCATTAAGTAATGTAATTAACAGTCAAGTATGTTTCATTCACTTCTTCATCCCCTGCCCAGGAGACTTGTGCATGCACTGCGGCATGTTTTGGAAGGGTTTTATTTTTGCTTTAAATGTACACATTGTTACTTGTTTATCTTTGAGGTAACATGCGGAAGAAGCATGCCTTGGACTTGGAGCAGAAGATGGTGAGGTTTGTGATGGTCCTTAGTTCCTGTAGAATTCGTGCCACAGTCTCTGACCAGCCTCCAAGGAAACTGTCTACTGCACAGATGAACTCAAAACATAAGACATATGCTCATGAAGCACTAAGCAAGAGAAGAGGGCACGCTGCACCAACACCACTTTCAGTTTTCCAATTCAGAAAAGATCTAATGTGAATTCTGCATTTTCTTTTGTCGCTGGAATGACTGTATAAAAAGGTGTGTGTGGCTGATAAAGGACAGAACATAGAACTTCTGAGTGGTGATTTGTATCAATGACTAAATGTAAGAACTCTGGAAGACAGGATTTTTCATAGATCATGCTAAATGGTATAAATCAGAGCCTGACTCTACAGAAACATGAACTCACTGTAGCTGTGCAGAATCAGGCCATAAACTTTTTAGTATTTTTATCATTCATCTTCAGACTGCCCCAGACACATGGAAAAATGTCCCCAATAGAATTTGTAAAAATCACTATCTTATTCTCCTTTAATACTCACCTCTGCCGTAATGCATTGCTTTTAATAACAGTTATGTAAGTGGGGAGTTGTAACTGATTCTACTAAATGTCTTATCACATCTAAGAAATCTTCATTCTACGCTAAAATGTTTGTTGCTTTACCATTCTATCCCACTATTACTGGTTTGACAAGTTTCATATGATCTTGTAAACTAGGCTGTTAGGGGACAGGGACTGTGATTATTTGTGCACGCAGCATCAAACATAATGGAGTCCAGATTTGTTTACAGCCTCAAGGCACTACTATAAATACAAATGCCACCCTTTTAAGATTTTAGACACAGATAAAACATAAGGGGGTACCCTAACTGTCTACACTGGACTCAGCAACACCGAAGTTAACCGTATTTGATTAACAGTCTGTCTTCCACTCAGCTACTTTTTCATCCCTATGAAGCTCTGGATGCATTTCCAGACAGAAGCTAAACCGTAATCCCACTTTGTCAATATTCTTAAATGATCAGCATTGAGGTAGACCTTCATAAAATCATAGGGTTGGAAGGGATCTCAGGAGGTCATCTAGTCCAACCCACTGCTCAAAGCAGGACCCATCCCCAGATTTTTACTTCAGTTCCCCAAATGGCCCCCTCAAGGATTGAACTCACCAACCTGGGTTTAGCAGGCTAATGCTCAAACCACTGAGCTATCCCTCCCTTTCTCTCTTATAGAAAATTAAGATTTTCAGATCACTGTTTTAAGAACAGCTTTTCAAACACAAAGCTACAGATGAACACATCTTTCACCACTTTTTAAAAGCATACAGAACTTTATTTGCCCTATTTTAGCAACCTCATAAGAAGAAAGACTGCTACCAGTCAAGCCTAAACCAAAAAGGGCTTTATGTCCAATCCTCAAAACTATCAGATTTAAATAGCACAGATTTAATCTACATAACAGAATCAGAAAACCCAAGCACTTTAATATTCTGTATGTCTGGCCTGCATGTGGCCCCTAGCAGGATCAACATTCTTTCTTAACATACTTTCTTCAAGAGTCAATCACACAAACCAAACATGCAAATAAATCAGAGCATGCATCGGTGAACCAGTAGCTACAAATTATCCAACACCAAAGAGGACTGGCTGCTATTCTGACTAATTACACAAGATCTTAAGTGGCTACTCACTCTAGGACTACTTGATTACCCTGAAAATAGATGAGGATTCAGACAATACTTAAAACTAGCATGAAATATTTTCAAAATGACAACATTGCTTACACTAACTTCTATCTATAATTATCTATCAAAGTAGGTCTTGATACTCCAATTTTAAATTGTGGGGGAAATATATTCATGGAATGCTCACCTAGTTACCTAGAAGGACTTTAAAAATACCACAACACAATTTAATCAGTGCAGCGTATTTGATTTGCCATAGAATGTCATATTAACAAGATCAGAAAAACAAAAACACTTAAGACTGGCTGGGTTTTATTTCTTTAGATTAAGGAAATTAAAAGCAATTAAAAGGGACATCAAATTGATAATCACAAATGCTTGAAACCTGTGTACCTACCAGTTACAATATCAAGTTTTTATATAGGGCTTTTCACCAGTAGATTTCAGAGTGCTTTACAAAAGGTGGTCAGTATCATTAGGCCCATTTTTACATTGGGGAAACAAGCAGAATGGTGAAGTCAGTCACTCACCCTAGGTCACTTATGAGGCCAGTAAACCGAGATGGGAATAGGACCAGATCTACTGAAAAAAAATTCTTCATGTATTTGACAGCACTTTGTGTATAGTTACTTTGGTTGTTTCCCCTGAAGTAGCAGCTTCCGGGCTGAACAGATCCTTTTACCCATCCAGAAAATATTAAATTCAGGGCATACTATCAGAAGGATTCCCTACACAAAATATTTTTTAAGTTACTTAGTTTTTAAAAATCCAAGCTGATAATGCCACTTTACATTCAGTGTAGTCACCAGCTACTGCAAGAAAAAACTGAAGGGATCTTCTGGAAGAGACCTGTTTCATGCTTAAAATGTAATTTGAACATTCCTTCCCCATTCTTGAAAGAGATTTTCATTTCAATATACAAATGTGATGCACTCATTTTACAATATAGAGAAAAAGACAATTAGATGTATACCAGTCAAAAGCTAGTAGCAGTTATGAATAAGCAAGCAGCTAAAGATATGTCAGAGTACAGCCATCAAAGTTTGTGTATGTTGCTCAGGCGCATGCATACTTGGCTGCTTATATTGGAACTGCAGGTACTCACCAGGAGTGTCTCTGTTGATGCAAAGGCCACAGCACCATAAGTAGCTATCCCAGTGTGCCATGCATGCACTGCTGTCCAGTGCAATGACTTTGAGACATTTTCGCAACCTGTTGTGGGGTAGGAAATACTTGTGCAGCAACCTCTGGGAGCTGAGGTCAAGTTCACAGTATACGGTTTTCTCCACCCCCTAATGCTATCCATATCCCATAAATTTTCACATTTTTTAAAATCCCACAAACCTGCATGGCACATAATGGTCTCCGCTGTCTGACAGAAGCATAGACCCCACAGACGTCTGTGCTAGTCTGATGAAAGTTGCAAATACAGAACATGATTCTCCTGTATTAACAGGCCCACCAGAAGTACAGCAACAATAGGGGACATTAGGATTTATTTGAGGACAGTTTTCTAAGAAACAGCAAAAAACAATTCAGAGTTGTTGGTGGCATTCATGAAGCAATAGCAGTTGATCAAGCCCCTCTTCTGGGCCCAGAAATGAGCACTGACTGGTGGGATTGCATCGTAATGCAGCTTTGGGATGATTAGCAGTGGCTGCAGAACTTGCATAGGTGGAAGGCCACATTCCTGGATCTGTGTGCTGGGCTCACAAGAATGGAAGCTGCACTGAAATGAAGAAACAGCCACACTTTGGAAACTTGCAACACAAAAATGCCACTGGCCAATGGGAAATCACTTTGGAATTCAAAGATCCACACAGTGGGAGCCAGTGTCATACAAGTATGTATGGCCACTAATTTTCTCTTGCTACTCAGGACTGACTCTTGGCAACGTGCAGGACACAGTGGATGGATTTGCAGCAATGGGGTTCTTACACTGGGGGGGAATGGTACAGGCCACACATATTCCTATCTTGGCACAAGCATGCCTTGCCAGAGATTATATCAACAGAAAGAACTACTTTTCTACAGTTATGAAGCACTGTTGGACCACTGGGGATGCTTCACTGGTATCAATGTGGGCTACTGAGGGAAAGTGCAGGACATTCACTTCTTTGAGAACATAAGACTGCTCAAAAAGCTGCAATCAGGGACATTTTTTCCTGACCAGCAGATTACCATTGGTGATGCTGAAATGTCAAAAGTGATTCTGCGGACCCAGCCTACCTCTTGCTTTCGTGGCTCATTAAGCCACATACTGGCCACCTATACAGCACTAAGGAAAGAGTCAACTACAAGCTCAGCAGATGTAGAACTACTGTTGAATATGCTTTTAGTAGACTGAAAGAATGCTGGCAGAGTTTACTCACTAGACTGGAGCTCAATGAGAAAAATATCCCAGAGGTTACAGCTGTCTGTTGTGTCCTGCATATCACCTGTGAGGCAAAGGGGGCAAAACTCCTGCCAGGGTGGAGGGAGGAAGAACAGCCAAACATAAAAGCCATTACTAGTTCCCAACACAGAACTAGGAGGAAGAGAAACTTTGAAAAAGCCCTTAATGTATAGGGGCAGCAGTGTTCTGTGCTTTCTGTTGTGTCTTTCCTCCACCCCCAACTTTCATTCTCTGCGCTGCTCACTGCAGCGATCTCTGTTTTAGCCTCCTCCAAAGTATTCAGGGTGATTTGTAGGGATCAGATAGGGCCTTCGCCAAGTATGGCATGCAGCTCTTTGTAAAAGCAGCAGGCATGTGGCTCAGCACCAGATTGATTGCTGGTGCCTCTGGTCTTATGGTCTGTCTGGTGAAGTTCCTTGGCTTTCACATGGCACTGCTGCTGATGCTTTTTATACCATTTTCCATGCATCCCCAATGCAATCTGCCCATAGATGTCCAAAGTTCTATAGCTGTGCTTGCACAACCTCCTCTCCCCACAGGCCCAGGAGATCCAATACCTAGTGTTTCCTCCAGGCAGGAGTTCATCCAGTGTGTGGAACCAGCATAGACATTTGGGCAGCTGCACACAAGGGCTAGTTCCTAAGCATGGACCAGGAATTTCAAAAAACACAGAGGGACGGAAAGGGGAGACTGGCTTCTGGTCTGTTACCCCTGGAGAGTGGGATTTAAAGCATTCTGGAGCTGCTGCTGGAGTCAATACAGATCACACAGTGGCTGCACATGTATTACATTGATCCTAGTAGGTCAACCATGGCTCCACGACATTAGGGGAGATGGTTTTACTATGCTGCTGCAACAGGACACTTACGTTAACCAGAGGCAAATCTGAGTGTGGACACGTACAAATGGGTTGATGCAAAGCGACTTAATAGGCCTAACTTTGCAGTGTAGACCAAGCCTATGTTAGAAACTATATTCTTATCTGTAAAAAAAACTTGTGTGCACAACAAAATCAGTTTACAATATATTTATGTGTTCTCCATTTCATGTTTCTGTTATAATGTACCAGTATGCTGCCTCCTTTTATGTTTGGGGTCCAAAAGTAGGAATACAGAATAAAACAGACTGTTGACTCAATAGCTGGTAATTCTTTAAGAGTCCTTTCCCCCATCCAGTGACAATATAGTAGTCTGATAAAAACTGCATTGCAAGAGATGTTTTTTTAATATAGTGTGAGAATATGCAATCTGGTTGATTAAACAATTCAAGGTGCTTTAAGACATTTCCAGTATGTACCATCTATATCAGTTGATGGATACGTCAACAGGCATTGTAAAGGAAAACCAGATTCCAATAAGCCTTAATACCAGTTTAATTATCTGAAAGAGACTCAATATTTTAAAAAGTTTTTAAATAAAAGCCATTTCACATTTTAATCCATTGGGTCAGACTCAAAATATGCAGTTAAGTAAAATTATCGTTAGATATTATTTGCAGTTTTTAATATGGTGAGCTGGATTGTTATGTACACAAAGAAAGCACGCACCAATCTTCTTTGGCTTTTCTTAAAGGTGCGTGGTTGGCACTCTGGGTGCTTTGACTGAGTTCAACCACAAATTAATAGACAGCTGATTCTAGTGCATAACAAAAACGGAGAGCACTAAGGATGACTGAAAGAGCCAGAGAATAAACTAGGACAGTGGCTTTCAACCAAGAAGCCAGGGCCACCCGGGGGGGGGGGAGGGGGGGAATAAACAGGTTTCAGGGGGTCCGCCAAGCAGGGCCAGAATTAGACTCGCTGGGGCTCAGGGCAGAAAGCCAAAGCCTCATCACGAGAGGCTGGAGCCCTGGGCCCTGAGCCCCGCCACACAGGGCTGAAGCCAAAGCCTGAGCAATGTAGCTTCGTGGGGGCCCCTGCGGCCTGGGGCCCCGGGCAATTGTCCTGCTTGCTATCCCTTAACGCCGGCCCTCGCTTTTATATGCGGAAAACCAGTTGTTATGGCACAGGCGGGCCATGGAGATTTTATAGCATATTGGGGTAGGCCTCAAGCACATGGTAGTGTTTTTGCTTGATTTTCTATGTTTGATGCAACCAACTGTGAAAGTTTAAGTTTTAATGTAATGCAAATTCATTTTTAAATTCTTTACTGAAAAGACTCTTTTGTTCAAATTTTCCAGCTGCAATGGCATTAGTAGTTCTATAGCCACCCACTTGTTTAATAATGTCAATTTAAAAATTAGTATTATAGACCACACAAGTGAGACAAGTGTTCAACAAGTTGCACGATGACTTTTGTTCATGGATGAAATATAATAAGTTGCAACAGGTAAAACAAATGCTGTTTAAATATAGCAATCAACATTTCTTTTACAAACCAAACCAAGGAAAGAAATATGGCAGGAAAAAAATTAAAACTAGTTTGAACAGTTGACATCATTTGCATTATAAACTTACATTTATCTGCAAGTCTGATTTTTTTTTACCCGGGAAAAACTAGTGACAAATTAATTATACTGAAAAGGTTAATAGGGACACAATTTCTAACTCAAAGAAATTAAAGTTTTACTTTATCATCTTTGCAATATACCAAATAATCTTGTGACAAAGTGCAGCCCTCTCCTCCTGTTGTCTTGTACAAATGGCTCTAACAAGACCAGTTTGTAGACACAGACACACAGTTAATTTGTAACCAACGTGTAGTTTACTTGTGTTCTCTCAACCACCACCCCTTGCCAGTCCTCTGTATATCACTGTAAGTGGAGTTGCTACAATCATCTCCCCATTTTGCCAGAGGGAAGAGATCTCTCCACACAGATGTCCTTTTATCCCAGTGGTTTTCAAACTGCGGGTCGCAACCTAGTACTGGATTGTGGAATGTAAAGCACTGGGTCGCAGTGGCTCTGGTTAGCACCACTGACCGGGCCATTAAAAGTCCATCAGTGGTGCTGCCAGGCTAGTCCCTACTTGTTCTGACACCGTGCTGCCCCCTGGAAGCAGCCACAAGCAGGTCCAGCTGCTAGGCGGGAGGGCCACAAGGCTCTGCGCTCCAGCCCTGCCCCAAGCACTGGCTCTGCACGCCCATGGTCCAGGAACCAACCAATGGGAGGGAGGCAGAAAGAGTCAGTTACTCCAAGCAAGAGCTGTGCGGAGCCACTTGTGTGCTTCTGCCTAGGAGCTGGACCTACTGCTGGCTGCTACATGGGCGCAGCACAGTCTGCCGTGCCAGGATGGGCAGGAAGCCTGCCTTAGCATCCCCATTGCGCTGCTGGCCAGGAGCCACACAAGGTATGCCTGTGTCCCAATCCCCTGCCTCAGCCCTGAGCCCCCCCGAAACCCAGAGCCCCCCCAAACCCAGCCCAGAGCCTGCAGCCCCAGCCCAGAGCCCTGACCCCCTCCTGCACCTCAACCTGTCCCAGCCCAGAACCCCCACCCTGAACTCCTCATTCCTGGCCCCACCCTGTAGCCCTCATCCCAACCCTCTGCTCCAGCGCTGAGTCCCTCTCACACCCCAAACCTCTCATCCCCAGCTCCACTGGGTCAAGTGAAACAATAAATTTTCTTCAACTGGGTCACCAGAAAAAGTTTGAAAACCACTAACCCTAGTTTCTAATTCCCTATGCCTCTGCAGGCAGATTTAAGACTCAGGCTATGTCTACACTATCACTTCTACTGATCTGACTTATGTTGCTCAAAGTATGAATAAACCACTCCCTTGAGCGACGTAAGTGACACTGAGCTAAGGGACAGTGTAGACAGCACTATGTCGGCGGGAGAGCTTCTCCCATCAGTATAACTACTGCTGACTGTTGGGGGTGGATTCATTAAGTCGATGGGAGAGCTCTCTCCTGTCAGCTTAGAGTGGCTACACTAGAGAGTTTACAGCAGTGCAGCTGTAAGCTCTCTAGTGTAGCTATAGCCATAGTTCCTTATTTCCCCATCCAGGGAAAGATCTAAGAGCCCAAAAGCTCCAGTCTACTTCTCCATAAACATGAGGGGAATAAGGCAGAACCTCCAGTCCCTCTGGATAGTGCAGAGTGTGATACTAAAAGCATTCAAGAAGCTAGGGCAGGCATCTGCCAACAGGGGAAACAGATGATGAACGACTCTGGTTTTGAAGTGCTTCTGCTGAGATGTAATGGATTTGGTGGGAAATGGGAGATAACTGATGTCCTGGACATGAAAGGTGAGTAAATGGAGGGGGTATCTACGTCAATAATACAAATGGGACATGTCAGTGTCACTGACTTGATCAGAGTGAAAAGGATAAGAAAGAGGCACATAGTGTGCGTGTCCAGATGAATGTTTGCACACTTAATATGTGCACGATTTTATAGAGTAGGGATTGTCATTTTCATAGGCAAGTAAAGGTGAATTAGATTTCTCCCCATGCTGATAAGCTCCCTTGACAGTTCTGCAGACTGATGGAAGTATAATACAATTTAAAAGTAGGAAAAATCTAGGTGTTTTTTTCCTCATTTTATTATGGTGAATCAAAAATTCACTGTATTTATTTGGTTGTCTTTGGTTCCAAAAAACACGGAAACCTACATTTCAGCAGTTATTCCTCTCTCTCCACAAACTAAATAGCTTCTCTCGATATTCTGCACATTTCCAATTGTTTGCCAGTTTCCAATGTTGGCTTTTTCCCTAGTAAATCCATGTAAATTCATTACCCTGCTGTATATGATACAAGAAATATCCACATATTAAACAAAACAAAAACAAAAAAAGGTGTCATCTGTAAAAAGTCATATTTTCCTCTCTCCTTCCCCCATAGCTTTCTGCAACATAGTCCAAGGTTAGCATATGGGAGAAAACAAAAGCAGAAACGCCTGAATTCTGCAGTTGTTTCTTTAAGTAGTAAGGAAATTAAATAGTTTCTCCAAGACTGAACTGACCAAAACTGGGACAAAAATTGAAAGAAAAATTTTATTTGAGAGAACAGCCCCACATTCTTTTCAGTAAAAAAAGTCTCCCACTCACTACTACAGAGGCATATTTAAAATTGAGGGAGTACTAAAGTTATCTTCCATATCTAGTTCTTTGGAGATGTCAAGGAGGCTTCCCACTTTGAGGAGATTAACTCCAGTAGCATAGGCCGGTAAAGGGCTAGTTGAAAATTGACGGACTATTCTCCCAAACTGGATGCATATCTAGTTGCCAAATCCAGAGAATAATGCTGCATAAATGCTCAAACTGACTCCAAGTAACAACCTTGCATACCTCTGAGATAGACACATTCCTCAAACATATTGTTTTTGGTCTGGTGGAACACGTTTCAAGACTATGAGATAAGAGACACTCCCACAAGGTCATAAATTGTTTGTATATAAGGTTGTATCCACTTACACAAGATGAGCAGAACTTATCTGAAAATACTGTTTTGTTTTTGTTTTTTTTTATAAATTACAGTCTAGAAACAGTAATTAAGAGTCCTCAATCCACAGAACCTAGATTCCCATGGTAGGAAATGTGGCTTAGGAGAAAAGTAGCCATCAGGACCTGGATTTTTAATTCTTCATATTCAAAATGATTAAACAATACATTTATAAGAGATAGGTATCTTTTGAGCCTTTAAGAGAATGATCACTGTAATTCCAGCTTCTTAAATACTAAGTCCACAATCCTACAGTGATTCATGAATAGATTGGTAAGACATTACATAGTTCATTTAAGAATCATGACAAGTTATTCAAACTAATTCTACTTGAAAATAGGAAGCCAATATCAAAACAATATAAAAACAGAAAATATTCTGAGCAGCTAATCTGAACAAAGCAGGAGAAATCTGCATAGCTAGAAAAAAAAATGGAACTTGAACAAAAAGTTTGTGTCATAACTTACTGGTTGGCAGACAGTGGGATGCCACCAACAGAAAAAAGTCAAAAGGGAGAGAAGCAGACCTTTTCTTATTTCACTACCATGATAGCTGTTATATTTATTGGAGAGAGGCTGTTTGACCTCCTGAACCTGCAGGTGTAATGTTGAGTAATACTCTTTCCTATATGTTGAAGGGATTGGGTTTGTAAGTAGACCTGAGCTCTAGCAGTGAGGCTCATCCAGAGCATGCCTTCATGAGGTCTTGGAATATCATTCACAGATTGTAAATACAAATGAATGAAGGTCCATAATTCCCTGCAGTTAAAGTGAACTAAACTATTTTTTTTTCCCACACATCCTCCTTCTAGGAAAAATACTAGGTAGTTTCAAAAGTGATTTGTAGTCACATAATAGGAATCCAAAATGATTTTTACACTGGTTAAATCATTGAACATAAATTCTGAATGTATTTTTTAGCTTCCAAATGAATCAGACCAAACCACCAATTTTAAATATCCTTTTTTGGGGGGAGGCGGATAACATGCAACATCTAAAATGGTAAGAGCTGAAATTTATTTGAACGTCTTGAAGCAAATTTTGCCTCATTGAAAGAGCATAGGTGGAAGAGCGAGCAGAACTGGACAAACCAGGCAGCATCGCAGAAAAGGAGCTTGGGGTTACAGCGGATCATAAATTGACGATGAGTCAACCACATGATGCAACTGTAAAAAAAGCTAAGTATTCTGGGTTCTATTAACAGGATTACCATACGCAAAATATGGGATGTAATTGTGCCACTGTACTCAGCAGTGGTGAGGCTTCAACTGGAATGATTAATCCAGTTTTGGGCACCACACATTAAGATGTCAATAAATTGAAGAGATTCCAGACAAGAGCAACAAAAATGATAAAAGGTTTAGGAAGCCTGACCTATGAGGAAAGATTAAAAAATTGGGCACATTTAGTCTTGACAAAAGATGACTGCATTGGGATGCAAGTCTTCAATATGTTAAGGGCTATTATAAAGAGGATGGAGATCAACTGTTCTCTGTGTTCACTGAAGGTAGATTGTGCGCACACACACTCCACTATAGGTGACATCAGCAGTTCATTCACAGATGGAGGGACTTCGGATCATCTGAGGACAGATGGCAACACCGACTTGCCAGAACTGGCATCAAGAGAGGCCTGAGTGATGGTATAAGGAGTAGGGAAGGTACACACAGATGACTCTGTTGTTTCCTTGCACATATCCACTATTGGAACATTGCTCAGGAAAGTTGAAGTGGTACACTAGTTCTGGCGGAGTGAGCTGTTTTTCCTTGATGGAGGAGACACTTCAGAAAGCTCGTGGCAGAATCTGAGAGAGAGTCAGAAGCCCAGTGAGATTTGCTGAGATGACATTGATTGACCTCTCGAGGTCCCTTCCAGTCCTAGAGTCTATCAGTCAGTCTATGAGACCGTTGGCTCTTTCAGCATAAGACACAAGGTCTGGGGAAAGATCTAAAGGGTCTTGTATGGTCCAAGTAAAACACCAGGGCTCTAGGAACATTCAAGATATGGAGGTGGTTCCTTAGCCTTACACATATGGGGCTTTGGGGAAAACATCAGAAAGTTAATGGTTTGGTTTAGAAGAAAGGCTCACACTACCTTAGGCATAAACTTAGGATGTTGCCTAGAGCAAGGGTTCTCAACCAGGGGTACACGTACCCAGAGGTCTTCCAAGTGGTACATCAACTCTAGATATTTGCTTAGTTTTACAACAAAAGCACTAGTGAAGACAGTACAAATTAAAATGTCACACAATGACTTAATATTGCTCTATATACTATACAGTGAATTGTTTTTATTTTACAATTGATTTTATAATTGTATGGTAAAAATGAGAAAGTAAGCAATTTTTCAGTAATAGTGTGCTGTGACACTATTGTATTTTTATGTCTGATTTTGTAAGCAAGCAGTTTAAGTGAGGAGAAATTTGGAGTATGCAAGACAAATCAGACCTCCTGATAGGGATACAGTAATCTGGAAGGTTGAGAGCCACTGGCCTAACACCTTGTCCTTATGAAAGGCCATGGAAGGAGGGTTGGCTAGGAGAGCCTGAAGTTCTGAAAGCCTCCTTCCATAAGTAATTGCCACCAAAAACGTCACCTTGGAGCTAGCCAAGATGTTAATTATATTTAGATAAAAGAACCTGATAATTGGCAACTCTCATTTTAAGTGTGGCAATGAAATAAACCTTGCACCCATACAGATAAAGTCTCTTTCATTACTTATCTTTGGGATGATCTTAGCGTGGGATTGGAAAAATCATTTGTTAGTGGTTGCAACCACCAAGGAATCAGGAGCTGGGAGAGAGTGAAGAAATAGCCGAAGTCTTGTTGAGGGACTTGGTATCTTCTGTCTACCCTAGCTAGAGGAGGTAGAGAGGCCGATGTCTGCCAGAGCCTTCACCGAGTCTACTAAAGGTTCACTGATAGAAAGGGCAACCCATTCCTGGAACAGGTATCTGTAGGACATCCAGGAAAGCATGCAGTTCTCCTGCCTCCACCTAAACAAAGATAACCACCATCTTCATTAGGATCTGAAAAAACTCTGGAGTCTTCTGGGACTACTCTGAGAGGTAGCCTACTCTGGAGTTACCACTATGTCCAGCAAGTGGAAGAGACTTGAAGAATGTCCTTCCTCTACAGAATCCATGACATCAGGTTGCAGGATGGCAGGAAGATGCTGAGAAACTTCTGTAGTGCAGGAGTTAAATCTACAATCTCTTAGGGTAGCCCAAGACCAATGAGGCCATGGAGGAAAAGAATCTGAGACATCGATGGTGGGTGACTCAAGTTGGAAGTTCCTGTAGGGAACCAATCTTGGTCTTTAGGTTTGGTATTTGAAGATGACCTGTAGGGTGATCTAAAGGAACTGGAAGGAGAAACAGGCTACTGTCTGAGTTCGAAGAAAAAACAAACATCCTCAGAATAGGGAGGAGCAGTTCCCACTGGGGTTCCAGAATGTTTGGACACAAGACACAGACAAGGTTCAAAGCAGGCAATGGTTGGGATGATCAAAAGGCACACAAAATCAGCAGCACTAGTGGTGCGAGTAAGCCCACAGACTGTATCAATAGTGTCATGTACATGATTGATGCTGGAAGAATCAGGATAGCTGCAGAGCATGTGAAAAGTTACGGCCTCGGGAGAGTTCCAGCATAATCCATGAGTGTATCAGCAGAGCTGGCAGCGCTGGTGTGACTAAAATGTGTATTGATGGAGCCACAATGGACACAGAGTGTTAATGGCACCAGTTGTGTTGATGGGGCAAGCAGAGGAATCAACTGCACCAGGGAAAGTCAGGTAAGGAAAACAAAGGAGATTCCTTCTAACAAAGAAACCTGAGCAGTTGAAGCCGCTCAGCTAAGAGTATCTGTGCCAACAGTGCCAAAACAGACTGAGGAGAAAAAGAATCCAGCACAATCCTGGATCTTTGAAAATCATTATGCATAAGCCTAAAAATATTTACATGCCAAAATGTCAAGTCCTGCATGACTTTAAATGTTTAGAGTCTGTGAGGCAGTCTTAATTTTAATCACAAATCTGTCTACCTATAAATTACGGCTGTTAAGCGATTAAAAAAATTACAATTAATCGTACTGTTAAACAGAATACTATTTATTTAAATATTTTTTGATGTTTTCTACATTTTCAAATATATTGATTTCAATTACAACACAGGATGCAAAGTACACAGTACTCACTATATATTTATTTTTTATTACAAATATTTGCATTGTAAAAAAACACAATAGTATTTTTCAATTCACCTAATACAAGTACTGTAGTACAATATCTATCATGAAAGTTGAACCTGCAAATGTAGAACTATGTACAAAAAAAACTGCATTCAAAAATAAAATAACTTTATAGCCTACAGGCTCACTCAATGCTACTTCAGCCAATCACTCAGGCAAACAAATTTGGTAACAATTGGCAGGAGATAATTCTGCCTGCTCTTGTTTACAATATCACCTGAAAGTGAGAACAGGCACTCTCATGGCACTGTTATAGCAGGCGTTGCAAGATATTTTCATGTCAGATGCGCTGAAGATTCATATGTCCCTTCTTTCTTCAACCACTATTCCAGGGGACATGCGTTCATGCTGATGATGAGTTTTGCTTGATAACGATCCAAAGCAGAGCAGACCAACACATGCTCATACAGGTATTCATCATCTAAGTCAGATGCCACCAGTGGAAGGTTGATTTTCTTTTTTGGTGGTTCGGGTTCTGTAGTTTCCGCATCTGAATGTTGCTCTTTTAAGACTTCTGAAAGCATGCTCCACACTTTGTCCCTCTCAGATTTTGGAAGGCACTTCAGATTCTTAAACCTTGAGATGAGTGCTGTAGCTATTTTTAGAAATCTCACATTGGTACCTTCTTTGCGTTTTGTCAAATCTGCTGTGAAAGAGTGTTCTTAAAACGAACATGTGCTGGGTCATCATCCGAGAATGCTATAACAATAAATATATGGCAGACCGCAGGTAAAACAGACATACAATTCTCCCCACAAGGAGTTCAGTCACAAATTTAATTAATGCATTTTTTTTTTAAAACTATTATCATCAGCATGGAAGTATGCGCTCTGGAATGGTGGCAGAAGCATGAAGGGGCACACAGTGTTTAGCATATCTGGCACGTAAATACTTTGCAACACCGGCTACAAAAGCGCCATGTGAATGCCTGTTCTTACCTTCAGGCGACATTGTAAATAAGAAGCAAACAGCAGTATCTTGTCTGTCTTAGCAATTAACTGAACAAGAAATAGGATTGAGTGGACTTGTAGGTTCTAAAGTTTTACATTGCTTTGTTTTTGAGTGCAGTTATATAACCAAAAAAATCTACATTTGTAAGTTGCACTTTCACGATAAAGAGAGTGCACTATAGTACTTATATAAGGCGAACTGGAAAATACTATTTCTTTTGTTTATCATTTTTACAGTGCAAATATTTGTAATAAAAACAATATGTGAGCACTGTACACTTTGTATTCTGTGTTGTAGTAGAAATATATTTGCAAATGTAGAAAAACATCAAAAACATTTAATAAAAATAGAATACCAATTGAAATTAAACAGTGTGATTAATCACGATTAATTTTTGAGTTAATCACATGAGTTAACTGCAATTAATCAACCGGCCTAAAATGAATCTTGATAAATGTATAATAAACCAGCAACGATAAATATTTGCGGGCAAGTCTACCAGATGCATAGCCCAAAGAGGCTGAGACCACTAGGTACTTCCACAATAAAAATAAGTAATGTTAATAATACATTTGGCATTTTTAAATACAATTGCAAGACTCCAGTTTCTTACTACAGCCTGCACAAAATCTCAATGTAAAGTGGGCCTGAGAACTAGATTCTCAGATAGAAAATGTACGTAATGGGCCTTAACAGAAGCAAAAACAATTGACACCAAATGTCCCTGTCCCCGTTATATTTTGTTAGAGTGGCATTTCTATGTCTCTGGTCCTGAGTGCAGAGTACATGCTATTAGTGCCCTTCATAAATATCTATTTGTAACACTAAATTCAATTTCTAGTAAATAAACTTTTTAAAGTTTGGTCAGAAAAAGTCATGTGGACTTACTTGTAAAGGACAGGAGATTGACTGCTGAACACTCAGTTTTTAAAAAAATATTAAAGGCTGAAATAAAGGTACAGGAACATTGCTAAGACATAAATAGCACAATAATACATGATTGATATGAACATCAATATGGGATCAACAAGAAATAGAAGTGCTATAAATAAAGAGGGTAACAAGTGCATATGAAAGGACAGAAAAAGATTCCTACCTTTAAACCGACTGCTATAAGATCTGTAACAACACTGTATGAAAAAAAAAAATGAAGAGAGAAAATGGAAAAAGTTAGAGAGCAAGTTATTGCAAAGGCAGTGATAAATAAGGTTAAAGAAAGAAAGAAAAACATTGTTATAAATTATAAAAAGAAAGAATGTGATGAGTTGTGGATTTTTTTTTTGTTTTATTTTGTTTTTTGCAAAGGAAACTGGATAATCTAGTAATGCACAGTATGAAATAAAGCAAAGTTTTAGCTGGTAGAAGCAACAAGTGATAGCAATTCCGCTCAGTCACTGTAAAAGGGGCATATACAATTTCGTACTTTATTATTTTGACATTCTCTCTCTCTCACACACACACACAGTAAAAGGAACACTGGACAGTAACATTTCTCTCTCCCCTGACTCTGGAACTACAGGTATGTACCAAGTCTATTTTTGTAGCCCAAATTTCCATAGTTCTTCAAAATTGAGCTTGTGCGTATGGATTTTACAGAAATGAGAAAGTTACATTTTAAAAGATCATTTCCTCCCACACATCCATAAAAATGTCATGAAAGTCTGTCAAACTATCAAAAGCATCTCAATTAAATCTGTCCTACCCCACCCTTAACTGCTTCACCAGACACTAGGTTAGGGGTATCAAACTCATTCTGTAGAAAGAATGCAACTTTTTAACTATGATTTCAGCATTGTCAACACCAAGTGGCCAAAAATGTTAAATGAGGCCCGCAAAATCATGAAGATTATAAAAAATGGGGAGGCGGTATATGACTCAAAATCAGAAGGCTTTAGGGTTCACATTTTTAAAGCTTTTCCTCTGCAATACAAAGGCCAGGAATCAACTTTTATAAACAAAAGCTTAGATTTTCACCTAACCACATGACTCCAGGATCTGAGCCTTTTAGAAGATACCAGATGTTGCAAGAGTGGCAATAAAATCATGAGAGTTCACAACACTTTGGACTGAGGTATAAATTTAGGACTATATGCTACTTTCAGTCCCACTGATGTCAATGAAAAATCTGCATAAAGATGGATGGTAGAATATGAGACCTTTATATATTGGATAAAAGTTCAGTTACTACTTCTTTCAGTGTTATCTTACATCCAGCTTCACTCAGTGGGGAAAATATGCTTATATTTATGACACTTCAATTCTTGCTGTCTTCCCTTTCTGTTCTCCTTTCTCCATTTTTCAGCCACTTCCATGACTTTCCCTCTGTTCCTTCCCCTGCATTTCCTTCCCTGCAGCAACTTCCCATTCCCATTCCCAGTGGGAAATGCTTCCATATTCTACCTCATTCCACCCATTTAAATGAACAACAATAAAATACTTATAGATACGTCTAAACTACAGCAGCTCAGCAACACCAGTGCAGCTTTCCTACTGTAACACTGTAGTTTAGATGCTTCCTCCATTGATGGAAGGGCTTCTTCCCATCAATGTAGGTAACACACCTCTCTGAGGCTGTAACTAGATCAACAATATTATTTCCATTGACCTAGCCATGCCTAAAGTGGTGATTTGGCAAATTTATCTACTGTACATCGCACAGGAAAGTAAATTTTTTACACCCTGGACTATGTAGGTAAGTCAAGTTAAGTTTTAGGTGTAGACCAGGCCTTAATATTGGTATTAGTAGCAACTCTAAGCTTTAGAGTCCTCAACATCCCAGTGAAATGAATAGAGGGCAAAGGTGTCACCACCTCTACAATTCATTGTTTCAAGCTACTTGGAGTCTCAAGACAATAGTGAATCACTATACTTCGTTTATATTGAAGCTTTCCTCGTAACCATAAAGCCCAGATTCTTACTATTTTATTTAAATTAATGCTTTCAGTCTGCAGAGTCTGCAGCACAGCTTTTTTTCCAAAACGCATTTTCCTATTATCTAATTTTTTTGACATGCTCACCCCGCTCCTCCCCAAAAGGCACTAATGTTTTAGTAGGCTGAGTAGAAAGTTTAAGTTTTGGTAACTGTATGGAGATAAGGACTATCTAGTATTATTTTAATAAGGTAGCTTTAACCTAACAGAGTTATTAAAATAATGTTTTAATATATATAATAAACGCTAATATTAAAAAGCCAATTTTCTAAAAGAAAAAAAAGATCTAGTGCCTATGTATGCACATGGAACTTTGGATGAAACTAAAAACTTTTAAACCTTTTTATCCATGTGGGCATTATATAAATCCTGTCCACTTCTGTATTTGCTTAAGATGCATATTGAAACATACCAATTACTGCAGAAACCCTTGCCATAATAAGTTCATATTGTGTGTATGACAGCATTATAAAGTGGTCTTGCAACGAGTTCCACATTTACAAAATTCTGTAGAAAATAGAAATTTGTTAAGAGGAAGTTGCAAAAAAAAGTTTGAATGCTTTACTTTGCAACCTTAACATACTCATGAAACTATAACTTTCCTTCTTGGTGAATATACATTGAGAACAATCACATAATCATCATCTAGTCCTTCCACAGGTCCCCAACCTCACTTGGTTAACATGTCCGCCACTGCACAGTGAATGAAGTAGGCAATTGATTCTACAGATCCATGCCAAATTCTCCTCTAAATGCTGTCTGCAATTACAAGACTAAAATTGGAGTACAGCTATTGACTTAAAACTATTTAAATCTTAATTTTGACATTGATAAAACAACTGGACCATTAGCACACCAGATGATGTGTCACGTGGGGATACACAGTACCCTAGCACATTCAACTGAGAGGATATTATATCACTGTACTGTGGGATATTCTATTTTCTCTTGTTGAAGCTGTGACAGTTTATATAAATTATATCATTAAGTTGTGCCAGAGAAAGAGACTGACTCCTTAGTTCCATGGGTAGGGCAGACACACCTGAGCTGACAAATACATGTCCAAATATCAAGGAGAAAGGTGAACTGAACCAGGTTCTCCCACATCCTGGGTGTTAAGATATTCAAACAAAGGTTTAGAGGGAAACTCTGCCCCAGATATTTTTGAAAAGCAGAAGAACAGCTCCATATAGCTCTCTCCCACAGTCTAAGGGGAAGAGTTGTATTTCATTCCTTCACAAGACCATCCTGCAAGTGACCACCAATGTTATGCACATTCACTATCTAAAGACAATGAAGGGGTTACCAATCAATGATCCCTTAGTAAGAATCCTGCTTTGGGAATAGACCAGAAAGTCCAACAACTTTGCTGCTCCTATCTGAATATTATACTAGCTTTGGATCACTCTTGTGACTGTGTACACTGCACATATAAAAAGTTAGTAATACTTTGGTTAAATTGTGGGGTCTTAGTAGGAATTATTGACAATACCATAGACTTGGACAATTGTATGAACCCTTTTTTTTTTTTTAAACTCATTACAGCTGTGTTCTTTTGATCCAGTTGTCCTCCCTAACCAGTCTAAATTCCATTGTGCATGCATCACGTCTTTGAATGAATAAGCATGGCAGACAGTTGAAGTGACATGAAGTGATATGACTAAGAAAATTCATCTCAGCGCAGTCAGACAGATCAATGGTTACACCATTGACTTATAGATGAGTGTTCAGTCCACCAGCTTTTGGGATGGAAGTTTGGGGAAAAATGGATTAACAGTAGTAACCAAGAAAACTGTTCTTTTTCCCCTTCATCCTGATGCCCTGGCTACTATACCACTTCTGTTGAAAATTATTTTATTTGCATGCTCATTAAAACGCAGACTCTTATTTTCACATGTTTAGGATTTTAAAAAAATAACCATTTTCTTCAGGTGTTGTGAAAAATTACATTTGTGAAACACAAGAGCACCCAAAACAAAATAAAGAAGATTTAAACAATGTTTTATTAGTTCAATGACCCATGCTCTAAAAACATTCAACTGTAATGTGTGTCAGAGGGGACCTTTCATAGCATGGGAAAAATGAGCATTAAGCGACACTTCTGCATCTATAGCCAAACCTGTTAAGATTGAAAGAGACCATTATGAACATTACATTGTACATAATCAGTTTCTTGAGCTATATTTTTCAAATACTCAAGAGTTAAACTATTAGCTTCTTTCCTCCTCAGTACGAGCTGAAGGCTCTATGAGACTGTTCACCTGTAATTAACAAGCTATCCCTGCAAAGCTTTAAATTCCAGCACACTCAAATCAATCATGCACCAACAACTGTGTTCAAATGCCTGATCCTTTATCATGAATTTGCTGAGAAAACAAGTTATCAATGTTTTACTTCAGTCACACAGACAAAATGAAATCAAGGATACATATATTGTGCAATTGTTGAATCATCCAGCGTACACTGTAAGAGAATTACAAGTATTGTGCTCTAGCCATATTTTCATTACACAATTAAATCCAACTCTATCGTATCTGGATGTAATTATGGCATAGACTTACTTTAAAAAGGAGAAACTGGTTAAAAAACAAACAGAGAAGACCACTACATTATTTTATATTGTTATCATTTGCAATTACTGGAGTTGCCTGAGCTACAGCTCAAACTGTGTAAGAGATCAAGGGAGACTGTTCACAGAGCAATGTGTTAGGGTCCATCCCACACAGGTTCATAACAGCCAGAGTTTGTTAACCTTTATGGAATGTTGCGTGGCCCATCAGGAGCTGGAAGATGGCTGAGGAAATACTGGTGGTGGTTTATTAATTTTCTGTTTTATGCATGTTGTTGCTGGTGTGTTGTCAGTAAGCGACAAAGTTTATGTATTAAAAATATTTAACAGTTTGTCAAGAACATCCAGAGCTTGGGATATGTGCTCTTTTAGGACTTGTTTAGACACTTTTTTGCACTATTTAAGTATACTGGTTTAGAAATGCAGTTAAATTGGTACAAAAACTGTTTAAATAAAGCTGAAGTGCATTATAAATCTCAACAACAGTTGTGGCCTATGAAGGCTTAAGAATTATGGTGAGCAGGGCCGATTCTAGGTTTTTTGCCACCCCAAGCAAAAAAACAAAAAGAAGAAAACCAATTTCAGAGAGCGCAGCTGCTGAAGCAAACAAACACAAAAAAAACCCACAACCCAGAATGCCAAACCTGGAATTCTGCTGCCCCAAGCACATGCTTGGTTTGCTGGTGCCTAGAGCCATCTCTGATGGTGAGCAAAAGATTACTGCACCTTTAAGGCTAGAACATTCGGTGTGGCAGAGTTCAATAACCTTTTCAGCTGGAAGCAGTTGCAGCTAGAGGCTGAACCCAGTAGCAAACTGGCTGGATGTATCTTGTAAATGAATACCTAATAATTGTGCTTACTCAGTTCATTTTTATTGTTCCAGTATTGTTCCAATGTTTTTAAATAAGCTCAATTACTTTAGTTGCAACAACTGAGCTTATTTAAAAATATGTATTTTCCTATTGTGTTTGGTAGACAAAAAAAAAAAATCAATCATGGATGAAGTGATTTATATTTTTTTCTTTTAATCTCACCACTGGATCTAAAGTAATTAAAATGCAATTTCCCCTCCACTACATTTCACTGGGACAATGAAAGAGAGAATCTGGTACTCCTTCTGGCTGTCAGGCATAAGAACAATGTTGCAAAAATCAAGTTCCAAACTTCTTAGAGAAAACATGAATCCTCTCTGAGTATAACCTTGCATTCACTAAGCATTGGTTTTAGGTATAAATTAACCTTAGTATGCCACAAAAATGAAGTTCCTCCTGTATGTACAGTTTGCACAACAACTTCAATATATAACATGCAACTTTTTTCTCAGCAAACAATGTTATAAAATATTTTAATCATTTTGAAGATTTATATAATTAAGATTTTTTTGTCATGAAATAAGTTCTCAAGAATTTAAGACTAAAACCAGGCTAGCACTCGATTTATTTATATTTAAGTTTTGATTATGCCTTTCTTGAAGGCTTAAGTTTTCAAAAGTAACTACCAATTTTGGGGTTTCAACCTGAGAAACCCAAAAGGGGCCCAATTTTCCGAGTGCTTGTAGGTGCCAACTATATATAAAACTTTCTTCAACTTTCAAATGGGCACCCAGAAACTGGAAACAAAGTCATCTAAGTTTTGAAAATCTAAGCAGATATTAACAACCCTAAGATCCTTTACCAAAGACAAATGAGGTTATCTAGTAGTACCTGCATTCCCCCACCCCCTTTCCTGTTGAAGCCTTAAAATCTACATTAAACAGGAAGAAATGATTATAGAGAGAAAAACTAACTATACAAAGTGAAAAAAAAAAAAAAAAAAAGACAGAAAATGCCTAGACCTAGGTGGGAACCCAGAATTTCTGTTCATATGAAATTCTGTGATGGGGGTGGGATCTGGTTTGGAACAGAACAAAAAAAAACCAACCCTAAGTTTCCTTTTAAAACAAAATAAAAAAATCATTCTGATCAGAACAAAATATTTGTTTTACTTTTCAAATTTTTATAATTTTTAAAATTTGTTTTTTCAAAAAAGAGAACCATAGCTTCTGTACCAATAAGATTAAAACCTTCAGTTCCATTTAACTGTATGTTGTCAAAACCCACACATTTCTGCAAAACATGTAGCTTTAGATGAATCAGCATCTTCCAAAAGAACATTATGCTGGAAGGCTGCCAGCTCTATTATCATCATTTATGTAGAACTAGAAGACTATGACTAATCTGGGCTGCATTGTGTTAGGTGCTGTACAAATATAGTATGTCCATAATTTGTTTCAGTATTCTTAGGTGTCACCTGTAAGTACCTGAAGTTTAAAAAAATCAGACTGGATTTTAAATTGACAGAAGAATGGGACTGGGTTTTGAAGTAACACCATGTACTTAAAGTCAGACTTCCACAGCATTTTTCTTCCTACTGTTGTTACAACATACATATATGATTATGGAAACAATGTAATCATACAAAATATTTCTCCAGTTTGTAATCATGTTTTTTTGGTTTAAAAACCAATATTGTCAAGGAAACTCACAAGTAATTTAAATTTTATTTTTGAAACTAACTGGGTTTTGAATAGCCTCCCCTTAAAATTTGTTGTAAACGTGTACATATTAATACTCCAATTCTGTGAACATACAGTATATGCATGTGTTTAATTAGGCATGTGAGGAGTACAACTGAAGACAAAAGGACTACTCACTGCATAAAGTGTTAAGTACACCTTAAGTGTTTGCAATAGCAAGGCCTTCAAGTTATTTTAAATGGTATTTAAAGTATATAACTAAGATTCATAAGGTTAGAGAACAATTTGTAATAATACGGTGAAGCAGTTATGTTTCATTCAAACACAGAACTCTGTTTCAAGAGCAATGCTCCAGTAATATAGTGATTGTAGTTCAACATTCCAGAATCCAGAAGTTTTGTGCTTCATACAAAAAAATTGCTAACATGAAGGTATGGACTTAAATTGCAGCTTTGAATTACAGTCTTAAAAAGTTTATTAAATCGTCACTTTACAATTCAGAATTGGGAATTCAAAATAGCATGTGTCTGTTTAATTATGTTTAACCTGAAGTGGCAAGAAGGTACTTAGAGGTCTGTCTCTGTGACATATCCAGCAAGAGTCCAAATTAATTGTTGTGAACATTTAAAACATTCGTATTATCTACGATGAAAAACCAGGGGAAAAAACATTATATAAAGTCACTCCACTCACCACTACAAATCAGGAGTAACTGTGCTCAAGTCAATGGAACTACACCAGCACAAAAACAAAACGATAACTTTGACAGATTTAGGTCTCCTCAACGGTTGTTTACATCAACCTACGGGGCAGTCTCCTCCAACAGAGAAAACTCAAAATCACACACGTTGCCCTGAAAATCAGACTATGTTAACCTAAGACCAGGCAGGGACGCTGCCTGAGCCATACTCCGTGAAACGATCATGTGCTCCGACAATAACCCGCAGCCGGGGAGGCTCCACTCCACACACAGCCCCTCCCTCCCAGCACCCAGTTCAGCCTGTCCGGGGCGGCTGGCTTCACTAGCGCGGCGCACGCTTCCTTCCCCTTCGCCTTGTCGTTCGCCCCGCTGCTGAGCGAGGGGACCCGCCGCGCAACAGAGCCAGAGCCAGAGCTTCCCGTGCGCGGCACTTCCCCTTGCCAACGGCAGCAGCCGCGGCTCCCGCTGCGAACCGAAACTCCCCCCTCCCCCCGGGGCAGGAGGGGCCGCGGCGGCCGCTGACACGCCAAGTTTCAGCCTCGCCCGATGTCAGCAAAGTTGGACCCGGACCCTCTCCCCCGCACGCCGCAAGGGCCTGGTCCGCCCCCCGCCGGGAACCCCCAGGGCCCGACCCTCCTCAGACACCGGGCGGGGCCCCACCAGCCCGGGGGAGGCGAGTCAGCCCCCCACCTGCCGCCCCGCCCGCCCCAAGGGGAGCCCTTCGCTACCCAGCCACATCCCCACAAGCGCCGCGGCTGGAAGCGGCCGCCGGGAGCGGGCGGGCGCAGGCAGGAGCGCGGCTCCCCCCCTCCCCAGCAAAACCCCGGCTGGCCGCGCCCCCGGGGGGGGCAGGCAGGTACTCACCCATCCATGGCACAGACAGGAAGAAGCGGCGGGGGGGGGGGGGGGGAGCGGCGCGGCGGCGGGTGGCACGGGAGGGGAACGCGAGAAGGATGGGAGAGGAGCCGGGATAGGGAGGGACGGAGTGAGGGCTGAAGGCGGGGCTGCCTCTTCTGCGCATGCGGTACGGTGAGAAGGGGGGGCCCTCCGCAGGAGACACACCCAGGCCCAACCTCAGCGAGAGGGAGCGCGCGTGCGTCGGGAGCAAACGCCCGACGTCGCCGGCGCAAGGCGTCCACCCCGGCGCGCGCCTGCCTCGCCCCGCCCCCGACGTTCCTTGCGGAGCCGCTCAGCGCGCGCCACACACGCCGGCCACATTTCCGCGTAATGTGTGCGCGAAGCCGCCCCCTCCGCTCCTCTCCCCGCCCCTCGCCTCCTCGGCGCCTGCGCACTGCGCGCTCGCGGTGGTGGGGGCACGCTCAGTCAGCTCTGCTCCCGCAGCGGTGGGCGGCTGGTTTCTGTTTTGGGCCGGCGCGTAGCCGAGCCGGGCCTGAGGAACAGCCTCATGCGGAGCCAGGGGCCGGGCACCTGTCCGAGGAACGAGGGTGTGAGCCCCCCTCCCGTGAGGGATCGCGGGGCCGGGGAGCCGTAGGGCTGGGGGGTGTCACCGTGGGGCTGACAGGCGCCTGTGCAGAAATGGAAACCTGGGGCCCCGCCCACTTAGACCACTTTTGGGTGGCGCTCCAGGCCTGCAATTGCCACCCCCCCCGTCAGCAGTTTGCAGCTCCATGGGGCGTCGTACCCCCAACTCCGCCCTGTGCCAGGCACGGTGATGCCCCTGCCTTTCAGGGGCGGAGAGACGGGGGGGGGGTTCCTCACCCCGCTCAGGACCAGGCTCTGCCATTGTTACACCTAGAGGTGCCCTGCGGTGAAGCTGCCACCTGTTCTGCGATGCATGCCTGAGCGCTTGTGCGACGACTGCAAAGGATTCAGATGAGCAAGGGGAATTTATCTGCCTCCTTGGGTGTGGCTAAGTGTGTTACTCGCCCCACTGCTGTCATGGATAGCACTGAGTGTTGGCTCAAGTGAAATGTTTATAAATAGGAAAAGGAACAAAATACCAGAGTGAACTGTAGAGATATAAAGGTGTATTTCAGTGTTCTCTTCTTTCTCATATGCACTCCTCTTAAGAATCCTAGACACCAGTCCCTTACACCTGTGAAAATCCTATTGCATCACCGCTCTGGGGCAAAGAGCTGTCCATGTGGATTCAGCTGCAGCTCGGAGGTCTCAGAATGTAAGTTCTTTGCAGAAAGGACAATGGCCCCATCTGTATTTGTACAACATGCAGCTTAATGGCACCCCAACCCTGACCGAGTTATCTGGGAGCTACCACAGTACAAATAATAACAATGGTGGCTGTTGCAGAAGACAGCTGGATTCACTATACCACATGCTGACTCAAAGGGTTATATGACCTCAAGTCTTCTAAAGCTGAGCAAGCCTTGTAAAGTCAGTCTGCATTCACAAACTTGTGCTGAGTTAAGGTCCAGCATGGAAAAGATGAAAGTCTGGTTTCAGATGGTTTCCGCCCTAGGCCAGGTTATGGTTAGATGCTTCAGAATGAAAGCAAAATTGAGGGCGGGTAAAACATACAATGGAACAAAAAGACGAGACATTTGGTTGAAACCCATACAAACCAAAACCAACAAGCTTCCCAGTACTCTGATCTCACCCTGCTGCCTAGACTCGAAATAGAAGACGTGATAACATTTTTACTGCAGGAAGGTTAAAATGAGCTGAGGTCAGGATTACAAATACTTCCTATAAATTATGGGTTTTTTTAAATTCATGTATTCTAGAGTAGTTGGAAGTGAAATGACAGCAAGTTCATGCAGATCGGAGAGAAATATGGGTTTAAAAAATGAGGGTCACCCTTCAAAATGAAGAGGATGGGTGAGGGCTTAATTTGAATCTAAATGGTAAATTCCCAAGAGTAAGAGTCAAGATTTTGTTAATGATACAGGAGAATTTGTAAGATTACTTTTATATTGTTCCCCCAAAATAGAGAAGCAAAACAACATCTGATCAGAAAGCCACATTATGGGCCATTGAAATAGAATCCACAGATACTTGGCAGAAAACGTGAATTTCAAAGTGCATCTCCTCCTGAACCTTAATCAGGGCCGCTCACTCAAAATTTATGATAATGAAAACACCATCACTAGAGAGAGGGAAATATTAATAACTCATTTCAGAGTCCTTAAAAAGTCTTTTCCTTAGAGGATATGTTAAGAAAAAAGTCCCAGCATTTTATGGCAGAATACAGATGTTTCTTATTACAAGCTAAAATTGATGTCTGATTTTAAAATACTATGGAGGATATTTTTATAATTGGTACAAAAATAGAAGTAGGTCAGTCTCATCAACAAATTATAGACTTCACTGCCATTCAAAAAACCTAAGTTCACTTCCATTCCCTGTTGGTACCCCAGGCCAGTAGAGATTTGGAACAAACAATTACCTTGTTTTATTTGCTGCAATGGAAGAGAAAAGCAAACGTATTGTGAAGGTCCTCTCAGGGTTAGAAGAATTTAATTTTGATAGGAAGCAAACTTGTGCTTTGAGAGTAGATTTCCCAATCTCTATGTCATGTTTTCATTGTTTCACTTTCAGCAGCTGCCTAGCTTCTCTATTTTTCTCTCTTTCTCTGGTTGGTTACCTCTTTTGACCTTTGTCTGTCCTTCCAACTCCGACAAGGCAACTTCTGTAAAAGGCAACAAGGCATTTCTGTAGAAGTTGGGTGGCACGTTAATCCCTGGTGTAACTCCATTGAGGTCAGTGAGGTGTAAATTATATATATATGTATTCCACTCAACTATTTTATAAAGGTACTGGAAAATTATATGGTTGCTTAAAAGGTGTATATGGTATACTTAAATGGGGTTCAAGCAAGCCCAAAGGTCTTTGTGCACAGATCTAATTACATGATCAGGGTCTGTGTATATAATTAGCCTATTCAACAAACAAAAGATGGTTAAACAATCATGATTAGTCAACATGCTCTGTTATAGACAAACTATTGTTTCCTTGTTTCGGAAGCCGAATATTTTCTTTGTAATTTAGTTATGAGAAAGAAGAATTTTACACTAAAGGACTTTTGTTTAGCTTACTTACATAACGTTTAAATTAACTAACATTCATATATTCTCATCAGATATATAGTCCATATGGTAATAATCTATACACTAACATACTCCTTTACACTATAAATATCTGTCCCATCTTATTTTGCTTTTGATCCCAACATAGTCACCTGCCACACATAGGCATAAGGTCATTAAAGAACCTGTAGCAGTCTTGTTATCACAAAGTTCTTTCCAGTTTCTCATCACCATAAAGCTGTCCTCTTTTCCTAAGCAAACAGTTGCCATGTTATGTTGCAGACTATATGGATGTTAAACTTTTTTAGAAAGAATAATCTAGCATTGTTCTGATTAAAGCTCACATGGATTGACCATAATGTTTAGGATTTTTAAAACGTGTTCTCCAACAATTTCAAGATATACATTTTAGGAGATCAGTTTTGTATTTGTTTGACATGTAATTAATATGTTCTTTTCAAGTCAAATTGTAGTCACAAATAATTCCCAAGAAAATAACATTCTGTGTACATGCAGTAAGGCAACAGAGTCCATTGGCTGAGTACAGTGCTGGGACTCAGGAATCCTCATATTCCTAATCGGCTGTTTTAATTGACTCAAAGTGGCCTTGTACAAATGACTAATCTCTCTGGGGTGTTGCAGTGCTTCATGTTGCAACACCTAACTTTTAGGCACCTAGAAAATGACAGGAACAACCCTGTGATCCACAAAGCTTGAGTTGGGAATCCCCTCTCCTGGAGTCCAGTGACTTAGGTGCCTAAGTCGTTTTTTATGAGAATTAATTAGGCTCCTGCCTCACTACACAAAATGGCCAGAAGATGATCTTATTGTATAACTTTTAGCCCACTGGTTAAAGCACTCAGCTGGTTGTGGGAGACCCAGATTCAACCCACTCATCAGGCCAAGAAAGGGTTTGAACAGGAATCTCCAGGAGAGAGCTTTAACCACTGAGCTGCAGGATCATCTGATGTAGGGTTCCCTCAGTTTCTCCTGTTGAAGCTGTTCCACTATGTATAAATACTTAAGAGTCACTGGGTGAGCAAAAGAGAAAATTACTGTATAGCCTTGTAGGTAGGGTACCCACCTAGGAGGTAGGAGACTCAGGGTCCCATCCCCCTGCTCCAATGACTAAATATTTATATACAGAGGAACAGCTTCAACAGGACAGACTGAAGAAAGCCCATATCAGAATATTTCGTAGCTCAGTAGTTAGCGCACCTTGTAGAACTGATAAATGAAATTGTTTTTAATTGTTCACTTTATTAATGTAACTTCTGTTCACCATTCACTACACTGTAACTTCTGTTCCATATTGTAATTCAAACCCCATTTTAAAACACTCACTCCATTTTGTAAAAGCTTCCTCCAACCTTCATTTTTGAAAACCCTGCTGTAATCTTATTAGTTTAGTTTAGATGTGTGAATGAGGTATGCATGAATGAGGGAATCAACCTCCAGCCCCAGCCTGTCCTGGTGAGATAAAGTTCAAATACCAAGGGCTGAAGACCTAGACAACAGCCCTAAACAAAGTAAGAAGCATCCACCCTAAAAAGAAAAGGACAACAGAAGGAAGATCAAAGCCAGGTTCAAGGCTGAAAGTCACGCCTGCAATTGATGGGTGATCAATCTAAACCCAGAGGCAGCGTGACACAACAAGACCTGTAGACTTTGAATCCAAACTAAAAGCCTATAAAAAAAGAAGGGTGAGATGAGAGACTCTGGGTAACATTCTGCTGCCAACATGGAAGGACATCAGTGCTTGCCCAACAGAGATCCAGCTTGTCCTTGTGCCTGGCTTTCCTGGCCAGTTAGCCGCCACAAGCTACTAACCCAAGCTACAATATCAAGCCATGAACTTAAGCTATCTTCAGGACTGGTAGCTATGCAGCAGCTGCAGAACATCTGATGGATGTGTGTGTGTGTGTGTGTATAGGTATTAGGTATAATGTGTGTGTATAAGAATTAAGATATTAGTTATTAGTCATAAATCAAATTGTTATAATAAATGTGGCATCTTTGTCTTGTCCCCTTTAATAAGATCCTGCTGGTTTTTACTGGTCTAATATAATTGGTATAACAACCTCTGAGAGGTGGGAGATGCTTGTTAATGTCCTTTCTTCCCCTTTGCTTGAAGGGAATTGAACCTGCATCTCCCTCATCCCAGGTGAGTACAAATCACGGGGCTAAAAGTTATTCATTTGACGGGCCCAATCTGGTATGTGGCCTCTAAGCACATCTACCAGATCTGGCCCCACACATGAGATATGCGGATGAATGCCTGTCTTCCCCCTATTTGTGGATCTCTCTGGGGCTTAGGCAGGAGACAGGTGTCCGGATACCCAGCATGCGTGCTCAGAGGGAGAAACTTAGGTGCTGAGGGAACTTTTAACCTGAAAATTTAGGCACCAAGTAAGTTTAGGCACCCACAGGATTCAGTGGGAGTTTTGTAGACCACAGTTGAGCCTAGAACTGGGACATAGACTTAAATCCAAACTAAACCCCCACTTACACCCCTAAGTTCCTTTGTGGATCTGGGCCTCAGGTTTTAGTTTGCCCATCTGTAAAATGGAGATGATATTCCTTATTCAATTCACATGGGTGTTGAGAGGATTTCTTTGAAGACGAAATAAGTTATTTAATCTCTTCCATCAATATTCAATTTAACATCATCTTTGTTCTTTTCTAGTCATTTTTATCTAATGAGATCTGAAGAGTTAGCAAGGTAATGAAGTGTTCTTTCAGCATTAAAGAGTCCAGTTCAAACTGGCTCATTACTGTCAAGTCCCAAATTTCAACTCCTCATCCAAATTACACTGTCAGCCTAGTGAATGATTAAGAGCTGTAGGTATGATGCATTTGTTTCTCGCTCTTGGTGACTAGACGACTTGTGGAATTGGCGTATCATATGTAATCACAGAGTCACTGTCACAGAATTTAAGGCCAGAAGGGACCACCAGATCACCTAGTCCAGTGGTTCTCAACCTATTTATCATTGTGGGCCACAGGTTGAGAACCACAGCGCCCTGCCCGCCCCCCGAACCCTATGCCCAGTGCCTTCCACCCAGAGACACCTCCACAAAGTGGGGCCAGGAGTGGAGCCCTGGGCAGGGGGCCTGGTGGCAGGGCCCCCCAGGCCTCGTTGTGCAGGGCTGAGCAGCAACCCTGACACTGGACCCAGCCACTCGGGCCAGGTCGCAGGGCAGCTGGGCAGCAGCCCAGAACCCAAACCCGGGGCTGTTTCACAGCCCTGATGCCAACCCCAGACCCTCTGCATGGCCAGCCAGATTCTGCAGGGCTGGCCAGGCAGTAGCACTGGACCCCACCACATAGGGCCTGCTGGGCCAGCAGTTCCAGACTCTGTGGGGCCGGCTGGGCGGCAGCCCCGGACCCCACCACATGGGGCCAGCCAGTGACCCCAATCTTGCTGTGCCATGCTGCACTCTGCCCGGCTGGGCAGTCCGGACCCTGAGGCGCTGGATGGCCAGGCAGCTAGTAACCTGGACCCGCAGGGCCCGCAGCCTTTAGCACACAGCTGGGCTGCATCTGTGTGCTAATTGGGCTGCATGTGGCCCATGGCCCATGGGTTGAGAACTGCTGGCCTAGTCTGATCTCCTGTATAACGCAGGCCACCAACATCACCCAGCAACTGCACACTAAACCCAACAACCAAAATAAACCCAGAGTATTACAGCCAACTAGAGAGTAGACTATTATGTACTACAGGCAGAGAATAGGAAGGACTGAGATCCCTGCAATGGCAGGGAAATGATTAAGTGAGAGAAACCCAGATAATCCTGGCAACTGACCCGCATCCCATGCTGCAGAGAAAGTCAAGAAATCCCCAAAGTTACTACCAATCTGACCTGAGGGAAAATTCCTGCTGGACCCCACAGATGGGGATCAATTAGACTCATGAGCATGTAAGCAAGAACCAGTCAGCCAAGCACTTGGGAGAGAGAATGCTTGGTGCCACCTCAGAGCCCTGGCCCACTCCATCCATTGTCCCATCTCCAGTTGTTGACATCCCTAATCCTTCAGAGGAAGAAGATTTAAAAACAAAAAACCCACACAATACATTGGGGGGGGGGGGAGGAATCACTTCCTGACTCCTGCAGATGGCCAGTGGAAATCCTGAAGCATGACCTTCAGGAACAAAAGAAATACACTGGAAGTGAATCCCAGGGCTGCTGATCCCAGCCCCCCACCATCATAAGCAATCCTGTCATGCAATCCCATTCATAAATTTATCCAGCTCTCTTAAGTTGTCTGGCCCCACACAACTCTTATTTGGAGGCTGTTCCAGAATCTCATCCCTCTGATGGTTAGAACCCATCTTCTGATTTCTAGTCTGAATTTATTTATGACCAGTGTATATCTGTTTGTTCTTGTGCTAATGTTGCCTTTTGGTTAAGTGGCTCTTCACCCTTCCTGGTATTACCCCCTAATGTATTTATAGAGAGCAATCAGATCCCCTCTCAGCCTTCTTTTTGTGATATTAAACTAGCCAAGCTCTTCCAGTCTCCTCTCATAAGACAAGTCTTCCATCCCTCTGATCAGCCTAGTAGCTCTTCTCTGTGACCCTGCCAGCAGGTAGGGGATCTTGAGGGACAACTACTGCACTGGTGAGGTGCAAAATAAACTTTATTAAGAAAATGCAAAAATAGGGAAAATTCAATAGTGAGGGGTATGGGGTTTGTTAAGGTAGACAATTGGGGAGGGGTTTCTTTTAGTAAATAGTATAGGGGGTTTCAATAGTGGGGTACAATACAGTGGGGTACAATACAGTTGGTAACCAATTAACACTGAAGTATAAATGTAACAGATAGCTAACAATTTCTGTGTAAAGGGTGTGTCACAGCAGCATATAACCAACTAACAGTTATGAATAAAATGTGTTAAATAACCAACAACTCTAGGTAAAAATGTGTCACAGTGGTGTAAATGTAAAATGTGAGGTGTGTCAGAGAGAAAAAAGGTAACCAATGGGGTTTTATGCTAGACTTCAGTAATACAATTGAGGTTTGGCAGCAGTAGGAGCGGGGTGAACACGTGGGGGAAGGGATTAAAAGAGAGAGAGAGAGAGAAAGGCCGTTGTAGAGGTTGGGGGATAGGGGAAGAGGAGCACGTGGTGGAGCAGAGAACAAAGGCAGAGGCGCTGCGGAGGGAGATTTAAACTCAGGGAGACACAGAGAGCAGACAGGCTGCAATTTTAAACAGCATAGAGACTGCAACGAGTGACTGGGGAGTTCGGGGGGAGACACGGGCAAGCTTGGGGGGGGTTAGGGCAGCGGGAAGACAGACTTAACCGCAAGTATACAGAACACAGCAAAATCTTATTTATGATCTAACTTAACCAAGACTACACAAATTAGCAAGTAACAGAACACAATGCAACAATTCTTTTTTAAACCTAACTTACAGAGCACAATAGAAACAATTCTTTAAATCTAACTTAACCACAGCTATGCAAAATGAAATTACAACTTATCTAGACTAAGAACCTGATTCTAATAGGTGCACCTTACACTATGCCGATTCTTTGATCGGGAGGGGGAGCAGTTCCAGAGGCCAGAGTGGTGTGTGCCCAGGGTACAGCCCCCCGGGGGGGGGTGGCTGCAGTAGTGGGGCGGCTGCAAGCTGGCGGCCCAGGATACAGTCCAGGAAGGCACAGCTTAGCAGCGGCACAGGCTTATTTTTAGCAGCAAAGGCGCTGCAGAGCAAGAAATAGATTACAGATACAGACCAAGGAGTTAGCTTGGGTCTGTCTGCTGCGGAAACAAGGCCAGCAGCTAGGACAGGGGGAGTCTGCAAGAGGGAGTTCTTACCAATCCCCAGGACAGCAGCAAGCACAGAGGCAGGAACAGCAGTAGCATCGGAGGATGGAGAGAGGACTCGATTCGCTTACAATAATCAGGAGATCTCCAGGCACAAATTCGGTTCGTGGGAGGGGAGTTTAAAAATGGGGGTACGCTCAAAAACAAACGAGAGCGGGGAGAGGGCCCCCCAAAGACTCCTAGCTGATCAGACCAGGTGGCAAAGGAAGGATCTTCTCCGAGGTCTGATCAGAAAATGTCCAGCTTTAAAGGCAAACTAAGGCAGTTTCCCACCAGTACTTTTGATTGGCTCCTCTTGATACAGGGGAGTAGAGAAGGCAGGGAAAGGCTGCAGGTAAGCATAGGCATGCCTGGGCATGTTCTGAACCACAGGTATGACTCATATGCTTAATTAGTTGGCCACTTCAGGTCTTGCATTTCTGGGGAGCCCCCCACCGAGCCCGGGTCTGAACAAAGGAGCCAAACAAAGAAGCAAGAAGCCCCCCTCCCTAGGCAGAGCAATGGCTCCAGTTAGTCTGTACAAGCCATTCCTATGAATAGGGCTGTGACTTTAGTTAGCACAATGGCCGGGAGGGGTGGTCACACAGGACAAACAGAAAGGTGAGGGGAAAAAGGAATGCAGCAGGGGGACAGCTGTAACAGACACTCTGTACCTGTTCCAGTTTGAATTCATCTTTTTTTAAACATGGGTGACCACAATTGTACCCAGACTTCCAAATGGGGTCTTACTAATGCCATGTAGAATGGCATTAATTCTTCAATATCTCTATGGGAAATGCCTCTCCTGATCTATCCTGGGATCACATTTTTTTTTTCACAACTGCATCGCATTGCTGGCTCATAGTCATCCTGTGATTGGCTCAAACAACTTGCTCACTCTCCTCCTCGTCACTTCCAACTGATGAGCCCCAAGCTGGTAGTAGAAATTCTTATCGTTAGACCACAAGTTGGTGATCTTGCACTTTGTGCTATTAAATTTCATCCCATTTATGTCTCTCCAGTCTTTGAGATCATCTAGATGTTCCTGTGTAATGTTCCAATTCTCCTCTTTATTGACTATGCCTTCTAACTTTGTATCATCAGCAAATTTCATTGTCACACTCCTACTTTTTGTGCCAAGATCATTATTGAAAATATTGAATAAGATTGGTCCCAAGTCCAGTCGTTGAGGAACTCCAATAGTAACCTCCACAGTGCTTCCCATACATTGCAAGGCTCCTTCTCTGTATTTTCTAAATGACTAGATTTAAAAAATGTAAAAATCATTGCTTCAAATCCAGGAGAGGTTGGTGCAAAGTAAAAATTGTTACTGTCTAGTAATTGTTGGCAGCCAAAGATCCATCAAAGTTGCTTTCCATTTAATGGGAATAACTTCTGTTCACTGTATGTCATTTTACTTAATTCTAGAAAATGTGATATATTGTTCTCTTTTGTATGGCTGAACATGTAACACCACATTTAATCTAAATCTGTCCCAGAAGGCTAAACTCTCCTATTGAATTTTTCAGTCCTCTTAAGAACATTACTGTTAATATTAACGCAACTAATCCATGACCAAATATCAGAAATTGTTGGATATTTATTACCAAATGATGGTTTGGTAATCCTCCTGGGGCTTCTTACTGGAAATGATCACTCAAAAAGAAATGAATTAATCTCATCTGCTGGTAGCTGTTTGGCTCTTGGCAACCTCACATTGGAAAAAAAGAAAAAAAAAAGCCTAACTATTGAGGAATGGTACAAAAAATATGGGAGATTGTGGTTACGGAGAAATGAATACACCAATTATATACCCAGGAAAATAGAAAGAGGACAGCTGGATAGTTAGATATTTGGTTACCTTTTATTCAGTAGTCAAAATACATTCACCTGTGAAAACAAACAAAAAACAGTACACCTGTCCAATTTTTTTTAATATTAACATTTGATAGACATACCTGGCCTTTTAAATATGTGCATATAGAGATTCCACTCAATTTAATAAAATCACTAGAAATTACATAGGTGTTGTAAAAGCAGCAAAGAATCCTGTGGCACCTTATAGACTAACAGACGTTTTGGAGCATGAGCTTTCGTGGGTGAATACCCACTTCCTCAGATGCATGTCACATGCATGCCATGAAAGCTCATGCTCCAAAACGTCTGTTAGTCTATAAGGTGCCACAGGATTCTTTGCTGCTTTTACAGATCCAGACTAACACGGCTACCCTCTGATAGGTGTTGTAGTAATGCTGACTCTGTAATATGGTAACACTCTGTTAAATAGAAAAATCAGATCACTATCTTCCTGAATAATATCTCCTTAAACAAAAGCCAACTGTAGTAATGATTGTTTTGTTTATTATATTTATATGGCAAGGATTTGTAAAATTCTTAAAACTTCCTAAATAAATAGTTAAAAAATTAAGACAATTATTCATACCATTTTCTTCAGGAATATTCATATAAACTTTGAGTATATAAGTTCTGGATATAATTTTTTCCTCTGTTCAATTTAAAATGTTACTACCAATGAGTAGCAATGTGGCTAGTGATTAGAGCGTAAGACATGAATTGCAGTGTGACCTTGGGACATTCACTTAGCATCTGACTTTCAAATATGTTGTACACCTAGAATTCTCATTGCCTTCGGTTTTGGGTACTCAGTAGATCCCTGCAAATCTGCAGATATCTGCTTTATATCCGCAGACTACGGATTGGATGTGGATACAAATTTTGTATCAGTGCAGGGCTCTAGTACTCAGCACTTCTTTTATACTTTACTTCTCTTGCCTTGTTTACAGTAGGGAAATGTTTGAAAAGTTCCCTACCATTGTAAATATTAGTTCAGCTGAATTGACCTTGGCAATGTTGGAAGCCAGTGACCTCCTCTGGCCTGTCCCCAATGTAGTCTTCCATGACAGCTTGTGTAGGCCTAGGATAGACTCTCTTTCTGCAGTTTGTAGGAAGTGCACTGGTATCCCAGTAGTTAAAGCACTGGGTGTGATATGGGAAACCTATGTTCTGTTCCCAGCTCTGCCACCGGCCTGCTGTGTGATCCTGGACAAGTCACTTCCTTCTCTGTGCCCCAGTTTCTCCATTTGTAAAATAGGGATAATTATACTTGTGTTGTAAGTGTTTTGAGCTCTAGGGATGAAAAACACTACATACGTATTATTATTATTATTATTATCCCTGCATGACATTTCCCCAGCAGTTCCTCAACACAGCTCCATATGGGGTTTCAATGGGCCTTGCATGGGAATGGGGAAATTTCAGCCTAAATGAAGAAAAGAGGAAGAAGTTTATATATAACCTCCATGTGTTTGTTGGACTGTTAAAAGCCGAGTTTACTATATTGCTGAGATTAGATCAGGCTGCAGCTACTGTGCTTGACCACAGTCCAAAAGCTATTTTTGTATATACATTTAACAAACTTTGGTTCAGCTGTTTGTATGTGGAGAATATAATAAACATATATTAGAGAGTACAAGAGCTACCTATACATGTGCCCTGAAGAGTTAGGTGACAGAAATCTGCACTAACTGTAGTATGAGAGTGGTCACCCTATGGTAGAAATGCCCTTGTAGTTAAAACACTGGACTGGCATTCTAGTTAACTAGGTTCAAATCCTGACTGTCACAGTTGTCTTGTGAAGGCTGTGCCCCATTCATACAATGAGGATACAGGAGAACCTCCAAGTTGTGAACACCTTAGGAATGGACATTGTGTGTAACTCTGAACAAAACATGTTGGTTGTTCTTTCAAAAATTTACAGCTGAACCTTGAGTTAATACAGCTTTGAAACTTTGCTATGCAAAAGAAAAATGCTGCTTTTAACCATCTTAATTTAAATGAAACAAGCACAGGAAAAGTTTCCTTACCTTATCAAACCTTTTTTAAAAAAACTTTCCCTTTATTGTTTGTAGTAGTTTACATTTAACACAGTACTGCATTGTATTTGATTTCCCCCCTCCCCTTTTTTTTTTTTTTTTTTTTTTTGGTCTCTTCTGCTGCCTGATTGTGTATTTCCGATTCCAAATAAGGTATGTGGTTCACCAGTCAGTTTGGAACTCTGGTCATAACTCTGAGGTTCTGCTGCAATGGTATAATACTGCTTTACTTCACAGGGTTGTTGTAAGAGTAAATTCATTAACATTTGTGAGGCACTCAGCTACTATGGTGATGGAATAATATAACTAGACAGTTAGCTGTAGCCCTAAATAGAAAGCATTACAATATCTTTATCCAGGGGTGACAAAGATATTTATACCTGTGCAGAGATTTGTGTCAGAGAGGAAAGTTGCATTGTCCTGGCCAGGCAAAGATGGTAAACTTCTATCTTCAGTGTTCCAGCAGAGTCCAAATGTAATAATTTTTAGGATATAGTGCAAGATATTTGTTTACTCTCTCATTCTTAATTTGGAACCACAGCCAGACTGTATTTATCCCAGCAGTGGGAGAGGCTGATAGAGGCAGGGATGAGTTTGATTTGTGCCTACTGTTAGCAACATTTAATTATAATCTCCAAGGTCAAAATTGATAAACCTGGATATTGGATACCTTAGGTTTCTAAGTCTGTATTTATGCACTTAAATAGATGTGGCCTGATAATAAGCGGTGCTGAGCAACCCCAGCTCCCACTGAGGTCAATATTATTTCTTTTTATAAAAAAAAGGACCATTGGGCCCACTGGATGGATCAGCACATACTCATGCACTGTAGATCAAAATCCAACTTTACTCATACAAGTAGTCTTAGTGAATCACAAGGCTGAGAGTCAGGAGATCTGGGTTCTATTTTCAGTCCACCAAATTCATTGTGTGAGCAGTCACTTTCCTCATCTGTAAAATAGAGTCAGATACTCCCCTATCTCACATGAGTGTTGGGAAGATCTATTCAGCAATATATGTACAGTACAGCAATTTGAAATCATTGAATGGAAGGCACTCTGTTAACATAAAATGTGACTTTATTGGGATTAATCACGAGCAGGCAAGCAAGATTTCACCCATGGTGTCTACCTCCTCTGAATCATGTGGCTTGAATCTGGCAGGTCAGTAATGAACGTCATTATTATCTGATGGCATCTTTGAAATTACTGGGTGGTCTCATTCTGATTTGTAATAAATCTTTCTCATATCAAGTTTTCCATAATACTGTTATGCTGGAAAGTATTAATGGTCACTATCAAATGACTGATCTATAGATCAATCATAGACCTAGATAAAATTGATGGACCTGCTAATCACCAATTATTTAGCATAAATAGAAGAAGCAATTAAACTGCTTTATGGAGTAAGACAGCTGGCAGCAATGGAAGTCACCACCCAAGGCAGTAGGTTCCATACAAGGCTGATCAGAAGCTGAGCTGGGTGGGCTGATAGGTTTTCCTGGGACTGATTGCAGATGCAGAGGTGCGGGCTTGATTGATTGTAGTTGTGTGTGACTGCATGTGTCAGAGGCAGAAAGAGAACGGAAGCAGGAAAAACGAGAGAAGCAGTTGTAAGCATGGCCCTGGCAGGGAGCTGAGAATCAGAGCTCCTTTTGGGCAGAGGGTACTTACTGGAAAGGCAAACCTGGATTTCTGAAGAAAGAAACTCCCTGCTGGTGTTTGTTTATACTAGGTTTATGACGAGGACTTTGTGTATATTCCTTGTAAATAAATGGGATTGTATCAAAGAAATACCTGACTGATGTCCTTAATTTCTCCTAACAAACAACCCAGAAAGCCCTCAGTATTGGCTAACCTTTGGGCCTAAAAGGGACAGCAATACTTAATCTAAATTTTTCCTGATATAGCTTAAATCTATAACTTAATTTTTTATCCTGATTGACTAATGAGAAATATTTCCTTTGTCTTTCTTATCTATTTATACTGTAAGTTCTAAAGGGCGGGGACTGACTCTTAGGCCTTGGCTACACTCACACTTTACAGCGCTGCAGCTGGGGTGTGAAAAAACACCCCCCTGAGCGCTGCAAGATACAGCGCTGTAAAGCGTCAGTGTAATCAGGGCTGCACGCTACACCCGGAAGGGATGTGGTTTACATGCAGCGCTGGGAGAGCTCTCTCCCAGCGCTGCCGCTCTGACTACACTCACACTTCAAAGCGCTGCTGCGGCAGCGCTTTGAAATTCCAAATGTAGCCATACCCTTACTATATGTAGCACCATGGGTTCTGGATCTCTGTTAGGGCCTGTACACAAGCAATACAAATCATAAAACTGTCTCTTCTTCATGTAATTCATTTACCAATTTTTTATTTTCTTTGTAAATATGATGCAAAGAACTGAACTTTCTAGTCTAGCCTATTCAATATAGGCTTTTATACCACACATCACTATAGTATTTGACACTAAGTAATGTGACTACACATCTGTCATCTGTGGGTTGTTTTCTGATTCTCTCCCCAGAGGCTATGTGTGCAGTGGAGTGTCTTGTTTTGGTAAGCTGTTTTTTAGTATTGTTATTTGTGTTTATTAAATAGTTATACCTGTTGCTGTGTGTTTATATTAGAGAAGGACAGGTCAAAGAATGTGCCTTGCACTTGGAGAGGAAGGTGGTGAGGTTTGTGATGGTTCTTTGTTCGTGGAGGAGTCCGCACCACTGTTTTCAACCACCCCCATAAAAAATTCAGCCTCCCGTACAAATGTGCTCTCATTGCTGACAGTTCCATTGTGCCAGAGGAGCATAGGTGTTGACTGTGGTCTTCACCCTGGAGCTTTAGACAGTCTTTTAGGTATTCTGTGCACTGGCAATGGAGCACTTAGAAAATAAGGACTTCCCTAGCAGAGACCTAGCTAGTGCTGAGTAACATGGAATATAATTATCTCATTTGTTTCCCATGACTTTTTTTTCCTTTTGCAACAGTGCCACATTGTTATCAGTTTCTATTACAGTTTGAAAGTATAGTACCATCTAGTGGTCATCTCTGGATTTTTACATGGATGGGAGTATGAGAGAGGGAGTAGAATTGTCAAGATGGCCACTTAGTTAGGCAACAGTTTGTTATAATGAAATATACTGCTGATCTTACTTCCTGATTCTTGTCCATTTCATACTTTGCCAGTCTACACCACTGTAGCGCTGTGGGACTACTGCTTAGCTAGAGTTCCCTTATTTTATAGGTCTACAGTTAGAAGGGGTAGCTCAGTGGTTTGAGTATTGGTCTTGCTAAACCTAGGGTTGTGAGTTCAATCCTTGGGGGGCAATTTAGGGATCTGAGCCAAAAATCAGTACTTGGTCCTGCTATAGTGAAGGTAGGGTGCTGAACTTCAAGGTCCTTTCCAGTTCTAGAATATAGGTATGTCTCCAATTATTAAAGCTAATCCTTCTTGAACTACTTTACATTTTTCTTAATTTATTTTAATTTCAGACCATTTTTCTCATCTATCAAGCTCATGTTGTGTTTTATTTCTATCCTCTAATATTTCTGCATAGCATACCTCCGGTGTTGAATAATATTGTACCCAGACCATCATTTAGTAGTGGTCCAACTTTCCCTCTAGTATTTTCTTATCTTCTGATTACATTTAAACTAATCTTTCTTATCTAAACACTTTAGATAAGATTAACTAATTTTGCTTTTTATGTTGCCTTTTTCTTTTAACTGTGTATATGTATATAATGTATTACACACACACACACATACACACACACACACACACACACTCGACTTACCTTCCATGCCATCATTCCCCCTATAAAGTTCTTTTATACCCAAAGATATTTGATTAACCCTGTGTGATGTCATACTGACTTTTTGTCCTTGTATTTTCCTTTTTCAATTTAATTTGTCTGTCTCTAAATTATGGTGTCTTTCAGGATACTCCATCTTTTTGCCCATACTCATGAATTGTAATATTTTCTCTCATTGCTGCTCCATACACACTAATACTGTATTCCTAATTCCTCAAAAATTATTTTCCTGTAACCTAATGCAGTTGTACTGCAGTGTCTTCAGTCCTCAGTCTGGTGAACATTCAAGTACTTCATAATTAATAGCACCAGATCTGGTATGGTTTACTTATAAAATGTCTCCTGAAGGTGGAGGGATCTGATATTCCTTAAAACATTCAGAAACATTATCTGAAGTGGTATTTTTAAGTAATTAATATATAGCAACATCCTCCTCAATGTCTAAGTAGTCTTAGTGGCAGACGCGTTTGTCGTATGTCATTTCTGGATGCCTGGAATAAGTATCACCAAGAGTACATTTGCTTTTTCTTATCTGAAAGATCTGTGTGTCATCTTTGCCAACACTTAATAGCACAATCTACGGATATCTGGAAACAATCTGTGGACAGTTTGGTAACAATTGCAGAGTTCTCATTGATTAACTTAGCCCAAGATGTAGAAAGACCAAGTCTAGACCATTTTTTTCATTTTTCACTATACTTTATGTTCATCTTGTTCAACCAGCAGCATGCTCAGTAACTTTGTTGTTAGGACTACTATTATACCCCATACTAAAAACATTGCTCTCTACTGTTAACTACATATTTCTAGAGAAATGAAGAGGATGTGTCAGCTTTTATGTGATTGGCCATCCAGATAGGTTTAAATCACATTGCTTTAACCAAATTATTTAGTTGGGGTTGGTCCTGCTTTGAGCAGGGGGTTGGACTAGATGACCTCCTGAGGTCTCTTCCAACCTAATCTTCTATGATTCTAAATCAGGATCCTGCAGGACATTGCCTCATTCCATGTGCACCTTAGAAGATACATGTATTCACTGTGCATCTAAATTAAAAACACATACATATACAATGGAGCCTTCCTTCATTTAGAATCTTGGTAAAGTAACTAAGGCCTCAATCCAGCAAAGCCCTTAAGCACATGCTTAACTTTAAGTATAGTGTATAGTCCCGTTGTCTTCAGGGAGATGAGCATTGGTGTCAGTGGGACTAGTCACATGCTTAAAATTGTGCATGTTATAGTACTTTGCTGGATCAGTGCCTAAATCAATCAATGATACCCAGAGTGCTGTGCATATGCAAAGCTGTGACTTTTCTAAATCCTAATAATTCCACAAAAATGGAATTAAATTTCCACTGAAATGCTTAAAAGCCCTCCCCCTTAGTGAAGGCTATTTTTCTGTCAAATTTCAACTTTCTAAGTACAGGCAAGGTGAGTGAAATAATATTTTTTATTGAACCAACTTTTCTTCGCGAGGGAGATAAGCCTTCTGTGTGGCTAAAAAGCTTGTCTCTCTCACCAAAAGAAGTTGGTCCAATAAAAGATATTACCTCACCCACCTTGTCTCTCTAATAGACCGGGACCAACCCAGCTACAACACTGCATACAACTTTCTAAACACAGTCATTTTAGTCCTACTGATGCTGAAAACCAGTAATACATAATAATGAAAGTCTTCCCCACCCGCACTTTCCTCATTTTCTAAAATGTCTGAATCATTTTTTGCTTTCTAAATACATAAACTGTTGGGCAGACACCAGGACTGGAAAATATAAGCCGAATAGGTAAAAAAATTCAGAAAACTATGTGAGACTGTAAACAAGGGGTTATAATGGAAATGTTTATTCAGTCTTAACTAAGCTCTTGCTAGCACTTTAACTATAATACATAGGAATTCCTATTTATTTTTTAAAATCAACTTATAGAGCCAAACTCCATACACAACTTCCATTGACTTCATGGACATGAGAGTTTTGTAAGGTGAGCAGGATTTTGTCTATAGTTAGTATCCAGAGTGCTAGCGACATTAGCTTATTTCACTTACCATGCATTATTAAATAGGGTGTGCTGGATACCATTAACATTTTTAGAAGCACAACTTTATGGTAATAGCAGATGTTGCTGGATGTGGTGGTCTTAGACTTATCTTCCCATACTACAGAAGTGTGTAATAGTGTACTCTTGTTGGCAGTCAGGCCCACTGAGAGAAATCTAGGGCCCCAGTACATCTTGTTCACTGGGGACCCATCCCTCCCATTTCATTTTATTTACACAGACATTTGAAGGGGCCCTGAACTTGGGGCTCCAGTACTGTTGTCCCATTGCCCCATCCCCCTCTCACGTCAGCCCTGTTGACAATATTTGTCAGATCTGAACCAAAAAACAAAAACAAATCCCTGCTATGAATTTTGCCACTGCTACCTGGACAGTTTCTTCTGGCTAAGGCTCTCTTAGTTCCCTTATCTAGCATGCAGAGATGATATGACTGTGAACAGACTAAGTCCTCCCATTGCTCTAGCATAGAACCCACAAACACTGGTTTAGTGCCCAAATTCATCTCTCTTCCCAGAGTTCTGCTTTTATAGCCAGTTAACACAGCTGAGGCTGAAGTAGTGTTGCCAATTTTCTACTCGCACAAAACTGAACAGTGCAGCATGTCCACAATATGCAGCCTGTTTTGAAAAGATGACACAAGTGCACCCTAAGGTTCAGAAACCAGAAAGCAAATCTAAAGCATCTAAAATTTATCCGTTTTTTTTTTAAATCTTATTTTCTGAGGCCTCACTTAGGATTTCTGAACTCTTGAGGCTAGTAATAACAAGCTTTGTCATTCTGCTCCTTCACCTGCCCATTGAGGATGCCAGGCCAGAGGGCCATCAGCACAAACTGGCAGGAACAGCTGACCAAAGAGCGGCCATTCCTCTGGGCTCCCTCAGCCCCATCTCATCTGTCCTCCATCTCCTGCCTGCTGCAGTGGAGCTCCTCGGGGGCACTGATCAAGTGCTGGTGATGGAGGTACGTGTAACTTTGAACTAATGTCCCTTTCGCCATGTTTTCGTTTTCAGGCCTCAGGAGCGTAGGAGATGCTGTTGTGGCAACCCCAGCACAGTATGGTACATACGCTCTGTACATGCCCAGCCACTGACTAAAAAATCTTGTTTTGTTTTTTGCTTTTTTGAATGAGAAACCTCCTGGGAATAAATAAAGAAAGTAGCTCCCTGCTTTATAAATATGAACCAAGCTGTATTTGATGTCTTCTACTTGTGCCCTTCCTTTCCTGGGGGCTGGGGAGAGCTGAGGAATACTCAGAATTGTCAGAGCCGTCACTGAAGAAGGGTGCAGAGATGCATTCTGGGATTGCACTAAGTGGGCCAGTTGTACTAGTGCTGTCACTAGGCCGGCACTCATCTATGCTGGCAGTGGATCAGCAAAAATGAATACAGATTCATGCAACAATAGATCCTCTCTGACCCCATCTTTTATATACTCATGCACAGAGAAGCTCTGCAGAGCCAGTGTTTGTAAAGCAGCCCCCCAATCCAGCCCCATCACATTGCCCCTGCATGGTGGAACTGCACCAGGTTCTTTTGCCAGGGACACTGCTGCAGTTTTGAGGCAGTTCTGAGGCCTGGTTTTGCCTCAAGAATGTTTTATTTCACAGAGGAAAAGATCATTATAGCAAGAGATGGCCTACCTGGAAAATAGCCCCTGCTAACTGCAGCTAGTGTCTTTTTTGTTTGTTCTTGGGACAGTGGGAATGGGAAGGGTAATGAGTCTGGAGAGCCATATATTCCCTCCAAGCCCCGAGCTATTATTGCCAGACAGGGAGCCAAGGATTTTTCCTTAATTTTGTGGCAATCGCATCTTCTATTTTCTTTACTCCCACCTCCTTTGCAAAGCCAGAGAATAAGAGGGGGAGATAATTGCCTCGGAATGCAGCACTTAACCCCTCTGAAAAGTGATAATTGCTGCATTCCAAAGGGATTAACATAGTGGGATCTACTTAAACCTTCTGGGCACAAGGGAAAATTTGCAGAGGTTTCCCGCAGTTGCTAAGAGACCAGCTCAATTCCATAAATGTTAGCAACAGTATGTGAGCCCTAGTGTTCCAGCCACTGGAGTTTTATGCACCAGAGCCCCAGCCACGTGAGCTCTTTATGGATCCCCACCGATTTCAGTCCTTCAGTGCTGGAGTCTACCTACATCGCAGGACTGGGGACTATGTCATCTAGGAGCCCTTCTCAGAGCAGGTCTAAATGACACTATGCATGACATCCTACATTGCAACAGTGAACCTTTTTTTTGCAACTTTTTTTGTCTTTAGTGTAGACAGGGCTTAAATGGATTTTCATTATAACCAACTTCACTGTAAGGGAATTGCCCTGTATTTGATTATTGTAAATGTGCCCAGGAAATGTTTGGCATGTTTTGAAAACATCTATAAACAAAAGAGCCCTGTGATTGTATTCATGTAGGGGAGATGGATATGACAGATGGGCTACCTTAATTTTAGTGTGCAGTAGAGGGAACTTATGGTAGACATTTCATATTATTTCAGCTGGTTTCCTAGGTATCTGATCTTTTACTGTCAATATGAAGAGTACTTCTGTGATTTATTTGATACATAGCTAATGCTGTAAAATCTGAATAATGAGGAACGAAAGCCCTAGATCTTACCAAAAAAAGTGTTTTTCTCTGCCTTACTGACTGTACCAGTTTCAGCAGAATAGGTCCCGCTAATATGCCTTTTAGATTGCACGGAAAACAAATTTTATACCATTCTCACTCTGATAGTGCTACACAGGATTATAGTATTTGATTAGATCCATCTGCTATGACAAAGGCTAATTTGTGTTTGTTTTAATCACTTGAAACTGACATAAAAATGCCAGTTTTCAAAAGGATAATGTGAAGAAAAGGCTTGTGAAGGTTTCCTGTCAGAACTAGTTGGGTGGAACTATAACAGCCTGTCTTAAATGGAAATACTGGTTTTGAAGTAGAATATTAACTATAAATGTTTTTAACAGAATCTCTGCTCTCTCCCGTTAGCTTAGAGCAGCTACATTAGAGAGCTTACAGCAGCGCAGCTGTATTGGTGCAGGTTCGCCTCTGTAAGCTCTCTAGGGTAGCCATAGCCTGAGTCACATATTTCCTGCTATCCCTCAGGTCTCAAATGCACATCTTTCCCTTACAGAATATATATTTCAGAGTTTGTTGTGTTGTTCACAGTATCTTTTTGGGACCGAACCATGCTTTTTTCTACTCACACTGGGACCACTCGTAGAAGTTAGGTGAGTAGGGTTTGGCCTTTGGTTGTCCCTTTACGCAGACACCTATTACAATTCTGATAATCATCTGATCCCTAAATTCTGATTTTACTAAACCAATGAAAAAAATATTTCCATCAATAATAATCTAAATGGACAGATAGGCAAAGTAAGAAACTTTGATATGCTTGAGAACTTTGATTTAAGGATATTTACTTTGTATATTTGACATGTGATGCTGGCAATTTGTGTTTTAACCATTATAAAGATGTAACTTTTTCAATCGCAGCATCTACTGTCATTAAATAATGTGACTTCCCCCATTATTTAAAGAGGAAAAAAATAAAAAATGCTTTAAAATGTCAACATTATCCATCTAAATTATAAAAAAAAATGAATTCTGCCACGCCTAACTATAATAAAGTTAATGGGAGTTATGCCAACACAGAGAAACAAGGATAGAACCCACAGAGTTCAGTTATTTCCATGAGCAACCCTAAAGATATAACAGCATGTTGCTCATGTCAGCAGTTACTTCAAGGGTATGAATTGGGCCACTAGAACTAAAATGTACTTCCATGTGTTCTATATTTAACACTGGATTGCATACTACTGTATGGTGCCACGCAGAACACCAATCCTACCAATTTAGCTCTGCAGATAGAATTTACTATGGGACAAGGGAATGGAAAATTGAAAAGGGTGGAGTGGGGGAGACCTCCACCCCGCATGAGCCCAGCTGCTCTTCAGGCAGGAGTATATAGCCTTATGGCCAGTCCCACTCACTTTTTAAATTTTAACATACAAGTGAAGACCTCAGTCCTGCAAACACCTGCATGGAGTCACTTTTACTACAAGAAGCAGCGGAGAGTCCTGTGGCACCTTTAAGACTAACAGATGTATTGGAGCATAAGCTTTCATGGGTGAATACCCACTTCGTCAGATGCATGATCCAATACATCTGTCTTAAAATTGCCACAGGACTCTCTGTTGCTTTTTACAGATCCAGACTAACACTGCTACCCCTCTGATACTTTTACTACAAATAGATTATACACAGTGTGGGTGTGCCTAGATGGATGGATGGATCCCTTTGCAGGATCAAGACCTAAACTAGGTTCCTAACTGATTTGTTTTGAAGTATAAAAGAAGAATTAAAAGTAGTTATTGGAATAAAAGCTGTTGCTGAAAGTGCAGAGGAGTGTATGGAAGGAGGAAGGGTCTGAATAGATCAGGCAATCTAAAAAAAAGTGTTTGATATTATTTAACAATAAAAGTTCTTCATAGTGGAGAAAGGGGCATATACTTAATATCGAGCACTATACGTTATGGTGGAAGGGTATGTTATAAACACTCCCTTTCCCCCCTTAATAAATCTGTGAATTATAAAAAGGTTATTGAGAATGAAAGAAGATGCCTTTGGCCATGTCTACGGCCATGTCTACATCTAAAATTTTGCAGCGCTGGTTGTTACAGCTGTATTAGTACAGCTGTATAGGGCCAGCGCTGCAGAGTGGCCACACTTACAGCAACCAGCGCTGCAAGTGGTGTTAGATGTGGCCACACTGCAGCGCTGTTGGGCGGCTTCAAGGGGGGTTCCGGGACCGAGAGAGCAAACCGGGAACGCCGCGGTTTGCTCTCTCGGTCCCGGAGCCAGCCAGCAAACCGCGGGGAAGGAGACCTGCTTGCTCGGGGTTCCGGGACCGAGAGAGCAAACCGGGAACGCCGCGGTTTGCTCTCTCGGTCCCGGAGCCAGCCAGCAAACCGCAGGGAAGGAGACCTGCTTGCTCGGGGTTCCGGGACCAAGAGAGCAAACCGGGAACGCCGCGGTTTGCTCTCTCGGTCCCGGAGCCAGCCAGCAAACCGCGGGGAAGGAGACCTGCTTGCTCGGGGTTCCGGGACCGAGAGAGCAAACCGGGAACGCCGCGGTTTGCTCTCTCGGTCCCGGAGCCAGCCAGCAAACCGCGGGGAAGGAGACCTGCTTGCTCGGGGTTCCGGGACCGAGAGAGCAAACCGGGAAAGGAAACCAGCTTCGCCGCGGTTTGCTCTCTCGGTCCCGGAACCCCGAGCAAGCAGGTCTCCTTCCCCGCGGTTTGCTGGCTGGCTCCGGGACCGAGAGAGCAAACCGCGGCGTTCCCGGTTTGCTCTCTCGGTCCCGGAACCCCGAGCAAGCAGGTCTCCTTCCCCGCGGTTTGCTGGCTGGCTCCGGGACCGAGAGAGCAAACCGCGGCGTTCCCGGTTTGCTCTCTCGGTCCCGGAACCCCGAGCAAGCAGGTCTCCTTCCCCGCGGTTTGCTGGCTGGCTCCGGGACCGAGAGAGCAAACCGCGGCGTTCACGGTTAGCTCTCTCGGTCCCGGAACCCCGAGCAAGCAGGTCTCCTTCCCCGCGGTTTGCTGGCTGGCTCCGGGACCGAGAGAGCAAACCGCGGCGTTCCCGGTTTGCTCTCTCGGTCCCGGAACCCCGAGCAAGCAGGTCTCCTTCCCTGCGGTTTGCTGGCTGGCTCCGGGACCGAGAGAGCAAACCGGGAAAAGAAACCAGCTTGATTACCAGAGGCTTCCTCCTTCCACGGAGGTCAAGAAAAGCGCTGGTGAGTGTCTACATTGCATTACCAGCGCTGGATCACCAGCGCTGGATCCTCTACACCCGAGACAAAACGGGAGTACGGCCAGCGCTGCAAACAGGGAGTTGCAGCGCTGGTGATGCCCTGCAGATGTGGACACTCTCAAAGTTGCAGCGCTGTAACTCCCTCACCAGCGCTGCAACTTTCTGATGTAGACAAGCCCTACATCTAAAATTTTGCAGCGCTGGTTGTTACAGCTGTATTAGTACAGCTGTATAGGGCCAGCGCTGCAGAGTGGCCACACTTACAGCAACCAGCGCTGCAAGTGGTGTTAGATGTGGCCACACTGCAGCGCTGTTGGGCGGCTTCAAGGGGGGTTCCGGGAACGCGAGAGCAAACCGGGAAAGGAGACCAGCTTCGCCGCGGTTTGCTCTCGCGTTCCCGGAGCCACCCAGCAAACCGCAGGGAAGGAGACCTGCTTGCTCGGGGTTCCGGGACCGAGAGAGCAAACCGGGAAAGGAGACCAGCTTCGCCGCGGTTTGCTCTCGCGTTCCCGGAGCCACCCAGCAAACCGTAGGGAAGGAGACCTGCTTGCTCGGGGTTCCGGGACCGAGAGAGCAAACCGGGAAAGGAGACCAGCTTCGCCGCGGTTTGCTCTCGCGTTCCCGGAGCCACCCAGCAAACCGCAGGGAAGGAGACCTGCTTGCTCGGGGTTCCGGGACCGAGAGAGCAAACCGGGAAAGTAGACCAGCTTGATTACCAGAGGCTTCCTCCTTCCACGGAGGTCAAGAAAAGCGCTGGTAAGTGTCTACATTGGATTACCAGCGCTGGATCACCAGCGCTGGATCCTCTACACCCGAGACAAAACGGGAGTACGGCCAGCACTGCAAACAGGGAGTTGCAGCGCTGGTGATGCCCTGCAGATGTGTACACCTTCAAAGTTGCAGCGCTGTAACTCCCTCACCAGCGCTGCAACTTTCTGATGTAGACAAGCCCTTTGTCTGGTAGCAGTATGTCCCAGCAGGGGATGTATTGTTAGGCTGCTGGAGCACTTCTCAGAGGGTTGAAGACCTATTCAGTCTCCAGCCTACTTCCTAACAATGCACTGAGGCGTGCACCAGTAGCCATCTAATGCATATCCTGCTGGGGCTTACTGCTGTAATCAATTGTGTGTAGCAGCAGGTATGAGAAAGTAATGGCATCCCTACTGGCGTTTATTTAGTATTTTTCTAAATTATTCATTTTACTTTGAAGTTACACACCTTCTTTTAAAGCGTGTAAAAGTGTTATTACATTACATACTACCTTGATTGCTCGTTTTCCTAAATTTCCTGTTACTCAAAACGGCATCAAACTGTCCTTTATCTAGTACACAGAATATCTGTTCTATTCTCCAAACTTAGGCCCTGATCCTGTAAATGCCTAACAAAGTGTGTATTTTTTTTATTATCATAACACAGTAGGCCCCAACAGAGATCAGAGCCCCATTGCGCTAGTCACTGTTTACAAACACATTCGGAGAAAATCTCTGTCCTGAAGAGTTTACACTCTAAGCAAGGCAGACAAAAGGATGGAGGGGAAACAAGCACAGAGGTAAAGTGAGTTGCCCACGGTTACACAGCCAGTGAGCTGGGGCTTGAACCCTTCTAGATTCCAGTCTAATGCCCTTCCACTAGGCTACACTACCTCCTTAACTTTACCCACATGAGGAAGTCCCATTGAATGTAAGTAAAGTTACAAACATGCTGAAGTGTTTACAGGGTTGTGTCCCTTTGACATGTTATTAATCAAAATTGTAATGCGTGTGATGTCTTTGCCCATCCTCTACTCAGAACTGAGAGGCTTAACAGACACTGTCAGTGTTGCCTATGCAATTTTTCACTCTTTTTGAAAATGCCTTCCTCACCCAGTATATAACAAATATCCACCATGTTTAATAGTACAGCAGGTATATGAAATTTTAAAATCTGGTTCTATGTGTCTCACTGATAAATCATTCCAACTGCAAAATTTGCATTACATATACCCCCTTTCCTGTCAGCCTTCTGAAGGATAGAGTGGTATGAAGACCAAAAACAAGGGAGAAGTACAAGATGTTGTAAACAATGTATGTTTAATTTACTTGACATAACTAAAGCCACCAGTAATTTCATTTTCCAGATTTCACATTTCTGATTTAAATAATTTGTAATAAGAACGTGAGAAGCCCAATGCTGTGAAGAGCAAATTTGGGTTTAAAGTGAGGTCTGTTATCTTGGGAGGAATGGTCTCGACTGTCTGTAGTTAGCTTTATCACATCAAATGAGTAAAGAATGCAGCAGCAGGAGTCTTTTTAATTAGTCTACATGTTTACTTTGGTGATCTGGTTCTTTGTTCTTGTGTGGGAAGGAGAGGGGGGCTGCCACCTTGGTTAATGTGTGATTTACTGAAGTTGTACTTTTCTTGTTAGCTTAGCTTTTATGGTGGTTGTATTGATTGATGATTTATTGCACTATTATTAAGAAACTAACCTTGAAGAATAAGATAATGGCTACCAAGGAGCGGTGGGGGGAGGAGGAGGTTAAACTAAAAATTTCTGAAATTGAGGCATCAAACAGAAGTGACAGATTACCCTTTACACTTTCTCTAGCCATTCAGTTTTTGTATGCCATCAGCAACTTTGTATGCCATAAGAGGATACTGTCGCTTACTCATCTCTACTTATATAGCCGCTGATACTATGAAGGTGATATGTTAGATATTCCTTTGTCCTTTTTTTGCTTTTTTTTTTATTTACGATATAAATTTGCTAATCTGCACATTGCATGATCTCTCCCCTCAGCACAGATTTAATGTAATAGCAGGAACCTCAGTGTAATGATACCACCCTCCTACTACTAAGACAGCATTACTTTTACAAGACAAGCGACAAAACATTTCATAGTGCACGATGAAGTACTATCTGTTAAAATTAAATGCAGATTCCTGTTCCTCGCTTTGATTGCTATCTGCAAGTAAGGCTGCCTCCTTCCTTACGACATTCAATGAAAGAAGAATCTGAATGTAAACAAGCAATCAGATCTGCGTGGCAGGCTCTTGCCCCTGTGTGCAGCTGCTCCATTAAAGTCATTGCATAGTCTGGAGTCGCTTATGTCAGGGGTTTTCAAACATTTTTTCTGGGGACCCAGCTGAAGAAAATTGTTGATGCCTGTGACCCAACGGAGTGGGGATGAGAGGTTTGGGATCTGGGAGGGGCTCAGGGCTGGGGCAGAGGGTTGGGGTGTGCGAGGAGGTCATGGCTCTGGGCTGGGGGTGCAGCCTCTGGGGTGGGGCTGGGGATGAGGGGTTGAGGTGTAGGAGGCCCTCTGGATTTAAGGGGGCTCAAGGCTGGGGCAGAGGGGTTGGACGTGGGAGGGGGATCAGGGCTCTTAGCTGGGGGTGGAGTCTTGTGTGGGGCCAAGGATGAGGTGTTTGGGGTGGCTTTCATTCCACTCCTTCCAAATTTGAGTGATTTACCTGCTAAATGTCTCAACTTAGTTTTGTTGTGATTATTCTGCATTCCACACCAATATTGATTTTGAAATTCATTATTTCCAGGGTTGCCAATTTTGGTCAGCTGTATTCCTGGAAATTTAATTACATGATCAGAGGTGAAAGTAAGCCGGTATGGTACAGTATGGCAAAAACTGGTACACAGCCGACCGTACCAGCAGGGGGCAGTTTCTCCAGGCTGGCAATTTAAAAGGGCCTTGGGCGCCTGGCAGCAACCAGAGCCCCGGCCCTTTAAATCACCAGCAGATCCCGGGGGTAGCAGTGGTGGCTGGGAGCCCCGGGGCTCTTGGCAGCAGACGGAGCCCCTGGCCCTTTAAATCACAGCCAGAACCTCGGGGCTCCGGGCTGCCACCACAGCTATCACTACCATGGGGCTCAGGACCCAGGCCCTGCATACCGGTAAGTCCCTTAAGTTACTGTCAGCCCTGTACATGACATAATCTTTAATTCTTGGAGACTCCAGGCCAATCCTGGAGGGTTGGCAACCCTACTTATTTCTAATATCACACAAACCAATGTTGTAAAACCTTTCTTTGTAAAATGTATTGATTGACTCAAACAACTGTTTCTGTATTATCAGAGCTTTGCCATTTAGCTGGATGTTCATGATGTCTTTTGCATTTGAATTTCTTTGCAATTTTTGGTGAGTGCAATACACTTTTGCAGAATAATTGCTTTTGTTGCATGTGTGATCCTGGCCGTCTTATGTTAGACATCCTTTCACTGTTTTATGATCGCCCTTACATTTACTGCAAACAAATCTAGTCTCTGCCCCTTGTTTTGCCTTGTATTCTGTTTTTCTGAATTTCTAATTAGTGCGCTTCAGTTCTTCTACTGCTTTGCTTAGACTTTCATTTGGGAAGCATAATTTTTAATAGCCCTGCAAATACCCAGTGTTTCAATGGCAAGTCCTTTGATGCATCAGATGAAGTGATGTTTAGCCCTCGAAAGCTTTTGCTCAAATACATTTGTTAGTCTCTAAGGTGCCACAAGGACTCCTCGTTGTTTTTGCTGATACAGACTAACACAGCGACCGCTCTGAAACTTGATTTGACCTGGTTATCAATTGTATTGCAAATAGTTGTTAGCTATTCAGTTTCCATTGACTTAAAAATGTAGTCTTTTTATATAACATTAATTTTCACAATGTGGAGGATTTTACCCTCTTCAATTTGTCCTTACTCCTTGCTTCCAGGAAAACTTGGAAACACTGCAATCACTTCCTCCACTTCTCTGCCATGTTCCCTTCTTAACTGATATTGGGTGACATTTGCTCCAAATTTCCTTCTGGGCAGGGTGTATTGATTTAAATCAGCAAGCAGGAAACTTTAATTAATTGAATTGTGTTTTGCATTTGTGCTTTTAGATTATTTTCCTAAAGAAAGGTTGATTCTTATGGGTTGGTAACCATTAAACATGTTGATTTGCAACTAAATACACTTTACGCTAAAGGTGGTGCTTCTTCTTACATACTGGCTCAGATCAAAGGTCCATCTATCCTAGTGTCCTGTGTTCCGACAGTGGCCAGTGCCAGGTGCCCCAGAGGGAATGAACAGAACGGGTAATCATCAAGTGATTCATCCCGTCACCCATTCCCAGCTTCTGGCAAACAGAGGCTAGGGACACCATTCCTGCCTATCCTGGCTAATAGCCATTGATGGACCTATCCTCCATGAATGTATCTACTTCTTTTTGAACCCTGTTATAGTCTTGGCCTTCATAACATCCTCTGGCAAAGCATTCCACAGGTTGACTGTGCCTTGTGTGAAAAAAAACTTCCTTTTGTTTGTTTTAAACCTGAAGCCTATTAATTTCATTTGGTGGCCCCTCGTTCTTGTGTTATGAGAAGGAGTAAATAGCACTTTCTTATTTACTTTCTCCACACCAGTCATGATTTTATAGACTGTATCATATCCCTCCTTAGTTGTCTCTTTTCCAAACTGAAAAATTCCAGTTTTATTAATCTCTCCTCATATGGCAGCTGTTCCAGACCCTTAATCATTTTTGTTGCCTTTTTCTGAACCTTTTCCAATTCCAATATATCTTTTTTGAGATGGGGCGACCACATGTGCACTTTTTTTGTGGACTGTTATACATTTACAACAAAATACCCCACTAATTAATTGTTTTTCAGTTTCAAGGCCCTTCCTCCTCTGTCCCACACAATTTGCTACTAGGTGGAAATCTTACAGATCAGTTCTCATCCCTAGAGTAATTTTGTATGGTTAAGTAAGAAAACAGAGACATTTATAAAAGAAATGCTAACAAACCCTTAACCCATAGCAACCCCAACAGTGGCACCACATCTGCATCATTCATGTATTCCAAATTTTTTGGAAGATTTTTTTCCTCCCCTATTTTATGATTAAAGATAAAAAGATGACATTTTTGAGGAATATATTTCTATTCTTCCTTTTTTCCAGCAACTGTCGTTGCCACACTGCTTTTGTTGTTGCTATCATTTTATGTGTGCATTCAAATCTCCCACAATATGATTGGACACCTACTTCCAATCTCATTATTTCACCAGGTTTCAATTCACCTAGAGTTAATTATACTGAGGTAAGTAAAAATAATGCTGTATACTGAATGCAAATCTGGCAAACTGATGTAGTAACGGCAGTGTTATTTATTTTTGCTGATTTAAGCAAGATATTAAAATATCAAAAGTTAATAATGTGTCTGTGACTTTAAACTACAGATATCTCCTTACGTATATGCATGAATATAACGAGGAGTCCAGTGGCACCTTAAAGACTAACAGATGTATTTGGGCATAAGCTTTTGTGTGTAAAAAAACCTTTTCTTCAGTTGCAACAGATACAGACTAACATGGCTACCCCTCTAATGTATGAATATCTGAATATTCTTGATAACCAGATGGATATACTATATCTATACACATTTAAGCAATTGTATATCTTAATATAAATTTATTCAGATTCTTAATTTTCCATTTTTATTATGTTAGAAAATGGTGAATGATACCTTTCTTATTTACTAGATGATGATTAATGTTTTATTTAGCTCTATTTTATCCAAGCTCTATTTGGATGGAAATTCAAATTCAAATAAAATGCACAAAATCATTTTATTTTATTTTTTAAATTAAACTACCTTAAAAGTGCTGGATACGAAGGAAAAAGTTTATCTAAACATGTTTTGCATTTGAAACTAACTAATATATTAAACAAAGGAAGTATTATCTGCAGTTAGCGACTTTAACTGATTGTTTTGGTCACCATGTGCTTCATGATTTTAGATCTAGTAGATCTCATCCTCTCAAATGTAGTTTTTATTCATAGATTGGAGGAGGAAAACAAGCTTTTTTCTGCTTTTTCAACTCTCAGTTGTTGTCTTAACTTTGAATGAATTAGTTGAATAAACTGAAATGAAGAAAATATTCTCTCTGCAACTGCAGAAGAGGCTACTTCTGTCCACACCTGGTTTAGGATTTAACAAACTCTAATTCTAGATCCTGAGCCAGTAACTTCTGCTAATCTAGTAGTTTGACTTTCTTTAAAACTTGGCAGAAAACACATATCGTTTAATATTTTTTGTATTTATTTTAAATTATTTTAAAAGATTGTAATAAGTTTAGGCCTTAACATAAGCTGTCAATTTCAAATTTAATTTTAAATAGGTTTATTTTTTAAATTAAATCTGTGTTTTATATTTTTTTTTAAACAGTGAATTTTATCCACCCTGGTTCTGGGTATAGAGTAATTACTGTAACAACTATTGGGATAAATTTATGCCGACTTACAACCTGTAGGATGTAGTTACTGATTGATTTACACAGTAATGGCATTGCTTGAGATGTTACATCACCATGGAATTTGGTCCCAAATGTTTAAAAAGTTGTTAGAATTGGTTTAATTTATTATCTATCAGAGTTGAGACTGGGGTGTCAATAAGAAGAATTTGTATGGAATTTATACTCTTTATTAACTGCAATCTATATTATTTTAGAGTATCATGATTTACTTTATCATATTAGTTATATGCTGCTCGATAATCTATTGCTGTTTGCAGTGCTGTAGCTGTGCTAGTCCCAGGATATTAGAGAGAACAGATGGGTCAGGTAATATCTTTCATTGGACTAACTTGTGTAGGTGAAAGACAACGTGAAGAAGAGCTCAAAAGCTTGTCTCTTTCCTCAGCAGAAGTTGGTCCAAAAAAATATTACCTCACCCACCTTGTCTCGCTAGATAATCTAGTAATTCAGTACACGTTATATTATTAACCCCAATGATAGCCAGAATACTGGAATCAGGTGATATAACAAACTTCTGCATGCTGATCTGTTGTTTGGTAAAACATTCTGACAGAAGTCAAGCAAGCTATTGTAAAAATCATTTTTCCTGGACTTTGAAATTCTGATGCATTTTTAGTACATCCAGATGTGATGAGAATCTAGTTTGTAAGGGCATACATGTTCTTGATAACAAAAGAGAAATCAAGAAAATTGTCTTAAGTACCTTTATTTGGACTCATTCTGCATGATCGAGAAGATTAAATCCATTATTCAATTTTTTTAAATGAAAGTGCAGATTAGCCCATATAGCTTGCATTGCATTAAACCAAAGCTGACTTTTTCCTAACTCAGTTTGAGACACTGTTCTGGCTGTCTAGCCAGTGTGTTAAGGACCTGATCCTGCAAGATGTTGAACACTGACTTCCATACGGAATTGCTGGTGCTCAGCACCTTTCAGTATCAGGCAGATAGCACATCTGTTGTGCTGCAGTCCATGCCAATTACCAACATAGTTTACACTATAATGTCATCTTCCAAGCCATAAAAATGATATTGGAACTTCACTAATATAAGCTGGTTACCTGACTCATGCTGTTACATGCTCGAGTGTCAAGGCTTAAAAAAAAATCAAAGATGTGCAGACCCAGAATGGCTTTGAAATAGCATTCTGCATTCCTGGCAGAAAGGGAAAAGTACCTGTAATAGGGCAGATAGAGTTTGTCTAACATTCTATCAATATAAACCTTAGAAAGTATGGGAAAGGCACAGTAGGGAAAGGACTGTGTGTCTTCAGAGATGTTAGAAAGGTCAAGATATTTGTAATAACAAAGATTGTGTTGTAGGTACTAGGCATCTAACAACAATTTTTCTTATTCATGGCGTATTTAACTAGAATTGTTGTGAACCTGTTCATGACAACATGCCTCAAACATTGACCAGTCTCTGTATAATCCAAAACCAAACTACACCTCTACCCCGATATAACGTTGTCCTCGGGAGCCAAAAAATCTTACTGTGTCTTAGGTGAAACCGCATTATATCGAACTTACTTAGATCTGTTGGAGTGCGCAGCCCTCCCGCCCCGGAGCGCTGCTTTACCGTGTTATATTCAAATTCGTGTTATATCGGGTCGTGTTATATCGGGATAGAGTGTATAAGGGTTAGGCTATGTCTTCCCTAGAAATGCAGCAGTGGTGCCACCTTAGCGTTTTGTCAAAGTTAAAATCAAGACTCACAATTTGTCAGACCACTCTGTTTATTAGCGCAGCGCTCCGCCAATAACATTCAGAATATGTGAGTGGCCATGCAAGACCCAAACAGTCTTATTTATACAGATAAAAGAGCGGGAATTAGACAAAGGAACAAAGAAAGCAAAACAGGAAAATTCACCTGGGGCACAGCATGCATATCCTATTTCCTTACTAACTGTTATCGATCTAAGGCTAATGCTTCACCAATTGCCCTTAAACGGTGCAATAGTTCTATGCTAATGTCTGTATTCCTGACACCTGGTTGCAACATTCCAACATTTTTGCTTAAAGATACAGACAGCATTTCTTTAATCCTTTCTATTCTTAATATATAATTTATTTTACTTTCACAGTTTCCATGTATACACTCACTACAGTGATCGCAGGTGGTAGCTAAGTCAATGGAAGAATACCTCTGTGAACCTAGCTTTCTCTGCATTGGGGGCTAGGTCAGCTTAAGCATGTTGCTCAGAGAGTGGATTTTTCATATTGCTGAGTGATGTAGTTGGGTTGACCTAACTTTTTAGTGCAGACTTGGCCTTAGTCTTTATTTGACTACTCAAGGGTTTAAATAGCGTATTAAAAACTTTCAGCACATTGCTACCCGTGGACACTGTTTAGCCCTATGGGTTTGTCTTCACTGCAGAGTTAACTCTGGTGATTGGCATCCGGGTCTCAGGAGTGAGCAGCAACACTGCAAAGCCATACATGAGTTACTGTGTCCTTGCTGGTGCTGCACTCACCCATGTATGTCACTAGGACTTCTGAAATGATATTCGAAGGCTCTTTGTGATTCAGTAAACTGAGCTACTCAATGATGCTTTCCAGTGAATTATGGGAGAACTTGTCTGACCTTCTGGACAAGGAGGGGAGGGCAATTATGGAAAGGCAGTGGAGGAGGATTATCAGCACTCAAGTGATTTGGTCTGCATCCTCACTGCGAAGTGGGTGGGTTACCAATCTAAGTAAAAGCCTCTTTCAAGCTTTAGCCTACAGTCCCAGATGAGCCAGCCAGCCAGGGCTAAAAGCACCCATAAACATAGGAGAGAGGGTTTTTGTGTGTATGGGAGGGGGACTGGAGCAACATCTGAATGAGAGCCTGAGTTAACTCTGCAGTGATGACATACGCTAATTGACGTGGGTAGTCCCATTTAAGTTAATGGTGCCGAGTTTATGAGTAAGGATTGGAGGATCAGACCCTAAATGCATAGTTTTTATAAAATAGTTTCCCCTAGATTAAATATAATCTGTCAGAAAAAATTACAAAAGTCCCTATATAGTGGAAAAGCTACTGCAACCTTCTTGAAGTTGCACTACATTTTTTTAGTTACTAATTGTTTGGTACATAGTCCAAAACAATGTTAAGGTTTTCAACTAAGCGAATTAAAGATTGAGGGCAGCAATTTGTTTTCTCTTTTTTAAGTCATTGGAAACATAACCTTGACTGGATTCCCCTTCTACTATCCATGACTGACAGCTTGTAACTTACCTTAGTGTTATTGCTGACAGACACCCTGCTAGCTATGTACTGGTGGTTAAAATATTACATTTCCCTCTTATATCCTAGCACTAACAGTCTATAGAGTTTTCCTCATTGTTTTTAGTGATCTCTTACTCTTGTTTTTCTAGGTAACTGGATTACAATCTGCTCATATTGAAAATATTAACACCTTTCATGTGTTACTTTAATTTTTCCTCAGGTCTTACAAATGTACTGACCTCAATGATTACTAAGGCCATGTCTACATTACCAATTTTTGTCAACAAAAGTGATGGCGACACCCAAAAGTCAACATAATAAAAATCGGAACCTCATGTTCACACTTGCTTCTTCTGTCAGCAGATCGCATCCAGAGTGGGGGAACTATCATCGACAGTGTGAGCATTGCACTCTGGGTACCTATCCCACAGTCCAGGTCAACACCTTCTGTCGCTAGGTCTTGTGGGAAAGCAGAGTGGATCGCAGTGCATCTTGGGACCTGGCTAAGTGTCCTGTGATGCATTGCTTTATGTCCAGCAGTCCCTGGGCTTCTGGCTTTCTTTCGTGTCATTTTTGCAACAGCTATTTTCTGCTGTGCACCCTGGCATCTTTGTGGGAAGTGATGATCTCTTATGCTCTGTTACTTGTCATGAAGACCTAGTGGACATAGTGGATGCAGTTCAGTTAATTGCCAAGTTCCTAACTGAAGAAGACTTGCAGGTGCCCAATATTCTGCTTGATGTGGATAGGAGCAACTTTAGATTCCCTTTGGCATTCACAGAGCAGCTGCATAGGGTAGACTTTGCTTTTGGGCTCAGGAAACAAGAACTGAATGGTGGATCACATTGTCATGCAGGTTTGGGATGAAGAGCAGTGGCTACAGAACTTTTGGATGCAGAAAGCCACCCTTCTGGAACTGTGTGCGGAGCTCGCACCAGACCTGCAGCGCAAGGACACCAAAATGAGAGCTGCCCTCTTGGCAGAGAAGCATGTGGAAATCACTGTGTGGAACTCCAGACTGCAGACTGCTACCGGTCAGTGGCAGATCAACTTGGAATGGGGAAGTCAACCGTTGGGGCTGTGTTAATGCAAATATGCAGAGCAATTAATCGCATCCTGCTACAAAGGACTGTGATTCTGGGAAATGTGCATAAAATAGTGGACGGCTTTGCAGAAATGGGGTTCCCTAACTATGGAGGGACAACAGATGGCACACATATTCCAATTTGGAATCAGACCACCTTGCCACAGAGTACATCAATAGGAAAGGGTACTTCTCCATGGTATTGCAGGCACTTGTGGATCACCGAGGGCATTTTACTGACATCAATCTGGGAAGGGGCATGACATGCACATCTGCAGGAACACCAGCCTGTACAGAAATCTACAAGCGGGGACTTTCTTTCCAAACCAGACAATTACAGTGGGGGGTGTTGCAATGCACATAGTAATCCTGGGAGATCCGACATACTCCTTACAGCCATGGCTCATGAAATCTTACACAGGACACCTGGACAGCAGTAAGGAGTGGTTCAACAACAGGCTGAGTAGGTGCCAGATGACAGTTGAATGTGCTTTTGGCAGATTAAAGGCAGGTTGGCAATGCCTTTATGGCAGGCTAGGCCTTAATGAGGATAATATTCCCATGGTCATAGCTGCGTACTGTATGTTGCATAATCTCTGTGAAGATAAGGGTGAAAGGTTTGCTCAGGTAGAGTGCCGAGGCAGAGCGTTTGGCCGCTGATTTTAACAGCCAGATACCAGGGCTGTCAGAGGAGCCCAGAGGGAGACAGTTCAAATCAGGGAGGCTTTGAGGCAGCACTTTGACAATGAGCGGCAGTAATGTATATCTCTGTCAACGGTGCTAGTTTTCTTAGGATGCAATGGTGTCATTTTTGGCCTTATATGCCTGTAAGACAATGATAACAATGCCTGTGCATGCATTGGTAGTGCCTGCAATCTCAAGTTGTAGAAAAAAAATAAAGGTGATTCACCGTTAAAGAACTCCTTGATTTTACTGAAAAAGAAACAGCACACACAAACACCTGATGGGAAAGGAGGAACCAGGGAAGGACAGACTTTCACAACTGTGTGTAGGTCCAGCTATCATTGTGAAAGTTGTCCAAGGGGATAGAGTGAAGGGGAAACTGAGAACTTGGGGGTTGGACTAGATGACCTCCTGAGGTCTCTTCCAAACCTAATTGTCTATGATTCCAACTCCCAGAAAGTGAAAAGGACTAGGCGGGCGGAGGGGGCATGGAAAAGTGTTCTGAATGTGCTGCAGGGGAGGGTGTGCGGGAGGGCATGAAAAAGTATCCATGGGGTTCTTGGCAGTGGAGGTGGGGTCGCCACCAAGGATAGTGTCCAGCTCCTTATAGACTTAGGTCTTAGGTGAAGCACCAGAGCGATGGTTTGCCTCCCGCGCCTTATGGTTAGTCTGCCTCAGCTCCTTTATCTTCGCTCTGCACTGCTGCGTGTTCCGAACATAGTCCTTTTCATGCAAGCCTCGAGAAATGTGCCCATAGATATCCCAATTCCTACAGCTCAAGCACAGCTGGGACTGCACAGCCTCCTCTCCCCATACACTGATCAGATCCAACAGCTCCACAGTGGTTTAAGCAGGAGAGCATTTGGTGCAATAAGCTGCCAGGTTCACCTGGGAAGATGCGAGGAAACCTCTCCACGCGGAGCCAGCAGGAAATGGAATTTCAAAAATTCCTAGGGCTTTTACGGGGCAGGGCAGATGATTGTTTACCTGGCTGCATGGCAGTGGAGTTCAAACTGCTGGCCAGAGCGGTCAGGATGGGCATTGTAGGACACCTCCTGGAGGCCAATTACAATGATGAAATCAAGCGTGGAGTCTACACTGGCACTGTGTTGAAAAAAATGTAGAGGAAAAAGACAGAAGTCTCTCATCAGGGTGGATGTATTTAGTCATCAATACTGGGCATTTTTCCCAACAAAAGTCACATCAGAGTGTACACACCCACTGTTTGGTCGACAAAAAGCAGTTTTTGGCAACAAAACTTGGTAATGTAGACAAGGCCTAATTTAGTATCCAAACTTTTCTTTCATCTTTCTAATTTTCATGTTCAGATTTATTAAGGAATGAGAAAAGCACACTATTTGTTGATTGCCAGTGATTAGGACCTGCATTGAAGGAACATGGTTCCTCTGATTCCTCTCCCAAGCACAGGACTATCTCTAACCCTTGTGTGGAATGGGAGGTAGGGGGAAGGCTCTGTGTGTCCTCCTTCTTGGAGATGGAGTGGCCCTTGTTGTGTTACACTGCAAGTTAATAGCAACACTATACATCCAAAAGAGAAAAAATTTGTGGCTTTTAAAAAAAAATACTTTATTTTAATAAGCTTTTGCAATGTTTTGAACAAAAGCAGCATTTTATATCTACAATGATCTGAGTCTTTATCACTCATTACATCACATCACTTCATCTCTCACATTCCCTCAGCTTGGTACTTCCATGCTAAAAACGAGTACATTTTTTCACCACGGAATTACTGAGCTTGAGCTATCCCAAAGTAAATACACTGTGAAGACAAGGCACTTCAGGTTTATCAGAAGGTAAACTTGCTGAGATTACCTTGGTGAGTTAACTTTGCAGTAAAACTAAAGTGCCTTGTCTTCACTGTTTTTTTTAACCTCAGGATAGTTCATGTGCCTTAGGTACCCTGAAGTAAAAGTTGCAGCTTAGAACTTTGCTTTCACATGTAGGTCCAGGGGCATAACTATTAAAGGAGGAAATTGAAACCCCGCATCCAAGAATCAGGGGAATTTGCTGGTGCCATAAGGATCATCCCCTCCAGGGTATATTCCTGACACAAGAAACTCTGTACATGAATCATTCTGGAGCAGGAGGGGGTGTGATGACTAATGTAGCCCATAGGAGAGGGTGCAAGTTACAGCAACCCTCACACAGTCAATTATGAGCACATGCAAGTTTCATTTCTGGTGTAGTGATAGCAAGTTTTACCTAAACAAAATATTTGTAATGGCACTTTTTAAAATCATTTCCCTGAAATATTCAGTAGCAGTATGTACCCTGAGAATACTCTGTTGGGACTGGTAAAGCCCCAGTCTTTCAAACACTTATACACATGTTTAACTTCACTATCACAAGCAGTCCTATTGATTTCAGTGGGACAATCCATGAAGTTAAGCATGTTTCAATGTTTGCAGGATCAGGATCTCATGTACATTTTAACCTTCTGCTGAGGAAAAGACGGACATCTCAGACCTACAGCGAGAAGCAAGAACACAGAATTACTCCTTAGCTATCTGAAACCATTATTTTTACAAATACCATTGCGGGTATATTAAACTTCTGTGATAAATGCTGCCACACTTCAACAGTCTTTATCAATTTTGATTTATAGCTAAAATGACAAACGGAATTAAGTGTCTAACCAGTGCTAAATATTTAGATGTTGCCAGAGTTTTAATAAAGATCTTTGTTTCATGTACTTAAAATAGATAAATACTTGTTTCTCAACATTATAATTTTTGTCTGACTTCTGTTTAGGAAGGGATAAAATATCAAAATTACCTTATTTTAAAATTAATCTTCTGTACCCTTATGAAAGAGCCTTATAGAACATAATAGAAAATGGTAACCTCGTATACATTTTGTAAACTTAACAGAGAAGAGATTCCCTGATATAGACTTTTATATGAATTCATATAGGGGATATACTGGTAACTGTCATGTTGTATAGGCTGAAAGAGCAATTGCTGTAGAATCCTATTGGTTTCATCCTTATAAAATTCCAAGGGACTTGCCCATATTTTCTTATAATTACTGATGTCAATAGGGAAACATTTTAAAGAGTTATGCCCCAATTCTGCAAACATTTAACTTTAAGCATGTGAATAATCCCATTGATTTCAGTGGGACTATCTGAAGCATTGAAAGGTAAACTGGGCTTAATTGTTTGCAGGATTGAGGTCTTAAACCGTTTTAGAACTTTTAAAACTGTGAAACTGGGGTATGATACCTTCCTTTCTCCATCCATAGTGCCAAATCAGAGAATATGTATTTATAACTCTTCTAATCTGAAATAGTCCTTCTATTTTCCTCCTAATGGTGGTCTTACACTTAGTGTATTAAAACAAATTTTAAAAAGATGAAAATAAAGTCCAAGAGCCCATCAAGATACTTTGCTTAATTAAATTTCCTCCTGTCTCATGAGTCACTCTGAATAATTGCTAAATTGTTTACCAGAGATGTATATACAAGATAAAAAGTCTGTGGCTCACATACTCAGTCCTGGGTCACTTATCAGAGTGTTATTCAGATTCTTTTAAATGTAATACTCCTCCTGGTTAAGTTTAAAAGAAAAAAAGAGGAAGTCTAGAAATAATGGAATGTTTCTCTTTGTAATGCACATGCATATTTACTGGGAACAGAGAAAGAAGCTTTGATGCTCTCTTCTTGGAATTGTTTTAAGATTTATCTCATGTCTTTTGACCAGATTGTGAAGGCTCAGGTCAGGGAGAATTAAATTTTTCCAAAATTCAAGAAATAATTCTCTGTTGTTACTAGCTTCCTTTCAGATTCTTTTCTTATCTTGAAGGACAGTTGAAGACATTAGTGCACCAGAATTACATCTACTCTGTTAGATTCCTTGAGAGGACTTTGTAGCCTGGCCCTAACATAACAGTTAATTTTTGTCTTGTAATCTGAACAGTGCATTCCAGCTCAGCAGGATCTAGCCATACAAGCGCTTCCACAATTTTAAAGCTCCTTGACCTTACCTATTTGTCAAGCTGTTCCGAACATCTTTCAGTGATTAGATTAGATGGCAACAAGTATTTTCATATTCTCTGGTTCCTGAGCAGCTTTCATTCCTTGACTGTTTGGATTTTTCTCAGTCTGCTTTTCACTGCCAGTGATCCGTTTGCCCAGTTTTTATAAATTGCAGTATAAATTTTAAATTGTTTTCTTTTAACAGGGGAGGGAGAATGTCAGCTGTGGGTTAACTTTTGTGTAGCATTCCCCCAGAATTGTGCTCTTCTAGTTGCACTTACTGTTAACACAAGGTCTGCTGTTACCTGTGTAGGGATTTCTGCATCTGATATTCTCTTAGATTATAAACTCTTCAGAACAGGGGAGGCCAACCTGAGCCTGAGAAGGAGCCAGAATTTACCCATGTATATTGCCAAAGAGCCACAGTAATACTTCAGCAGCCCCTCCATCAGCTCCCCTACACTGGTCCGAGGGCTTCCCACCCACCGGCAGCCCCACTGATCAGTGCCTCCCCCTCCCAATCAGCTGTTTCTTGCCGTGCAGGAGGCTCTGGGAGGGAAGGGGAAGGAGTGAGGGCACTGCAGGCTCAGGGGTGGGTGCAGGAAGGGGTGGAGGGGGGGGCAGGGCCTGTGGCAGAGCCTGAGGTTGAGCAGTGAGCACCCCCCAGCACACTGGAAAGTTGGCACCTGTAGCTCCAGCCCCGGAGTCGGTGCCTATAGAAGGAGCTGCATATTAACCTTGCGACCCCTCCCCTCAACTCCTTTTTGGGTCAGGACCCCTACAGTTACAACACTGTGAAATTTCAAATTTAAATATTTGAAATAATGAAATTTAGGATTTTAAAAATCCTATGAGTGTGAAATTGACCAAATGGATTGTGAATTTGTGTACATATATGTAAAGCACCTGGCACAACTGGGTCCCAATCCTGAATTAGGGCTTCTAGGCATGATTGCAATGCAAAATGATTATATGGCTTACTTAGCTTTAAAGTAATCCATCTTTTCATGCTTGTTGTATTCTCTTGCACAGTCGTATTTTTATTTTACCATCCTGTTAGTACAATCAAAGCACCTGCTGTCTCAAATGTAGCTTTTAGTGATTTATTTTAGCTTATGTGATTGCATGTTTTATGCTCATCTGAACCTAGGGTCTGATCCAATGCCTAGTGAAGTTTGTGGGAGTCTTTCCATTGACTTCTATGGGTTTTGGTTCAAGCCATTAAGAGGCTGCTTCATTCCAACAACTGTAGCTTCTACACAAGACTCTCTCTTACCTCAGACTCAACTTTTGCTAATCATAGAATATCAGAGTTAAAAGGGAGCTCAGAAGGTCATTTAGTCCAACCCCTTGCTCAAAGCAGGACCAATCCCCAGACAGAAATTTGCCCCAGATCCCTAAATGGCCCCCTCAAGGATTGAACTCACAACTCTAGGTTTAGCAGGCCAATGCTCAAACCACTGAGCTATGCCTCTAGAAGCCTTAATTGTCTTACTGTCACTTGAAGTGATCTGGTGGTGGGGTCCCATCCCAGCTGGTAACTCTTCAATAACTCGGGTTTCAGATGTGCTCAAATTATCTAAGAGGAGCACTCTTCAGTATTTTCCAGTCTTACAGGCAAGACACGGGCCAAACGACGATTTAAGTATAACATTCTTTATACTCTGCAGCATTGGTTATATTATCCTGGAAAGACTCTAAACTGCATACTGCCCTACCGTTTCCAGCTGCAATGGTGGTTTGTCCATGGCACTCTCGAATCCTAAAGTCACGGCTCCCCCAGGGTTGACCAACCATGGCACCAATCCTGCTCAGCAGTGTTAGATGGATTTATATTCTCCGTTACTCTGGAGTGACTGCTGCCAAGGTCACTTATTTTCTCTCTCTCAGCAATAGTTGGCTATATCTCAGGTGACAGCCGTGATTAGTATTGTGTAAGTAAAATGTGGAATAGCAAATATCCCAAGAGGCATCAACAGAACAAGCAAGGGTAAGGTTCAAGGAATTCTGAATTATGAAGTTCTTTCTCTAGTCAGAGAATATTTATTACTGAAAAGCATTTTGCTTTTCCCCCTGCCATTTTTAAACATTCTATCCTCATGCTAGAGCTGGTAAAAACAAATTTGAAAAAATTGTTATGAAAGAAAATATCTTTTTTCACTCACCACACCCAAAAATGTATTAGTCTTTCAAAAAATTGTTCACCTTAAGGCAGAGAGTCCTGTAAAGTTTCATTCTGGTATGTGCCAGTATCAGAAAATTATGAGTGACTGAAAACATGGCTTTAGCATGGAAACTGAATTAACTTTAACTAGAACTGTTGCTGGCATTCAGGCTGTTACGATAGTAGTTCCATGTAGCACTATCTATTCAATGCACTTGTACAAACATTGATTTTAAAAGACCAATAATATATATAATAAAAACTTCACAGCAAGTTCCGATAGAGCCTGAATACTCCCATACTATATATGATGTTGCATTTCCTTATTATTGTAGCTTTCAATGGGATTCCTCCCATCCCATCCCAGGGACCACTCGAGTTCAGTGTCCGCTTAGAACCAGATCTGACCAAGGGCATCAGAGACTTCCCAAAAGTGGGAAAGTGGAGGTGGAAGGGGTGGGGGTGGGACCAAAGCCAAAAGCAGCCCTCTATCTCGTCCCCCCTGGCCCAGGGCAGGTGAAGGTGGAGGGTCCATGCAGCTCTCCTTGACTTGACTCCGGCCACTGACTTGGAGCCACAACCTGGCCATGATAAGAGCTGCGGGGGCAGCTGTGGAGAGCCGCGATGGACCCTCCACCTGCCTGCGGTGCGGGGGTCTGAGGAGAGCAGCCCGTGTCTCTGCCTCCTGCCCCTCTGCTCCCCCAGGACAGGTGGAGAGTCCCCACAGCTGCCCACATGGCTTTTACCATGGCCGGGCTGCAGCTCCAAGGTCCCCCCGGCCGGAGTTGGGTCGGGGGGAGCCGTATGGGCTGTGTGGGGACATGGGCTGGGGGCTGTTCTCAGCACCCTCCCACTGTCCCCATATCTACTCCAGCGACACCAGAGGACCCAATCACATCAGCCACACCATCAGGAGCTCAATCACCTGCACATGTGATATATGCCATCATGTGCCAGCAATGCCCCTCTGCCATGTACATTAGCCAGACCAGACAGTCTCTAAGTAAAGGAATAAATGGACACAAATCAGACATCAGGAATGGTAACATACAAACGCCAGTAGGAGAACACTTCAATCTCCCTGACATTCTGTAACATTTAAAAGTAGCCATCCTGCAACAAAAAAACTTCAAAAAACAGACTTCAAGGAGAAACTTTAGAGCTACAATTCATTTGCAAATTTAACACTATTAATTTGGGCTTGACTAGGGACTGGGAGTGGCTGGCTCACTACAAAAGTAATTTTCCCTCTCTTGGTATTGACACCTCATCTCTTATTGGAAGTGGACCACATCCACCCTGACTGAACTGGCCTTGTCTCCACTTGTAAGGTAACTCCCTTCTTTTCATGTGGTAGTATATTTATGCCTGCATCTGTAATTTTCACTCCATGCATCTGAAGAAGTGGGGTTTTTACCTATGAAAGCTTACACCCAAATAAATCTGTTAGTCTTTAAGATGTCACCGGACTCCTCGCTGTTTTTGTCCATTATGGTTAGGGGAGAGGGTTAACTCTCACTCAAACCTGCTCCTGGGAGAGGGTTACTCTTTATCCATACCCCAATCTGCAGCCCTTAGAGGTGGGGGAGAGGAGGAGGAGAGGGTCTCTCTCCCTCTCCCTTCATCCTTCCTTCTGCTACTGGGAATGGTGGAAATATTTATTTTCTTGGCTTGCCTGCCATTTGCACAGACACTGCCCATTACTCACAGACTCTAAGGTCAAAAGGGACCATCACGATCATCTAGTCTGACCTCCTGCACATTGCAGGCCACAGAACCTCACCCACCCACTCTTGAAACAGACCTCTAACCTCTGGCTGAGTTACTGAAGTCCTCAAATCATAGCTTAAAGACTTGATGTTATGGAGAATTCACCATTTACACTTGTTTAAACTTGCAAGTGACCCATGTCCCATGCTGCAGAAAAAAGTGAAAAACCTCCAGGGACTCTGCCAATCTAAACTGGGGGGAAATTCCTTCCTGACCCCAAATACGGCAATCAGTTAGACCAGGGATCGGCAACCTTTCAGAAGCGGTGTGCTGAGTCTTCATTTATTCACTCTAATTTAAGGTTTCGTGTGCTGATAATACATTTTAATATTTTTTAGAAGGTCTCTCTCTATAAGTCTATATATTATATAACTAAACTAGTGTTGTATTGTAAAATAAACAAGGTTTTCAAAATGTTTAAGATGCTTCATTTAAAATAAAATTAAAATATTGATCTTATGCTGCCGGCCCACTCAGCCTGCTGCTGGTCTGGGGTTCTGTTCACCTAGGCTGGCAGCGGGCTGAGCGGGGCTGGTGGCTGGGACCCCGGCTGGCAAGGGTCCGGCAACCAGAACCCCAGACCAGCAGTGGGCTGAGCGGGGCCAGCGGCCAGGACCCCAGACTGGCAGTGGACTGAGCGGCTCAGCCCACTGCTGCTCAGAGGTTCCATCTGACAGCTCCTGCCAGCCGGGATCCTGGCTGCCGGATCTGCTCAGCCTCAGCCCAAGGCCAGTCTGGAGTCCCAGCCCTCCCCACACACAGTGGGTACCTACCTTCTCCCTGGTTCTGGCCATTCTCTTCTCTCTGCATTGAGCTGAGGGTGGGAGTGCACTGAGCACAGGGCTGGGGGTGAAGGGTCTGGCCAGGAGCTAGAATGAGGGAGGGGGCTCAGGGTTTGGGCAGGAGGTTCAGGTGTGGGGCACTTACCTGGGCAGCTCCTATTTGATGCAATGGGGGCAGGTGGGAATGTGGTGGGGAGATGCAGGAGCTCCTGTTTGGTGCTCTAGGTGGGGGTGGGGATGTGGCAGGTGCATTGGGTGTGGGGGGGCTGGAGAAGTGGAGGAGTGCAAGAGTCAGGGCAGAGGGCTGGGTATGTGCGGGGTGCAGGTGTCAGGGCAAAGGGGGGGCTGGGTATGTGTGGGGGTGCCAGAGTCAGGGCTAGGATTGTGGGGGTGGGGATGAAGGAGTCAAGCAGAGGGCTTGGTGTGTGTGAGGGAGGTTCAGGGCTCAGGGTAGGGGCCAGGGGTGTGTGCGGGGCTGCGGTGCTTGGGTCTGCGGGGCTCGGGGTGGGGGGGGTCAAGGGGCGGGGCAGAGGGCTGGGTGACTGCCCCCTAAGAACTCCCAACCCCCATGCTTCTTGTCTCTTGACTACCCCCTCCTGGGCCCCCTTCCCCCCCAGGATCCAACCTGCTATCTAGGCCTCCCTGTTCCTTGTCCCCTGACTGGACCCTACCCCCTACCTGTCCCCTGACTGCCCCGACCCTTATCCACACCCCCGTCCCCAGCCAGACCCCCAAGACTCCCACGCCTATCCAACCACTCCCCGCCCCCTGACAGGCCCCCCAGAACTCCCAACCCATCCAACCACCCCCGCTCCCTGTCTGCCCCAACCCCTCTCCAAACCCCTGCCTCCTGACAGGACCCCCAGAACTCCTGACTCATCCAACCCCCCCAGCTCCTTGTCCCCTGACCACCCCCTCCAGAGACCCCCCCACCCTAATTGCCCCTCCAGGACTGTCCTTGCTCCCAGTCCCCTGACTGCCCTGACCCCTATCCATCCCCCACCCCCTGACAGACCCCAGGACTCCCATGCCCCATCCAACCCCCCCTGCTCCTTGACTGCCCCCTCCAGAGACCCCCGTCCCTAACCCCCCCGGGACCCCACTTTCCCATCCAACCCATCCTGCTCCCTGTCCTATGACTGCCCCCACCCCAGCCCTGGTCCCCTTACCATAAGGCTCCATGCAGAGCCAGATATGCTGCCCCATGGGAGCACACAGCCCCGCCCCTCAGAGTGCTGTGTGCATGGCGGCAGAGCTCCGGTTGAGCGGGGAGCGTTTTTCCCTACCGCGGAGCCAAACACTGCCTCACGGGAACGCGCAGGGCGGCATGGCTCAAGGAGAGGGGGGAGCGTGTCTGCCTCCCTGCAGAGCCAAACACTGCCCCATGGGAGCGCGCAGCCCCAACCCCTCAGAGCGCTGCGCGCACAGCGACAGGGCTCCAGTGTTATACCAATTATATTAGACCGGTAAAAACCAGCAGGATCTTATTAAAGGGGACAAGACAAAGATGCCACATTTATTATGATAATTTGATTTATGACTAATAACTAATATCTTAATTCTTATACACACACATTATACCTAATACCTACACACACACACACACACACACACACACACACACACCCATCAGATGTTCTGCAGCTGCTGCACAGTTACCAGTCCTGAAGATAGCTTAAGTTCATGGCTTGATTTTGTAGCTTGGGTTAGTAGCTTGTGGCGGCTAACTGGCCAGGAAAGCCAGGCACAAGGACAAGCTGGATCTCTGTTGGGCAGGCACTGATGTCCTTCCATGTTGGCAGCAGAATGTTACCCAGAGTCTCTCATCTCACCCTTCTTTTTTATAGGCTTTTAGTTTGGATTCAAAGTCTATAGGTCTTGCTGTGTCACGCTGCCTCTGGGTTTAGATTGATCACCCATCAATTGCAGGCGTGACTTTCAGTCTTGAACCTGGCTTTGATCTTCCTTCTGTTGTCCTTTTCTTTTTAGGGTGGATGTTTCTTACTTTGTTTAGGGCTGTTGTCTAGGTCTTCAGCCGTTGGTATTTGAACTTTATCTCATCAGGATAGGCTGGGGCTGGAGGTTGATTCCATCATCCATCCATACCTCATTCACACATCTAAACTAAACTAATAAGATTACAGCAGGGTTTGCAAAAATGAAGGTTGGAGGAAGCTTTTACAAAATGGAGTGAGTGTTTTAAAATGGGGTTTGAATTACAATATGGAACAGAAGTTACAGTGTAGGCAAGTGTAGTGTGGATGGTGAACAGAAGTTACATTAATAAATTAAAAACAATTTCATTTATCAGTTCTACACCAGGGGAGGGGAGAAGGCAGGGGAGGGGCCAGCAGCTTCCTGCGCTTGGCCCGGAGCTCCGGCCCGGGAGCATGGACCCCACGGCTTGCCGTGCCGGGAGAGAGGGGCCATTTGCCCACCCTGTGCACTTGGCTATGTTTTTGCTCCCTGCCCCCGGAGAGCAGAGGAGAGTGGGCCAGGCTGGGCAGGATTTTTAATGGCATGCTGGAGTCCCATGCCATAGGTTGCCGACCCCTGAGTTAGACACTGAGCATGTGGGAAGACCTACCAGTCAGATACCTGGGAAAGAATTCTCTATAGTAACTCAGAACTTCCCTCTCCAGCCGCTGGGGATTTTTGCTACTGGCAGTCACCGATGTGCCACATGCCATTATAGGCAGCAGGGCTGGCTCCAGGCCACAGCGCGCTAAGCACGTGCTTGGGGCGGCATGCCGCGGGGGGCGCTCTGCCAGTTGCTGGGAGGGCGGCAGGCGGCTCTGGTGGAGCTGCCGCAGGCGTGGCTGCGGATGGTCTGCTGGTCCCACGGCTCTGGTGGACGTCCCGCAGACACGCCTGCGGCAGCTCCACCAAAGCCGCAGGACCATCGGACCCTCCACAGAAACGCCTGCGGCAGCTCCACCCAAAGCCGCGGGACCAGCTGACCGTCTGCAGAAACGCCTGCGGGAGGTCCACCGGAGCCATGGGACCAGCGAGCGGCAGAGCGCCCCCCTGCGGCGTGCCGCCATGCTTGGGGCGGCGAAATTGCTAGAGCCAGCCCTGATAGGCAGTCCCATCTTACCACCCTCTCCATAAACTTATCAAGATCAGTCTTGAAGCCAGTTAGGTTTTTTGCCCCCACCGCTCCCCTTGGAAGGCTGTTCCAGAACTTCACTCCGCTGATGATTAGAAACCTAATTTCAAGCCTAAACTTATTGAGTGGCAGTTTATATCCATTTGTTCTGAGGTCCACATTGATGCTTAACTTAAATAAGTACTCCTCCTCCCTGGTATTTATCCCCCTGATATATTTATAGAGAGCAATCCCGTCAGGCTTTTTTTGGTTAGGCTAAACAAGCCAAGCTCTTTGAATCTCCACTCATAAGATAGGTTTTCCATTTCTCAGATCATCCTAGTAGCCTTTGTCTGCACCTGTTCTAGTTTGAATTCAGCTTTCTTAAAAATGCAATACCAGAACTGCACACAGTTTCACCAGTGTCTTGTATAATGGTACTAACACCGCCCCATCTCTACTGGAAATACCTCGCTTGATGCATCCTAGGACTGCATTAGCTTTTCATGGCTGCATCACATAGACGGCTCATAGTTATCTTCTGATCAACCAATACAACACAGTCTTTCCTCTGTTGCTTCCAACTGATAAATTCCCAGTTTATAGCAAAAATTCTTGTTAGTCCCTAAATGCATGACCTTGCACTTTGCACTATTAAATTTAATCCGATTTCTATTACTCCAGTGTACAAGATCATCCAGATCTTCTTGTACAATATTCCAGTTCTCCTCCGCATGGCAATACCTTCCAGCTTGTGTCATCTCAAATTTCATTAGCACACTCACACTTTTTGTCCCAAGATCAGTAATAAAAAACTGTTAAATAAGATTGGTCACAAAACTGATCCCTGAGGAACTCCACTAGAAACCTCCCTCCAGCCTGACAGTTCACTTTTCAGTAAGAGCTGTTGTAGTCTCCCCTTTAACCACTTCCTTATCCACTTTTCAATTCGCATATTAATCCCCATCTTCTCCAATTTAACTAATAATTTCCCATGTGGAACTGTATCAAATGCCTTAATATAATCCATTTCTTTTGTCTATAAAAATCAGTTATCTTCTCAAAGAAGGAGATCAGGTTGGTCTGGCACGATCTACCTTTTATAAAACCATGTTGTATTTCATCTCAGTTACCGTTCACCTCTATGTCCTTAACTACTTTCTCTTTCAAAATTTGTTCCAATACCTTGCACACAATTGAGGTCAAACTACCATGCCTGTAGTTTCCTGGATCACTTTTTTCACCCCTTTCTTAAAAATAGGACCAATGTTAGCAATTCTCCAGTCACAAAGGTACAACACCCAAGTTTACAGATTCATTAAAAAACCTTGTTACTGGGCTTGCAAGTTCATGTGCCAGTTCCTTTAATATTGTTGGATGGAGATTATCCTGGCCCCATGGCTTAGTCCCATAAAGCTGTTAAATTGACTTCCACCTTGGATGGGGTAATTTCTACCTCCATATCTTCATTGCCATTAGCCACCTTGCAACTACCCTTAAGCTCTTCCTTAGCCTCATTAGAAACTGAGGCAAAGTATTTGTTTATGTGTTGGGCAGGGCCATGCCTAGATAAAAGATGGTTACTCACCTTTGTAAGTGTTGTTCTTCGAGATATGTTGCTCATATCCATTCCAATTGGGTGTTTGCGCACCGCACGCACGATTGTCGGAAGATTTTTACCCTAGCAACAGTCAGTGGGTCGGCTCAGGAGCCCCATGGCACCAGATATATGCCCCGGCCGACCCAGTGTCCTCTCACTTCCTTCTTGCCAGCTACTCCGACAGAGGGGAAGGAGGGTGGGTTTGGAATGGATATGAGCGACATCTCGAAGAACAACAGTTACAAAGGTGAGTAACCGTCTTTTCTTCTTTGAGTGCTTGCTCATATTGATTCCAATTAGGCGACTCCCAAGCCTTACCTAGGCGATGGGGTCGGAGAGAGATGTCATGGAGTAAAGGACCGCTGAGCCAAATGCAGCAGCACCCCTGGACTGCTGCACTATCGCATAGTGGGCGGCGAAGGTATGCACCGATGACCAAGTCGCTGCCCCACATAGCTCCTGTATGGGTACATGAGCCAGGAAGGAGGAGGAGGAAGCTTGAGCCTGGGTGGAGTGGGCACTAAGATGCGTAGTTGGCACGCCAGCCAAGTCAGCATGCACGGATGCAAGATGTGATCCAGGTGGAGACTGGGAGACCCTTCATCCAGTCTGCTACAGCTATGAACAGCTGGGTCGTCCTCCTAAAAGGTTTCATTTGTTCAATGTAAAAGGCAAGGGCCCTGCAAATGTCTAGGGAGTGCAGCTGTTTTTCTCGTTGAGAAGCGTGTGGCTTCGGATAGAAGACCAGAAGGAGGATGTCTTGGTTGACATGGAAGGCAGACACCACCTTAGGAAGGAAGGCAGGATGTGGTCGCAGCTGTCCTTATGAAACACTGTATATGGTGGGTCCAACGTAAGGGCTCTAAGCTCCAACAAACGTCTTGCCAAGATGATAGTGATGACGAAAGCTGTTTTCCAGGAAAGATATAGGAACAAGCAAATGGCCATCGGCTCGAACGGGGCACCCATGAGTCTGGATAGGACCAGGCTGAGGTCCCACATAGGGGCTGGATGCTGAATTTGCGGGTACAGACGTTCCAATCCCTTGAGGAACTTGCTGACCATGGGATTGGAGAAGACCGAGCATCCATTTTCATCCGAGTGGAAGGCCAAAATCGCTGCTAGGTGTACTCTGATGCATGAAACTGCTAGGCCCTGCTGTTTCAAGGACAAGAGATAGTCTAAGATGGTAGGTACTGGTGCCTCAAGAGCGGCAGTATTGCTCAGAGCACACCAGCAGGAAAAACGCTTCCACTTGGCCAAATATGTGGACCTAGTAGAGGGCTTTCTGCTACCCAAAAGTACCTGCTGCACAGAGCGGGAGCAACGTAGCTCAGACTGAGTTAGCCATGCAGCATCCATGCTGTGAGGTGGAGGGATTGCAGGTCTGGATGGCAGAAACTGCTGTGTTCCTGAGTGATCAGGTCCAGCCACAACGGAAGTGAAGTTGGAATGGTCACCAACAGATTGAGAAGAGTGGTATACCAATGCTGCCTGGGCCATGCCAGGGTGATCAAGATTAAGCAGGCCCTGTCTCTGCACAACTTGCGATGGGCCTTGTGGACTAATGGGAATGGAGGAAAGGTGTAGTACAGGCGGTCTTTCCACGGTATCAGGAAGGCATCTGATAGGGAACCTGGGGAACATCTTTGGAGAGAGCAGAACATCTGGCACTTCCGATTCTTGCGAGAGGCAAAAAGGTCTATCTGGGGAAACCCCTACTTCTGGAAAACAGAATGGATAACGTTTGGCTGAATCGACCACTTGTGAGCCAGAAAGGATCTGCCAAGGTGATCTGCCAAGGTGTTTTGGACTCCTGGGAGAAACAACACCACAAGGTCGATTGAGTGGGCTATGCAAAATTCCCACAGGTGAATAGCTTCCTGACAGAGGGGGGACGATCACACTCCCCTTGTCAATATAAAACATGGCTGTTGTGTTGTCTGTGAAAACTGCAACATAATGACCCTGAAGATGCTTGTGGAACACCTGGCACGCCAGATGTACTGCTCTCAGTTCCCATACGTTGATGTGCAGGGATATTTCTTGTGTGGACCAAAGGCCCTGTGTGCATAGGTCCGCGAGGTGAGCAACCCAACCCAAAGATGATACATCCATAGTTAGGACCAGAGAGGGCTGCGGGGCATGGAATGGTACCCCTTTGCATACCAAGTTGGGGTTCAGCTTCCAGACCAGGGAGGTTAAGACTCCGTTGGTACTGTGACCTCTGTGTCCATATTCTCCTGGCCTGAGCGGCATACGGTGGAGAGCAAGGCCTGAAGTGGATGGAGGCACAGTCTGGCATGTCTGGTCATGAAAGTGCAAGATGTCATGTGTCCCAGAAGACCGAGGCACGTGCATGCTGTCAAGGTCAGGAAGCTTTGGAGGCTGTGGATAATGCTCGCCATAGACTGGAAGTGGGCGCGCAGTAGGCACACACGGGTGAATTTTGAATCTAGGACTGTTCCAATGAAGTCTATTCTTTGGGTCGGCTCCGAAGTGGACTTTTTGACATTGCACAGCAGGCCCAGCTGTCTTAACAAGCTCATGGTGAATTAAACATGAGATTGCACTTGGACCTTGGAGCGATCCCAAACGAGCCAGTTGTCAAGGTACGGAACCACTTGGATCCAATGTTGACAGAGTGAGGCAGCTACAACAGCCATACGCTTTGTAAAGACCCTTGGTGCCATGGATAGGCTGAAGGGAAGGACGGTAAATTGGAAGTGCTGTTGGTTGACCACAAAGCGAAGGAAACACCTGTGCAGTGGGTAAATCGCTGTGTGGTAGTATGTGTCCTTCATGTTGAGGGCCGCGTACCAGTCTCCAGGGAAGGAATAATGGTCCCCAGAGAAACCATGCGGAACTTCAACCTTACCATGAATTGAGTCTGCACAAGTCCAGCCCTCCCTTTGCCTTGGGGATTAGGAAGTAATGGGAGTAAAACCCCCGCCCCTCAGTTCCCTTGGAATCTCCTCTATAGCTCCGATAGTTAGGAGCATTTGGACCTCCTTTAGGAGGAGTTGCTTGTGAGAGGGGTCCCTGAAGAGGGATGGGGAGGGAGGGTGAGAGGAAGGAGACAAAACAAATTGAAGCCGGTATCCACTTTCCACCATACATAGGACCCAGCAGTCTGATGTTATGCAGGACCACACAGGAAGGAAATAGGAGAGCTGGTTGGTGAAAGGTGGGGAAGAATCCTGGAAGGAGACTGGTGCTTCGCCCTCACGTGCACTTTCAAAAGTTTTGTTTAGTCCCTGCCAAAGGTTTGGGGGGGCCCTGGTTCTGGCCGTCTGAAGACCAGACTGTCTCTTCCTACCACCCGGGCCGCGTCTTCTAGAGAAGTCCTGTTTGAGCAAGGGATTAGGGTAGGTGTGCTGTATTTGGGGTCAGAAGGGCTTATGTTGTGTCATCAGGTATGCATGCCCAATGAACGCATGATGGCCTGGTTATCCTTCGGGCTCTGGAGTATGGAGTCAGTCTTGTCTGAAAACAGACCATGGCCAAAGGGCAGATCCTGAATAGTCTGTGGGAGTTCTGGTGGGAGACCGGAGACCTGCAGCCATAAAATGCAGCGCATAGCTACACCCGAGGCTAGAGTCCTAGCCGCCGAGTCTGCCACATCTATTGAGGCCTGCAAAGATGGCCTGGCTACTTTCTTTCTCTTCTCTTGTAGGGCCCCGAACTCCTCCCTGGACTCCTGTGGAATAAGCTCTTTGAACTTTCCCATCGAGTTCCAGGTATTATAATTGTAGTGACTCAAGAGGGCCTGCTCGTTAGCCACTCTGAGTTGTAGGTCGCCAGTAGAATAAATCTTGCCACCAAATAAATCCAGGCATCTAGTGTCCTTGGATTTAGGAGCGAGAGCTTATTGGCCGTGTCTTTCCCTTTCAGTAACGGATTGTACAACAAGGGAGCATGGTTGGGGGTGAATATACAAGTATTTGTAGTCTTTGGAGGGGACCAAGTACTTCCTCTCCACCCCCTTGGCAGTGCAAGGAATAGAGGCTAGAGATCGCCAGATCGTATTGGCATTATCCTGGATGGTTTGAATAAACAGCAAGGCTATATGTGTCGGGGCATTGGCAGATACAATGTCCACTACTGGATCCTCAACCTCCACCACCTCCTCCATCAAGTTTTGTGCCACCCTGCGAAGCAACTCTGGTGTGCATGGAGATCTGTAGGTGCAGGGCCAGAGGAGGATGTACCCTCCACCGCCTTGTCAGGCAAAGATGAGGAGGATACTCCAGGGGCTAACAGGTCCTGTGGCATGTCTTGCTGGGGAAGGTTCAGCTGCCCTAGGTCCACCATGTTAGGGGCATGGGCCTGACATGGGGTCTGACGTGGGCCTGAGCTGAGAGCAGGGCTGTCGCTTCCAATCCCCTCGGGGGAGGGTGACTCTCAGTGGCCTCTGGGACCTGGGGTTCTAAGTGAGCAGAGCAAGAAGACCCCGAGGGGACACCTTGGGCCTGATGGTATACCCAAGGGGTCCAAAAGGACCATTGCGGAGGTCTCCAACCAGGATCCTGCCCTTCATGGTGCCATTGGCTAGTATCGTCCGCATCTTGGTCATGGACTTGGTAGCCACTTTCTGCCTGGGACAACCTCAAGTTGGGATGGGACGGCCAAGGTGGAGCCGATCGCGCATGCCAGTCGCCCTGTCTTGTGTTGTCACCTTGCGCCACGGAGATGGAGATCGGCACCGTGGTCTTGAGCAGTATCGTGACCTGGATCGGGACCGGTGGTCATATTGGTACCAGGAGGCAGATCTGGACCTCAACGAAGATCTGTGGGCAGAACGGTGCTGGGATCAACTCCGAGTAGACCAGCGGCAGATCGGTGCCGGCAGCTGGACCGGTACCAACCCGTACTGGGAAGAAGATCTTCGTGAGGCGAAGTGGCAACGCAAGTGTGACTGGTGCCGAGATGGCAACTGGTGCTGGGACTGCGAGCAGTGCTGTGGACAACTAGCGTCTGGATTGGGACTGAGACCGGGATTGGTGCCATCCCGGCTCGCTCTGCGATGAAGGGCGCATCATGGAGGGCTTTGCTTTTGAGGGAACAGCCCGTACCGGCGGTACTGAAGGTTGAGACGGTCTAGGCTCAGTGAGCACAATCAGGTCGCGTGCCGTGGAGAAAGTCTCCAGGGTGGAAGGCAGGCCGAGCTCGATCGTGGTACTTACTGGGGAGTTTACATGCACCAGACTCAATGGTGCTTGTGGCGCCGGAATCAACGGTGCCGGAGTTGGACCCTTCACAGGGCAGTCCAGCAGAGGACACAGTTCTGAGGGAGGCACAGGTGGTGCCAGCACCTGCAAAGGAGCAGCAGGTTGTTTGTGCTGCTTCTTGGGTCCCGGAGGTAGCGAGCAAAGCTGTGCTAGTAGAGGTGCCGGAGACGTCCGGTGCTGGGAGTCTTTGCTGGTGCTGGGCTGTGAAGCTGTTGCTTCTGGTGCTGGAGGCACGCTTTGGACCAATGGGGTCGGCGCCGAGTCTTGACGTGGAGCCGAGGACATCAGGCTAAGTGCTGGTTCCATAAGATGCTGCTTCAAGCAAAAGTCCTGCTCCTTTTTAGTCCGAGACTTGAACACCTTACAAATGCAGCACTTATCTGATTGATGGGATTCCCCCAGGTACTTCAAACAGACGTCATGGCGGTCTCCCATAGGCATCGGCTTAAGATAGGCGGAGCACAGTTTGAAACCTGGAAACGTAGGCATAAGTCCAGGTACTGGGAGGGAGGGAAGAGGAGAAGCCCCTTACCCCCAATTACTATTTACACTTACAACAACAACTATTAACTACAACAACAACTCTATAAAAACTATCTACAACTATAAATGAGCTAGAAGCTAGGGAAGCAGACTTACAAACTGAGCAGGGCTCTGGGGTATATACCTGGTGCCGTAAGGGTGCCACTTCAGGGGGCGCCTCAGCCGATCCACTGAGTGTTGCTAGGGTAAAAATCTTCCGATGATCCTGCACCCGGCACGCTCACACCTAAATTGGAATCGATATGAGCAAGCACTTGAAGAAGAATCTTTAATCTCCACCCCATTTTCAGTGCTTAGTGGTCCCACTTCTTCTTTCCATGTTTTCTTCTTATTTATATGGCTATAGAACCTTTGACTACTGATTTTAATTCCCTTTGAAAGGTCCAACTCTACTTGGCTTTTGGCAGCTCTCAGTTCACCTCTACACTTTCTGACCTCAAGAGGTAGCTTTCCTTTCTGATCTCCTCCCACCCTCCATTCCTTGTAGGGCTTGTGCTTTCTCTTAGTCATGTGTTTGAGATGCTTGCTCATCCAGCTTGGTCTGCAACCCTTTCCTACAATTTTTTCCCCGTGCTTGGGATGCAGGCTTCAGTTTCTGCAACTTTCCTTAACAGCACATACCTGTACAATTCCCAGAGAGTAGTTATCAATGGTTCACAATCAAACTTGAAGGTGCATATCAAGTGGGGCCCTGCAGGGATCAGTTCTGGGTCTGGTTCTGTTCAATACCAAAATAAAAAGGACTACTATATCAATTCTATTATTCATTTTCATTCACATTTAGTTCAATAAAACCTTCCATTTTTAATGGAGCTGAGTCTACTGCAGAATTTCCAGTTTACGGCACATGAGCTCTTCAGAAGGGCCACGCTGCAGTATTTAGGCCCATTTTGTGCAAACCAGATAGGGTCTTGGTTTTAAGGCATGATTTATAGGAATGCAAGAGGAGGTCCCTGGCACTAAGGAAGGCAAAAGCTTCTCCAAGCAGAGCAGGTAGGTGGAAAGTAATCATAAAATCAAGAGTGGAAGGAAACCAAAGGTACAATTAGGAGACAGGATTGAGACAGATATAAAAAGCAATGGGGAAGGAGGAAGAAACAAAAGACGAGAATGGTGCAGAATCTTGAAGGCAAGGATACAACTTGAATTTAATGTAAAATAATAGAGGAGTGTCATATCTGGTAACGGAACATGGACTGGCTATGAGCTTGCTTGCTTATACACACCAGGTGTTCAGAGGATCCTTTACTGCTCTGTCAGGTTTGATTCGTTTAAATAAGGTGTTTTACACACAGCATCACCTGGTGGCTGAACAGTACAATACAGTTTAGCATTCCATTACAAATCCCCCTTTAAATTCTACATTCTTGCCATTTACACTCATGCTATCTTTGAAGTTCTGTACATATCAGTCTGTTAAGTGTCTCTGAATAGTACTGGTTTTCCAATTACATAATCTGACTGGTTAACAGCTTGGTCATCTGGTTATCTATTAGTTGCAAAGACTGAATGTGGTCAATTTTGAGTTGTCATCTTCTTGTTCTGCATCGGCTATCTGTAAAGTTTCTCTGTTTATAGTTCTTTCTGAGGAACTGTAGCTGCCAATAGTTTTTTTGCTGAACCCTCCACCATCAGTGTTGATCACATATGGTCACAGTGCTGAATTCTTTTTCTTTACCACAACTGGAGGAGTTCATCTTTTTTTCTCCAGGCAATTTGACATGAACACAGTCACTAGGTCATAGACCCAGCATTTCTTAAACTGAGTGACATCTGTTGTAAGTGTGTTAATCGGCTCTTTTAGTCTTTTTAACAAAATTTGGCTACTCTCTTCATGTCTAGCCACTTTGGAGATAGAGCTTCTGTTCCAACTTGGGAAGACCACTCAGATTCTGTTCCAATCTGGAGTTGTGCTGGTGTAAGCAGTGTCAGGATAAGCTCTACACTGACATCTGGTGGAAAGAATTTCAGAGAGTATATTTGCATAGGCACGCCTACCCTATCCCAGACTGCTGAGCGGTGGGACTGCTTGGTGACAAATGACTCACCCTCAGTTGGGTGGTACTTGCTAGACAAGGGACATGGGTTCCAAAACCCAGAGAATTGAGAGAGGCTGGGGACAGGTATCTGTGCCTGGTGGTGCAGTCTCCTTGTGGAGCCAGAAGCACCAATTGCATCCCCTCCACTGTGGAATATCAGAGTTGATTTTTTTTATTCCCTCAAGAATCTAGATACAGGTTACTGAGCAGAAATCACTTTGGCTAATGGTGCACTAGTACTGGGGCTCCACTACTATGAGCTGAAAATCACTAAAGAGCTGAAATTATTGAGCTGAGAGCACTGAGTACTGTGCTAACTAGTGGGGAGCCCAAAGCTATACTGTGGAACAGAGCTGCTGGTGGAGTGGAGCAGTTTGTGTGGATGGCTGGAGCGGATCACGGGACAGCTGGTGGAGCAGAGCGGCTGGCAGAGCGGAGTAGCTGTGAGACGGGTGGAGCGGCCCACAGAGCGCACTGAGCCGAGCAGTTTGCAGGGACAATTGGAGCAGCCCACAGTACAGCTGGTGGAGCAGAGCAGCTGGTGGAGCGGAGCAGTTTGTAAGGACGGCTGGAGGAGCAGAGTGGAGCGGCCGGTAAAGCGGAGCAGTTTGTGGAGAAGGTGGGAGCAGAACCCACGGAGAGGCAGGGCAGTTGGCCCCGGACCACGTAAGGTGCCCCTTTCTACCCAGGCTGGGGGGAGGGACCTCTGCAGATAAACTCTCGAACTTTGGGGGCTGCACTGACCCAGGACAGAGTCTTTTGGGATTGTGGGACTTTTGGGACTGTGGGTGATTTGGGGGGTTGCTGGACTCAAGAGCCCAGGAAAGAGGACACAGCCCAATTTCCTGGGGTGGGTCTTTACTCACGGTTGGGGCTATGAACTCTAGTTGAGGTGTTTTTCCCAATTTAGTGTTTGTTGTTTATCTCATGTATTAAACCTTTTCTGCTACACCGAGACTCTGTGCTTGCGAGAGGGGAAGCATTGCCTCTTTGAGGCGCCTAGGGGTGTGTGTAAGATTTTCCCAGGTCACTGGGTGGGAGCTCGAGCTGGTTTGGCATTGGGTTATTGAAACAGAACCCCTGGATACTGAACCCGGCCCTTGTTGCTGCCAACTCAGAGGGGCAGAAGGGTTACACTGGTTTATATCCGGCTGCTACTGATGTTGATCTGTAACTCAGAAGAGCAAGGAATGAATCTTCCTGATGCAAGATTTCCTTGGCTGTCTATATAGCTCTCTCAGCCTCTCCATTCACTTGTGAATAAGGTGGGCTGTAATAATATGATCACAATCATATTTCATTTAGAATTAAATTCTGCTGCAGTGAATTGTAGTTCATTGTCCATTGCTAATTGTTCTGGAATATCAAAATGAACAAAAGTGCACTTCAGTTTCTCGATAGCCCTGCAATGCAGGACTTTGGAGCTGTGCTCTGGCTCTGCTCCAGCTCCGCTCCAGTGCCAGGCAAAAACATGCAGCTCCACTGCTCTGGAGCTGCTTCGGGCTCCAGCTCCAGGCTCTGCTCCAAAGCCCTTCTGCAATATTATGTCTTTCATGTACATTATTTCTATATACCTGGAAAAATAGCCCACTATGACCAGGTAATGATATCCTCTGAATCACGTAAATCTGTGGTTAGTTTCTTTCTTCCAAGGTCTCTCTGGTTAAGAGCGTTTGTACACTGTAGATTTGTACTGGATGTTTTTTCAAGAGTCCAAAATTTTCCACAAATTCTTCCATCCTTCTCACTATGCCAATCATGGCTGAGAAAGCTGTTTATCTTTGATCATACACAAAGACAAAAGCTAGGCATTTGGAATGTAGGTTGTTTCTGTGGTGAACTGGCCCATACAGTTCAGAACTGCCAGAGGTAACTTCCGCTCTGGGAGGGGTTGAAGGTGATTGTAACTCCCTTCTGAGAGAACTGTGCCATAAGCTCCTAAATCGATTTTAAAGTCAATAGTCTTGCCATCAATATTCAGTTTCACTCTCCAGGCAGTCTCCATGTTATCACAAGTGATAGATCCCAGAAATAATGGCTCTTGATTGTTTGTAATATGAGTCAACTCCCTGACTGCTTTGGTATAGCTAACAGCTACAAAATGATCATATTTCATGCAGTTATTACCACCACGTACTTCTGGCTGACATGCATCATCTCTTGAGATCTGACTTTTTCCACATCTTGTGCACGTTGGCTGGAATTTGTCCCTCTTATCTAGGGAGTTCTCCTTCTCTCTCTCCTTGCCTGAAGGATTTTATGATAAACTGTAAACAGACACTTGTGTTAAAAGTTCTCAGCTAGTTTCAGGTTTTTCAAGCTTGTCGGGTTGCTCTAGGTTTTGCTATTTCACCAGCTCAGAATGCTTTGCTCTCTGTCTAGCTGTAGCTAGAGTTAAATCTCTTTTCAATTGTAGCTACTGTGAAAAGTGTGTGTGGGTTAAGCCAGTAACCAACCTCTCTGATATTTTCATGTTTTGCATTCTTAAAAATCAGTTTCCAGCCAATGTATGTAGAGCTCTCATAAAACATTAAACATTTTCCCCTGGTTCTTGAATTCTCTGGTGAAAATATGCTCTTACATAAATCTTTCTCTGAGATTTAAAGCATGCATCACACAACTTTCAAAGTAATCTTTGTGATGGTCTTCAATAAAGGATTTAAAAGATATATTCTGCTGGCTTCCCTGTAGCATAAATTAGATACCTGTATATCATTAGTTTTCTTGCGGAGCTTGGTAGCAATGCAAGATCTTGCAAATATTGTTTCCAGTCAGTTCATTCTGAAGCTTTGTCAAAGCTGAAGTTCTCTGGGGACATTGAAGAGTTCCTGCAACCTTTGTTGCTTTGTTCTTTCAGTTTCTATTCTTAGTTTACTCTTTACACATCATGTTCCTGTACCAGATAGAGACTTGCTTATATAAACCATGAGCTTTTTCAATGCTCTGTCAACTATGAGTGAGGTTCCTTTAAATAAGGTATTTTATACACATCACCACCTAGTGCCCGAACAGTATAATACAGTTTAGTATTCCGTTACAAAGAGGATCAATGATGGGGCAGAGAAGGCAGAAGAATAAATTACATAATCTGCCTGCAATGTCTCTGTAACCCAGAGGTTCTCTTGGTGGTCAGCACGGGAAGCTTCAGGAGTATACCTGAAACCTGGCTGAATGCATAATGATCCTGAAAGGCTATATAGCATAGATAGAACCCTACCATTTTGATCAATTTCACAATCATTGGATTCATAATTTTAGATATTTAAATCTGAAATTTCAGTGTTATATCTGTAGGAGTGCTGACCAAAATTGGAGTTGTGGGCTGGTCACAAGGTTATTATAAGGGGAGAGCTCAGTATTGCCATCCTTACTTAGTACTGTTGGTGGTGGCAGCGCTGCTTTCAGAGTTGGGTAGCCAGAAGGCAGCAGCTGCTGGCCAGCAGCCCAGCTCTGAAGACAGCACCAACACCAGCAGCGGTCCAGAAGTAAGGATGGCATGGTATGTTGTTGCTACCCTTACTTCTGCACTGCTACCTTCAGAGCTTGACCCTCGGCTAGCAGCTGCCACTCTCCAACTGCCCAACTGTAAAGGCAGCGCAGAAGTAAGGGTGGCAGTACCCTGACCCCCAGGGCCAGCGCTACCATTTAGGCAGCCTAGGCAATCGCCTAGGGTGCCAGAATAAATGGTGGGCGCCGTTTTGCCAGAAGGGGTGGCAGGCGGCTCTGGTGGAGCTGCCGCAGTGCTGCCTGCGGAGGGTCCCGTGCTCCGTGGCTCCAGTGGAGCTGCCGCAGTCATGCCTGCGGGCGGAGGGTCGGCTGCTCGCGCGGCTCCGGTGGACCTCCCGCAGGCACAACTGCGGCAGCTCCACCAGAGCCACGGACCCTCCGCAGGCACCACGCAGCAGCTCCACCGGAGCTGCGGGACCAGTGTGCGGGGCGCCGAAATTGCCGTCTGCCTAGGGCGCTCAAACCCCTAGCACCGGTCCTGCTGACCCCCTACGCCTTGTAACACCCCTCCCAACCCCTTATGGATCAGGGCCCCCCATTTGAGAAACAATGGTCTGGTCTCCCCCATGAAATCTGTATAGAATAGGTAAAAATACGAAAGAGACCACATTTTACAGTTTATGACACATTTTTCATGGCCTTGAATTTGGTAGAGCCCTAAGCATAACTGTGAAAAGGCTGGTAAACACCAGACTGTCATGGAAGATGCCCAACTACTGTCAGCCCTGTGCCCTATGACTTTAGGGCAGAGGTGGGCAAACTACGGCCTGCAGGCCACATCTGGCCCTTAAGCTTCCAGCCGGGGAGAGTAGCCCCCACTGCCCCCCTCCCCCGCAGCCATGCAGGACATGCTGCTCTGAACAGCATGGTAAGAGGGCTAGGGCCAGGGAGTTGGATAAGGGGCAGGGGGTCCTGGGGAGCAGTCAGGGGACAGGGGGTGGTTGGATGGGGCAGAGGTTCTGGGGGAGGGGTGGTTAGGGGATGGGAAATGGCAGGGGGTTGGATAAGTGTGGGAGTCCAGGGGCCTGTCAGGGGGCCAGGGTGTGGATAGGGGTCAGGGCAGTCAGGGGACAGGGAGGTTTGGATAAGGTGTGTGGTCCTGAGGGGGGCAGTTAGGGGCACTGAGTCCCTGGAGGGTGCAGTCAGGGGATAGTGAGCAGCGGGGTTGGATGGGATCCTGGGGGTGGTTAGAGGCTGGGGGTCCCAGGAGGGGGAAGTTGGGGACAAGGAGCAGGGGGGATTGGATAGGTGTGGGAGTCCCACAGGGTCTGTCAGGGGGTGGGGGATGTGGATAAGGGTCAGGGCAGTTAGGGGACAGGTAGCAGGGGAGGTTGGATAGGGGATGGGGCCCCAGGGGGTGGTTAGTGGCAGGGGTTTCTGGAAGAGGCAATCAGAGGACAAGGAGTACAGGGGTTGGCTGGATCAGGGATTCTGAGGGGAGCAGATGGGGGGCAGATAGGGGGCAGGGGCCAGGCTGTTTGGGGAGGCACAGCCTTCCCTACCCAGCTCCCCCCCCCAGTTTTGCAACCCCAATGTGGCCCTCAGGCCAAAAAGTTTGCCCACACCTGCTTTAGAAGAAGTGACTATTTCCAGCACCAAAAAGTAAAGACTCCCCAGCCTGCCTCTCTGTTGATCTACACAGCCCTTGACTTTTTAGTCACACCACACAACTAATACTCACCTCACCAATCACCCCCCCAGCTCCTGCCCCCAGATACTCCCTACTGTCCCCCACTCTCCCTGCTCCTCGCAGATACCCCCCACTGCCTCTTGCTCCTCCCAGATACCCCCCACTGTTCCCCACTCCCCATGCTCCTCCCAGATACACTCCACTGCCTCTTGCTCCTCTCAGACAACCCCCACTCCTCCCAGATACCCCCCCACTGCCTCTTGCTCCTCCCAGATACCCCCCACTGTTCCCCACTCCCCCTGCTCCTCCCAGATACCCCCCACTGCCTCTTGCTCCTCTCAGACAACCCCCACTCCTCCCAGATACCCCCCCACTGCCTCTTGCTCCTCCCATACCCCCCACTGTCCCTGCTCCTCCCAGATACCCCCACTGTTCCCCACTCCTCCCAGATACCCCCCCACTGCCCCTGCTCCTCCCAGATACCCCCCACTGTTCCCCACTCCTCCCAGATACCCCCCCACTGCCCCTGCTCCTCCCAGATTACCCCCCACTGCCTCTTGCTCCTCCCAGATACCCCCCACTGTTCCCCACTCCTCCCAGATACCCCCCCACTGCCCCTGCTCCTCCCAGATTACCCCCCACTGCCTCTTGCTCCTCCCAGATACCCCCCACTGTTCCCCACTCCCCATGCTCCTCCCAGATACCCCCCCACTGCCCCTGCTCCTCCCAGATTACCCCCCACTACTCCTCACACTTCCCCTGCTCCTACCCCTCAGTTACGACCCCAGCTCTTGACACCCCGCGCGCCCGGCCCCGCCCACTAGCCTCGTTTCCTATAAACCCCCGAGGTTTCGCCCCACCCCTCCCGCTCCTGCTGTAGGCCCCGCCCATCATGTGGGCGGAGTCCGGCGAGGATACGTCGCTGCGAGATCAGTGCCCCGGACACTGGTTGCCATGGGGGTGGGGCTAGGTCGGTGGGCGGTGGCAGGGGCGGGACTAGAGGGGACGTGTCTCCCCCATTGTTATGCCCTTTGCCCTAGTGCCGCTCGGCCGTTGGAATCTGGCGCGCCAGGCCCGAGCTTGCGAGACACGCGCCGCGCGCCGGCTTTGGGGCTCCCCTTCCACCGCCCCACCCCTCCCCGCCGCTGTCCCTCTCGCTGTCCGGGGGCTCGGCCTCCTCCCGGCGCACGCGGCTCTCGGCCATGCTGCCCAACACCGGGTAAGCGGGACCTCTCAGTCCCTGCGCGTGTCCGCGCGTGCACCCCCCGCCCCCCGGTCTGCATGCACCCTTCCCGCCTGCTTGCCCATCTCTGTCTGCATCTGTCCATCCCCAGCCCCCCCCGTGTCTGTGCCCATTCCCACCTCTGTCCCACGTCCATCCATCCCTGCCGCCTTGTGCTCCTCTGTCTGCCCCCCCTCCAGTCCGTCTGCACCTGTCATGCTCCCCCCATGGTGCTTAAAATGGTCTGAAAGAAGTGTGTGTGTGTGTAGGGGGGGGCATCATAATATGGAAGCAGCAGCTTTGGTAAGATGGGAGAGTAAGGCTCAGTGATCTTGTCCACTTTCCATTCTTTCCTCAGTTTCTGACCCTTTTTGACCCCCCCCCGTCCACTTTAAACATTGGGGACCCCTCCCCATGCCAACTTATGCCCCCGCCGCCCCGCACTCGTGTCTCAAGCTGTGAGCCAGGGTGCACGTGTCTATTGTGCATGGTGCTGTGAAATGCGATCATCTCCCTTATGGTGTATTTTGAACTTTCTGGGCGCGGCTTTGTGGATGCTATAATCGTGCATTCTGGACAAAGCAACCAGTTACGTAAAATATTCTTGAGGGTTTTACATTTTTTTTTTTTAGTAGAGTTAATGTAACTGAGTGTTCCTTGTTTCTCACAGTAGTTTACCTGATTATTCACATAGGGTGTGAGTGTACTAAGTAACTGCCCCAAAGGAGTTGCAATATATAGGCTCACTCATGCACAATTGGACAGAATAGCAGTGCAGAGTGGGCCAGCTGGGTTTAACTGATTCATTATTAATCATATTTATTACTATATTGCCTAAGGACCAACTATGAATGGGATCCTGTTATGCCAGGCACTGTACAAATATAGAGTAGTTGACAGTTCCTGCCTTGAAGACTTTACAATCTAAATAGATGTGAAAGATGGAGGGAAGGAGAAAGGGGTATAATATACAAGTAAGTGTCTTAGTGACTGGTTAACGCCAAAAAAGGCTTATTGAAAAAGAAGAGAGGTATGTGAGCGTTCACTGATAGTCATTCTCCCCTTGTCCCCACGAGTTTTCAAGGCTATGCTTCAAAGTCTGGGAGAGCTAGAGCTCTTCAAATAAAAGGTTGCCAGAATTGTTTTAATATGAGCAAAACATTGCACTTTTCCATAGTCTTGCTTTCAGAAACTGCTAAACCATTTTGTCTGAAATTTTCCAATAAGCAGGCTGAGGTAGAAACCTACCATGGACATTTTTTTCCCAAACAGTTAAAGTTTGGCAAAGTTGTAAGCAACTGAAAACAAGATGTTATAATGGGATGTGTCAGGTCAGTGCTAACAACCCCACATATAACAAAAATGTATCTTATATTTTCTCTATTATGGATCTAAAAGGATCATTTTTCCTTTTCCATAATGGCCATTTTCCCCTTGATAAGTTGGTTTTCTTTGTGTAGAACAAACCACATTACAAAACTATGTTATAACATCCATGTTGTAACTGGGATCCTGATTTTGTAACTGCAGATGGAATCAAAGGGAACTGCCAGGAGAGAAGTTTCAGCAGGGCAAAGGGCTCGAGGGAATTAGTGGGAGGAATTGAATGCAGAGATATGGGCAATGAGAGAGCTATGGAGAGTTTTGTATGACTTACTGAGCAATATATTTAAGACTAGAAGAGTTGAAAATGAAAATGATTAATCCAAATTACTTAGTGTAGCTCTACTCTAAAATGTGGATCAGAAGATATAAACACATGAAGTTGAATTTAGGAACAACTACTGCTTTTTCCTTTTATTGGCTGTACTGGCTCTGCAGAGCCAAGAGGAAGTGAATTTTGAGTCTTTTTGTTCCTCATTATTATCAACAGTGTTGGTTAGTAAATTTCAGTTACTTATACCAACCCCCTCACAAGAATCTAGTCAAGTAACTTTTGAGCTTTATTTGGGTTCTCTTGATCTTATAGCTGTAGGTTACCTCTGCAGGATTGAGGTCAATTCGTGATCTGCTAGACCAGGGCTCTGTTGACTTTAGTGGAACTCTGCAGGGGTATACATATTTGTGCTAGTGGATCCAGTTGCTGGAACAGGTGACTGGGTCCCAGTCTTGCCCTTTCAAGGCCAGAGAATTTTTTCTTTTGAGTGCATTGGGAATAGAAGCATGCTCAGAGTTTGCAGAGAGCTGGCTGAGACCCAGAGAAAAGTTATGAATAAAGACTGGCCCAGATTTTCAACAGTATGTGTGCACAGCACTGTGTGTGTGTGTGTGTGTGTGTGTGTGTGTGTGTGTGTGTGTGTGTGTGTGTGTGTGTGTGTGGAAATTGGGGTTGCTCTTGCGTGGATTTGTGCACATTTGAAAATTTAGATCTTTGGTTTTTCACAAAATAATTGACAGTTACAGATTTTATGCAGAAGAAAATACATTTAAGAGAAAAAGTATTGTCAAATACTTTTTACAATTTCTTTTTTTTAAATTCAGTAATACTTCGTACTTATATACCAAATTTTGACCTCAGCCTGTAATATGTTTACAAAGATAAGCTAGTTTTACTGCAATCATTTTAAAATTAATTTAAACCAAGGTACAGGGAGAGTATAAAGGCCATAATTTTTAAACTTGACATCAATAGGAGCTCACCAACTCTGAAAATCAGAACACTTATTTTTGGCTCCTACACCTCCCTGCAGCCACTGGCATAGTATGTTAGTGTTGTGATGATGAACTGAAACATCAAATCATGTTTAAATTAGAACCCTGCTATTTTTGTGTTTCAAATTCTGTAACTGATAACACACTTGGAAAGCTGTCTACGTGGATTATGCTATGCAGAGGAAGTTTGAGATATTGTTGAGATTACATTTCAGACACTGCACTCTTACTCTGTTATCGAACTGCAGCACTTATAAAAGTTATTGTTTGAAATGGTGTATTGAGTATTCTTGCAAAACAGAGCGGATCCATTTGTGTGACCTAAGTGGTCTTTTTGGCCCTATCTATAAACATGTTAAGTTACCCGCCTGCACTGACTTTGTCGTATAATGTTGTACTGCAGCTTAATAAGTTTCTAGTATACCTACATTAATACTTATATATAAGAAACAGTCACAAGTTTTAACACTAATTAATTGTAATTATTTTTGCCCTTAAAGATAACTTAGAAGTCACTTAATTTATTGTTTTCACACTGGAATAAATGAACCCTTGTTGTGTCCCCCTGGTTTCTAGGAAATTAGCAGGATGTACTCTCTTCATCACGGGTGCAAGCCGGGGCATTGGGAAAGCAATTGCTTTGAAGGCTGCAAAGGACGGTGCAAACATTGTAATAGCTGCTAAGACAGGCGAGCCTCATCGCACTCTCCCAGGAACGATCTACACTGCTGCAGAAGAGAGTAAGTTTTAAAGAGAGAGAGGATGGTCTTGTTAAGATGTTTGACTGGGATTCTGGAGATCCAAGTTCATTTCCTGGCACTGCCACAGACTGTGTGACCTTGGGCAAATCATGTAGTCTCTCTCAGCTCCAGTTGTTCATACATAAACTAGGGATAATACTTGCTCTGTTTTACAGGGGTGTTGTCAAAGTAAATGTATTAATGTGTGTTAAGTGTAAAGAGACTATGGTGATGGAGACTGTGTATCTGTATAAAGTGTGTGTTTGCATTTGTATACATGATAGAGAGCTTACGATGTTGGCACATACTATTCATTTTAAAGTTTCTTTTCAGTGTTTATTAAATAGTATTCAAAGAATTAAAGTGTTATATTATTATATTATATATTAAATATTCCAATTTAAAAAAAAACTTCCTAGAATTTGATTGTTGTAATGAAACAAGAGTTGGTTAGCTATGACTTGAGTTTCCTAATTCTAAATTTTTTACAATTAAAAATATCCATTGAGCCATTAATTTAACATGTACTTCACCTAACAAATATGTTAAAAGTATTTTATTTTAAAGAAAAAGCGCCACTACAATTGTTTCCTTACTTTAAGCCAAGCTACTATTTGTTGTCAAAATAACACGTTCAAATTTGCTGCATTAGAAGAGTCAACCCAGGTGCACCCCTATGCCTACGCACATACATTTGTAGGATCTAGCCCTAAAACAGTATCTAGTTTGGTTATTTCTTTCAAGAATTTTCACAAAAGGAAGAGCATAAGTTCAATTAACTCCTGTACATTTTTTAATAGCGATATGCTGTGGTCTCCATAATTTATTTGGGAGAAGCAGTATGATAGAGCAAGCAGCAGCAATCCTTATTTAGGTTGCCTACAGACATTCTTCAGACCATTTTTGAGTGCTCTAGTACTTCTGTGGCTTGTAGCAGGTCTTGAAAATTTGTCAGGGGAATAGTTCTAAGGTCAGGAGCCAGGGCCGGTGCAACCATTTAGGTGGCCTAGGCGGTTGCCTAGGGCACTGAGATTTGAGGGCGCCAAAAAGCGCCCCCCAATTTTTTTTTTAAATGGTTGAGCAACCGCTGCTGCTGGGACAGAGAGGGAGTCTGAGCTGCCGGCGGTAGCCGGCAGTCCAGGGTGTCCCCTGGGTCAGGGCACCTCCGCGGCAGCCTGCAGTCCAGGGTGTCCCCTGAGTCAGGGTGCCTCCGCGGCAGCCAGCAACCCAGGGTATCCCCTGGGTCAGTGCGCCGCCCCAGCAGCCGGCAGCCCAGGGGCGGGGGGTCCTCTGGCCCAGGGAAACCCCGGGCTGCCGGCTGCCGCGGAGGCGCACTGACCCTGGGTCAGGGCGCCGCTGCGGCAGCCAGCAGTCCAGGGTGTCCGGAGGGGGCGGCAGGCAGCTCCCATGGAGCTGCCGCAGTCATGCCTGCGGATGGTCGGCTGCTCGCGCGGCTCCGGTGGACCTCCCGCAGACATGACTGAGGCAGCTCCACCGGAGCTGCGGGACCAGCACGCGGGGCTGCGAAATTGCCGTCCACCTAGGGCGCTCAAAACCTTAGCGCCGGTCCTGTCAGGAGCCATGTGATTCCATGCAGTTTTGGTAGGCGTATGAGCCACCTCTCATTGGTTTTATTCACCGCTTCCTGCTTTTAACTTGTTACCAGCCTTCCTCCTCGCCCACCCCCCAACTTTGCATATATGGTGCCCCATCATGCATCTCACAAAACACATCTGGACAGGACACAGACAAAATAGATTCTCCGTCCATTCCCCCCACCCCCTCGAAATACCCTTTGGCCTAGTGAGCACAGGATGAGGAACAGAGACCTCCACTCATTAGGGCTTACTCTGTTCTTTAAATAAATAAATCCGCTTGCTAGAGAAACACTTCCTTCTCATTTTTCCTGCCTCTGAGGTGTAGAATTCCTCCCTCTATATCCACAAATTATCCTGGCATGAAGCTCAGGATGAGCAATATTTACTCCTGGACTTGTGACTGGCCCCTTTCCAATCAGTTTAAGCAGTATGCTGTTGGTTATTCTAAAACAAATTTTATTTTCTTAAAGGTACATTTGGAGCACTATAAATTTATAGTGATTGAAGAACAGGCCATACTTTAACTTTTAGCTTTTCCCCCAAAAAACTTGAAATATTCCCCCCCTTTCTCTAAGGAAGTCTAGCTGAGGAATGCATGGTGGCAGATTCCCCTTTACCTTTCATCGTCAAACAGTAGAAGATGTTGCTATATAGGAAAGTTAATGTTCTCTTAAGAATGAATGTGTCTGTGTGTACTGACCTCTAATGCCACTGTGTGGGCTTGTGATCCTTTGCAGCTCTTAAAATTTCTGGCTTGCCACAGTTATTAACTTATTCCTGTGAGGTGCTGAGCAGCTTTGACTCCCATTGAAGCCAGTGGAAGTTGATGGTGCTCAGTACTTGTAAAGACTGCATCATATATTTTTGAAGTCTGTTGATAATCATGACCAACTCTGAGAATATTTTATCCCATATTGGTTGCTCAGTGTAAGAGAAAGTTCAAAATGAAAAAAAATATTTTTTTTTCACTGTGCAGTTGAAGCTGCTGGAGGAAAGGCTTTACCATGCATCGTTAATGTGAGGGAAGAACAGCAAATCGCTGATGCAGTGGAGAAAGCTGTACAGAAATTTGGAGGTAAAATTAGTGATCATGGAGGGTGTTGTGTGTGTGTGTGTTAGTTAATGAAAAGCCTTCTAAATTTTCAGTCAAAATAGTCAAAAGGTTAGCTTAAAAAAACTGAATAGTACACTTCGTTTTTTCCTTGCATTTTGTATTAAATGGTGGAGTTTAAAATATTAATGCAAAATTAATTATTTTAAAACCAGGAATAGACATTTTGGTGAACAATGCGAGTGCTATCTCCTTGACTGGCACCTTGGAAACTCCTACGAAGAAAGTGGATCTTATGATGAGTGCTAACACAAGAGGAACCTACCTTGCGTAAGTACTGTATCTGGGAAACTAAATTGTTTAAATACATCAGTAGATTTAATTACATTTTCAACATCCTTAACAATATCACTTCACACAGTAACTTTTGTAGTTATCTTATTACGCTAACTTTTTAATTTTGAGGTGAAAGTTTAAGGTACAAGGCATGTGTGTACATACATGAATGAATAATTGGGAGATTCTGAATGAATGGTTGAAGATTAACTCTTTCAACTCTATTATGGGTTGAAAGACTAAAGGATGTGCCATGTGTCATTGGAAAGGGTTTCCCCTAGGTTTGCAGCAAGATCTAGGGCCCAGATCTACACAGATATTTAGGCCCCTAACGTACTTTTAAAGCAATGGAAGTAAGTAGCATAAATACCTTTGTGGATCTGGTCCTTAATGTTTGATCTTGAATGCTGGTGACTGGTGACTTTGTAACACAAAAGTATTCAGGCTCTCTATACAGGAAACAAAAGGCTAAGTTAATGCAGTTGTGGCAAATGAACTTCAGATCATAAGACCCAGGTTTTGCTGAAACTTTCCTGCTCTCTTGTTGTTGTAATTGAAATCATTATAAATGTTAACTCACTTTGTATCTTTTTGTGATAGGTGTATCTTAATTGTAAATTGCCTTCTTACCAGTGTTCCTTTTCAGCTCTATGAAGGAAAAAACACCTGTCAGATAATTTACAATAAACAAATCAGAATCATTAAGAAGGAAGTCCATTTTCAGTGAAAGAAAATATGGTCTACCATTCCATCATAACAATATTGGTTTCATTACTTCATCAAATATCACTGAGAGTTGACTCCACAATTGTATAGCTCTTTTTATATTTTGTTCATCTTTCCAAATTGGTAATACACTAAAATGAAATCTTATATTTTCTAGAGACTTGGTGTTTTTTTGTTTTTTTTTAAATTGTTGAGAGTTAAAATAGAAACCTTAATTTTGAGGCTTTCATTCAATTAATGTTTGTGGTGATCAAGGAGCTCTTTGATCTTTTGAATTCTATTCTGAGAGCGACATCTGTGGTGCTACATTATAAAAATGAATTTGTTTTTATTGTCTGAGCAATGAACCTAACATAGTGAAAAGTATATTTGAAATTATTCTGATCTTTTAAAAATAGTATAAAAACTGTGGGAGTGGGGTGGGAGAAAGGGGTTGCTCTATGAAATCAGATATAACGCGGTAATGCAGCTTTCTAGGGGCCGCACACTCCAGCGGATCAAAGCAAGTTCGATATAACACAGGTTCACGTATAACGCGGTAAGACTTTTTTGGCTCCCGAGGACAGCATTATATTGAGGTAGATGTGTAGTTTAAAAATGATAAACAACAAAAACTTCTGTTTGTTATACTAAAGGAGGTGGTTTTTGTTTTTGTTTTTTTCCTAACATAATCCTGGAACATTTTATTTAACTATGGGTGAAGTGCCACAGTTCACTAGGGAAAATCATCTTTTAGAATAACAGGCAGGAAAATGTTTCAAGAAAATATTGAAAAGCACCCTATGGATGGCTGTTGCCACATCTCTGAATAAGTACTCTTCTCATTTTCAATATTACAGTATTATTTTTCTCAATAATGGCACCCACATTTCCTCGGTGGTGACATTAACTCTGATTAATATCTGTAAGGAGTGCTGATATTACTATTTTTTTTACAGGGATCGCTCTCTCTCCTTTGATTGCTACAGTGCATTAAAAGGGGAAAACAGCTTTAGTTTTGTGTTGCTAAACATTGAAAAATATGAAAGATAAATGATACCCAAAGGAAAAAAACAAATGTTGTCAGTTAGCATGCGTGTATGCTCTCTCTGTAATGCTGTCCCAGCCATGCAGATAGTTGGTTCAGCAGACCTCTATAGTACTACCCAGAAAGAAAGATCACACGCATGGTTCAGTGACAAAGGCACTCGGCCAAATTTATTGCCCTCAAGGCAAAGTCCTGGTGCCCTGGCTCTGTGGTTACAGGTATACTAACACATGAGTGCCCAGTGGCAAGGAACAGCTCAATCAGCAGGAGGAATTTCTGCTGTCCCCTCTGCCTCACAAATGGATAAGGTGATGTATCCTGACATTTATAGACTGAGATGAACAACTTACGAACCAGCGTACATTTTCATGACATTTGCTTGTTACCTCCCCAGGCTTATCTTGCTGCATGCTTTTCTGCTGTCAACCCTCTCATCTGGTCTTAGGTTAGGCTGTATGTGGGCTAATCTTTGAGCGCGCGCACACACACACTCTCTCTCTTTTTCTTTTTCTTTTTCTTTTTCTTTTTCTTTTTCTTTTTCTTTTTCCTTTTAGGAGTTCCTATGTCCTAGCAATACCTCTGCCAAGGTCAGATATCAGACAATAAACATGTAAACATCAGCTTTAATACATGGCCTGACTTTGGTTCATGACATGGCCTCACTTTGATGGTTCAGGCCTTAGATCTTACACCAGGCCCACTGCTCCAGGCTCTCTCTGTCTCCTGCATCAGGGAGTGGTCTTAGTTACAGTGGTCGTAACAATCAGTTCAGAAGACCTAATGCATAACCTATCCACACACTTCATCCCTTTTTCTTCTTCCCTTGTTGCTTATGTAACCAGGTTCTGTTAATAAATGTGTGAAAAGTCAGTTCTTTAGTGAGATTAGTGGTAAATTCCACATGCAGGATATTGCATTTATTAAGATTAGTAACATGGTTGTGTGTGGTTTTTAAATTTTCTATTTTATACACATTCTTGTCAACATGTTCTTGGTTCATACACTTGCAGAAAATTAAACATTAACTTGAGTTATACAGTGTCAAAAAAAATTGCTTTGAAAGGCATGCTCCAACTCAACCAAAACCATCCTTGCCCAACCTTCCCACTGAGAGAGATAATGGAGTGCACAGCTGTGCCTTACAAAGTGCCCAGAAGGTGAATGGACTTGGGCTCGTTGGGCCAAAAGAAGCAGCAGATTTCATAGTCATGGCTGCAGCCTGTGGAATTCAATGCAAACATTTTTCTTCAGATGAGAAGTAATTTAATGTCTGATAACATAAAAATTAAACATTTTGTTTAAATATTTGAGCTCTGGTTGACTATGAATCAATTATTAAAGTAGACTGGAAATTTGTTAAATACTACTTACTATTTTAATACTTTATTGTGGCATAACCTAGAGATCTTAACCAGGTTCAGGCCCCATTATGCTGTTCGCTGTTCAGACTTGCAGTAACTCCACTCCCAAAGAATCTGAAGCTACACCGCTGCAATTGACTGCACATAACTGCATGTAGTTAGTTGTGGGATCGGGGTCTAAAAGCTTACATCAGTTTTTCGCTACTATCGTAAATTACGTCACTTTCCAGCAGATACTCATTTGCAGCACTAGGTTTAGAAATGGCAATTGTATTGACCAGCTTTTATAAAATACAGTTTGCGTCTTGTGACAGTGCCATGTACACTGTAAAGTCTTTGGATTTTGAACTGAATAAAATGGGTGAAGTTTTCTTTTTAATGGAGAATGGGATTTTCCCTATGATATGTTTTTGTGAAAGGGAAAATACTTAAAGGATGACATACATGGCTAATGTGGAAGAAAAACCTCTCTGCTTAATGCATTGGAGAAATGGTTTAGCAGTATGAAAAAGTCTAGCTAAAGTGTCACAATTAGAGCTGCTGAGTACTTCTGAAAGTTTGACTCCATTTGTAGGTTTTAAGTTGTTTTGGAAAATCTGGCCCAGTGTGAATGCATAAATATTAGGAAGGACTTTTCATTCAGATAATATATTATTATATTGGTTCTCTGTTTTAGATTAAGCAGAATATGGATATGAGGACAGGTGCAAAGTAATGAGATCAGAGTAGATTACAGCATCTTTTAAAATAAAAGATCTCAAAGTATGTTCACTGGCATAGTGGCTTTGGCAAAATTATAAATTTTTTGTTTAAAAGAGACGCACCTGAAGAACTACTAACGTCTAATTTCTGTTTCATTTTCAGGTCTAAAATATGCCTTCCTTACTTAAGAAAGAGTAACATTGCTCATATCCTTAACATTAGCCCACCAATTAACCTGAATCCCATATGGTTCAAAAATCATTGTGGTAGGTGGTGGTATATTTACTTATTTTAAAAATGTTTTAAAAATTAATGAGTAGTTATGAAAGGCACAAGAGTGATAGGCCTGGATACTGAAGCCCTTACTTTACCACAGCCGATACTATACCTGTTGTTGTTGGGGAAGACTAGAAGACATGCCTCATGAATGTTTCAGGGGTAAGAGGGTAATTTTGATCTCCATGGTCCTGTCAGTCCTTTTCCATATAAGAAATACTATCGACAATTCCATGAAACGCCATGGTACACTAATAGTTGTCTTCATTTCCTTACCTGAAAATCCGACAAAACTACCCCTGATTTGTCATTCTTTTATAAGAATAATGAAATACAATTTTCTAGTATTGTGGGCCAGAAGCAGGTCATAGACCCTATGTGTATGGAACAGCTTGATGACAATTCTGCTGTCTCTGTGCTCTTCAAAGCATTTTGTGCCAAAGGATGGTAAAAACTTAATTTTTCAAACCTACAGTGAAACTAGATCACCTTTTTTGTCAAAAGTTTTTGCAGTTGCCATTTTAGTGCAGGTGAAACAATAATAAAGAAGTTAATCTTGACAGAACAAGGAGCACTGATCTCAGGTTGCAGTGAGGGAGGTCTAGGTTGGATATTAGGAAACACTATTTCACTAGGAGGGTGGTGAAGCACTGGAATGAGTTACCTAGGGAGGTGGTGGAATTTCCATCCTTAGGTTTTTAAGGCCCAGGTTGACAAAGCCCTGACTGGGATGATTTAGTTGGGGTTAGTCCTACTTTGAGCAGGGCATTGGACTAGATGACCTCCTGAGGTCTCTTCCAACCCTAATCTGTGATTCTATGTTCAGAACATTTAGTTAATAAAAAGTTCAATGCAGACCCATTCTCCTCTCAGTTCTTACTTTATATAGATTGTTCCACTCTAAGGAACTTCTTTTTAATAAATTATACTACATCAAGGAGTAAAGAATTAAATCAATGATTCTTAAAATTTCAGACATTATATTTGTACCTTACTAAATAAAATTCTTACTTTGTCTTAGCTTATACCATTTCTAAATATGGCATGTCCATGTGCGTGTTGGGGATGGCAGAAGAATTTAGAGGAGAAGTTGCAGTCAATGCTTTATGGCCTCAAACAGGTGACTTGTTTTAAGATACTATAATGTTCTCTTTGATGTTGTTAATTGGATTTCTTCTCTGCTCAGCCTTCCATCTTGCAGACCTCATGTATGTCACTCTGAATAGACTTTCTTAAGATTGTTCAGAGCAGGGATTTGAAAATGAGCTCACTGTCCTGAGGATTTTTTTTTGTTTTTCATTGCTCATATTCAGGGTTTTTCCTACAAAAACTCTTCCATAGTTCTCAGTTGTTAGGCCACTGTGACTTTAATCAAATGGCCGACCACATGCGCTGCAAATAGTGAGTGTTTCCTTGCTAGCAGCTTATTTATGCCTTACATTTGACTGAAGCAACCTGTGGAGTGGTTGGCTCACTGACCCACTTTAAAAAAATATATTTTTAAAGGTTTAATTTGCCCATTGGTTTTCTTAAGTTCTGTTCCCTTTTTAATGTGCACAGGACTCTGATGTAAACAACATCGCAAAAGGATCATTTGTTATGTTATCTTTTTAATATATGCTGTGCCTCTGAGAAGTTATTTGACAAGAAGCACGTTCTGATAATGTTTGGTGTGCCTGACTGCTTTGTCCTGCCTCGGCACAGAGAGCTGGGCGTGACTTCTTGAGATCATTTCCAGTCAAGTTTTTATGCTTCTATGATATTTAAATACTTACCAGATCCCTCTCAGCCTTCTCTTCTCTAGAATAAATGTGCCCAATTATTTCAACTTCTCCTTTTAGGTTTTATGTTTTCTAAACCACTTATTTTTGTTGCTTTCCTCTAGACTCTCTCTAGTTTGTTCGCATCTTTCTTATAGTGTGGTGTCCAAAACTGGACACAGTATTACCACTCAGGCCCCCCGGTGCCAAGTAAAGTGGGACAATTACCTCCCATGTCTTACATGCAACACTGCTGTTACTACATCCCAGAATATTTGCCTTTTTTGCAGCTGCATCACATTCATTCACATTCAATTTGTGATCCACTATAACCCCAGATCCTGTTCAGCTGTGCTTTCGCCTAGTCAGTTATTCCCCATTTTGTAGATGTGCATTTGATTTTTTTCCCCTCATTATAAGTGAAGTGCTGTGCACATTGTTGAATTTAATCTTGTTGATTTCAGACCAATTCTCCAATTTGTCAAGGTTATTTTGAATTCTAATCCTGCTCAAAGCACCAGGACAGGCAGCCACGCTGCCCGGCTGGAGCCAGCATGCCACCGTGCAGGACAGAGCACAGGTCAGGCCGGGTTCTGCAGCTGCGCTGCCCCAGGAGCTCACAGCCCCACTGCCCAGAGCATTGTGCTGGCAGCGGAGCGAGCTGAGGCAGCAGGGGGAGGAGGAACAGCAGAGGAGGGCCTGGTGGCTAGCCTCCCTGGGGCAGGAGCTCAGGGGCCAGACAGGAGGGTCCCACAGGCCAGATGTGGCCCGCGGGGCATAGTTTGCCCACCTTTGGTCTAGATATACTCTGTTCTCCCTCAGCATGGGGTGACAGACTAAATGAGATTGTACTGGCACAACAACTTTGGTTTTAAAAAAGTCACATACCTAACTAAAATTATTATGCTAGTATAAAAAATGGTATGTAGACCAGGCCTTAGTCTCTCACTTTGAAGAAAACAATTGAACCAAGTAAGATTATTTTGAGAATCAAAGGTATGGGCTACATTATGCTTTATTCTAGTCTTTTCCTTTGCAAAATTTAGATATTTTCCTTCTCTTCCACCTGCACAATAAGTTACACTATCTCTGTAAAAACAGCCAGATCTACACATTAGTGATTTAAAGCAAATGAATTTAGGAAGGTCCAAATGTGTTTCTTAACATTTTTCTTATTTCTCATCAGTCTAGAGCTGCTATTTATGTCTAAAGTAATGAATTTAACTAAAAACCTCTTATGACCCCTTGACTAGCAGACTAAATTTGTCAAGTTAGTTTTAAAGATTTTGATTTTTTTTTGGATGTTTAATTGTTTAAGTGTTCAGTTTGTAGTGCTTTGACTGGAGGTAACCAGATTCAAAGTTGCGTGGAACAGCTTGAAAAATAAAACATAACTCTTCTCAGTATTTTATCCATCTTCTAAGGCTTACCCTCCCTGCAGGTAGGCCAATATGGCTTAAATGTCTTTTTAATTTAGGATGTATTATAAACGTGATGGTGGGAGACTCACTGCCACAGCACCTCCTGCTGGTCATCTTAGGGAATTAGCTCTCCAGCCTCCAGAGCACCCTCTGCAGGCTGGTGTCCCACTGCCGCTTGGCCCCCATGTCCCCCATGTCCCTCCCAGGACTCAGGTGCCCCATTATCTGGGATGTTGCCCCTTGCCAGTAACCCCTTTCTCTCAGGGTCTCCCCTCCTCAGGGAACCCCCACCTCACCTCAGTCATAGGCTACTGCCAGCCACCAACTCACCCCCACACCCTGGGGCAGACTGCAGTGTCAGCCACTCATCATAGGCAAGGTTGGGTCTGGACCTGCTGCCTCTCTCTGCAACCCAGTGCCTCTATGGGGCCTTGGGCAAGGCCTGCAGCCTGGGGAATTGCCAGGCTGGAGCTCTCTAGCCCCGCCTCACTCTAGGCACTCTGAGCTTCCCAGCAGCCAGGCCCCTGTCTCTCTGAAGGCAGAGAGAGATGGACTGCTCCTGGTCCACTGCCCTCTTATAAGGGCCAGGTGCGGCCTGATGGGGGCATGGCCCAGCTGTGGCTGCTTCCCAATCAGCCCAGGTTTCCCCTACCCTAGCCCTTGCCAAGGGCAGTTTTAAGCCCTTGAGGGCAGGAGTGGGTGACCACCCCACTACGTAAGGTATAGCCACTTACAGATGTGATTTGAAAAAAGGAAGAATGCTGTACAGGATCATAGGGACAGCTTTCATATGCTGCTTATTTATACTCATTCAAGTATGAAGAGTACATGTATGCTTAGAATTCTACTATATTGGGCACATAAACTGAGTAATAAGGTTTGCACCTTTGCACCACTAATACATTTCAAAATTGTATTTTAATTGTACTGTTAAATGATTCAACTTACGTGCTTCAAAAGAAGATGTGAAATAGTTCCCGCAAAACAACTGTGGAACTAGAAAATTTCAAACTTTAGTGGCACTCCAATAAAAAAGGCACTTGTTGCTGTTGATTAAAATATCCAAAAAAGAAATCAGATGTTTCTATCAATTACATCTTTGTGAATCTGTGTCTGAGAAGTAGTTGGAATTCTCTCTCTTCCTTTCCCTCCCTCCTTTGCTCCAAAAACTTTATGGGCATTTTGAACTACTGCTATTAACATAAGTTAAACTATCAAACAAAGTTAAAAAACCAAATTAAATTCTGTATGTGAATTTAGTACTTACAACATGTGGTGAATTGACACTCTCTCCAAGACTGAAGTCCTTTATTTGAACAGAAGAACAGGTAGAACAGATGGCAAAAATGAAGCTTCTGCATGCTGCCCTGCCAATATGCTTCAGCCCTAACCTCTAGCATTTGTCTGTACTAGGAGACTTTCCTGGTTAAACACAGTTCATAATAGCTAAGTTAGCTGACATGGTGCCAACCACAACTTTCTGACGAGTATAGAAAAGGGCAAGTTAGGGTGAGCCACTAGTAGTTAAAACCCTCTGGGATCAGACATGATACTGACCACATCATGTTCTTGTCGAAACTGATCACAGAATTGTCCACATCGTGTCAGCCGACTTGTTAAGAATCATGTTCAACCAGGATAAAATTTCCTAATGTAGACAAGGTTTGGCGCTCAGTTCTTGATCTCCCTGCTCACACTATTGTTGTTGTGCTGTGGATTTTCCTGTGTGTGTCTGAAGTGTAGACCACACATGGAAACAATGAATATTCTCAGACTATAGGATTCTGGAGTTCTTCTTTTGAGGCAGTGCAGCTTCTCCATTCCCACTTCCCCGTTGAGATGCATCTGCACACTGCACCAATCCAGGAACTCTCTGGAAAGCTCTGATTCTTGGGTTTGGTGCAGATCGTGTCTCAAGCTGTAAAATGTTTGAGGTAAGATTGTATAAGGAGACTGAGGATACAGCTACACAACCTGTGGCAGCTAGCCTCCCAGCCCGGGTCGACAGGCTTGGGCTCATGCTACTGCTCTAAAAATAGTCGATGTAGATGTTGCAACTCATGCTGGAGCTTAGGCACTGAAGCTTAGGGTTGGGGGTGGGCTTCAGAGCCTAAGCTCCAGCATAAGCTGCAACTTCAAAGCAGTCTCTATTGCAGCTATTTTAGCATGGTAGCACAAACCCACATCTGTCAACCTTCAAGCTTCGATGGCTACGCTGCCGTGAATTGTGTAGACTTACCCTGAAGCAGCAAGCTGGAATTACTACATCAGGTTCCTTGACTTTAGCTCTTGTCAACCAGTTTCTTGCTTTTTCTCCTTTTGTTGGGAGTTTTTTAAGATTTGAATAAGTCTGATTCCATAGCAACTGCCTCTCTTAACGCAACTAAGTTATTCTGGTGTCTTCTTTTTTTCCTGCCCTGACACTGGATTCTGTAGGAGAGGCTAAGCTTAAAGACTCTGTTCCTTGCAGAGGCAAAATGTCTGTGAGAGACTCCCGTATACCTGATGTTCTTGTGGCTTGGGTAGAAGGGCTTTTGCCCAACAGATGTGTGCTACTCTGGCCCATAAGGATCTTGAGTATTGGCTTCAGTGTTTGCCGATGGAAGAGGCTCCTGGTAGCTCTTCAGGTTCACAGTCTGCTCCTTCAATACCCTGATCCCTATGGCTGTCCATGTTCATGTCTGAGAGATGCTCTATTCTGAGAGGGTCTTGGAGGCAAAAAACAGCATGGCATTTGTCACCAAAGTTGTGTCTCATTATCAAGTACCGAGAAGAAACAAAAGAGATGGTACCAAAATGGATTGGTTTAGATCAACAAATAATAAACCTTGGTTTACATAATTGATTTTAATCTTGTTTTGCATGTGTTCTTTTTAGTTCTTTTCCTAAAGAAATGTTGATGCTCATTGGTTGGAACCTCACTCCCTCTGAGTTCCAGTTCTGTTGTAAGAGATCTAAGTGTGGTGCATTCAGCAGTTCCAAAAGAGGGACTTCTAATTCTTGGAGTACTGAGGGAGAAGTCTTCACCCACTGTTCTAGGGCTTGTGTTGCCTTCCCTGCTGCTGAATGAAGGTTCAGCTTCCCCCAGAGAGGTTGCACTCCCTTATTCTGGCCTCAGCCCCTCTTGGCTCTGTAGGAGATTCAAGAGGGAGACTATCCACTGTCCCCTGTCGTAGACTCTAACCTTCATTTAAGTTGAGGAGAAGCCCATTTCCAGATACTTCATCACTGATGATTGTGCCAAGGGTTTCCACAGTCTGCCTTGCTGCTATCTGGAATAGAGCCTGAGCCTCACTGTTTTGGAGGCCCTTGTTTCCCTACACCTCATATGAGGCGTTCCTTGGTTCTACTTTCAGTACTTCAGTACAAGGCCTCACCATTGGGGTTTCAAGCCCCACTTTAGCCTTCATGGGCTAACTTCACTGTATCCTTATGGAAGCTGTCCACCATCTCCCACAATGGAGTCAGCAATCTAAGAAGTGCGGTGGGAGAGGAAATTGTTCTTTTGTCTCCCCACACCACACTTCAACTCCGATGAAATCAGCCTCTAAACCTGCGTAATTCCAAAAGGGTGGTAGAACTAATAGCACCTGTGCAATCACACATAACAGGAGCTCCCAGTTCTGGCTATTATTATTAAAGGACTTCTTAGATTAGGCTAAGTAAACATGTTCAAACTTGATGTTTTTGTGTGGAAAGTTACTACTTTTAATTATACACCTCTACTGTGATATAAAGCAACCCGATATAGCTCGAATTCGGATATAACGCTGTAAAGCGGTGCATCGAAGGCCAGGGCTGCGCACTCCAGCAAATCAAAGCAAGTTTGATATAACGCGGTTTCACCTATAACGCAGTAAGATTTTTTGGCTCCCGAGGACAGCGTTATATCGGGGTCGAGGTGTATTTGAATATATATCACAGTATTTTTTTTTTAAAGCACTTGTCTCTTACAAACTAAGTATTTAAAAATACAATCATCACAGGAGCCTTCAAAACCTGATGCACTGAAGAGCCAGTCTTCAAGCAACCACAACATTATAAATAAAAGAAATTTATTAGAATAAGTGCTCTCTGTGAGAGTCTGCACAGTAATTTATAAGATAATTAAAAACTTCCTGTAAAATCCACTATTCTATATGCAGACCAAGCTTTATAGTAATGAATATCTGTCTTCCCTAATTGACTTTAAGAGCATTAGAAATATAAGGCAAGGCTTTTAAAGTATCTGTAATTCAATATCTCCCTCCATGATCACAGAATCCTAAATTAAGAAAGAGGAATAATAGCTTAAAATCTGTTGAATGTACAAAAGGAGTCTCAAAATGTTTATCTTCAAAATACATGGAAAACAAAGATAACACATTTCAGGTAATCATGTCCTAAGATAGAAGAATTAAGTAGTTGTGTGGCATCTAAAATACTGTGAACCTTTATCTTTTTAATGAATTCACTGAAATTTAATGTGAATCTATTTGATTAACTTTGTTCACTGTAGCTTATCACTTCGCTAGAATGGATGCAAATTATTTCTTCTTCTTCTATTTTGATTTAAGCAAACATCTGATCTTCTACTTGTGGAGAAAAGCAAGCTTGTCTGAAACCAAAGGAATAAATGTATTTGACTGAAGTCCTGCCTGCTCTGTGGGGATCATAAAGATCCCATGAAACTTTTCTGAAGAGTAAGGGTGAAGCCTATTGTCCTTGGACAATTTCCCCTTCTCCTCCACCCCTGGGTAGTACTGTGTCCTTTTGCTAATAATTATCCTTTTTCCCGTGGATGGTGGAATTTCACTGATGCTGTAACTTTATTTTTCATTCTTATTTTTATTAAAGCTTTGTAGAATCTTTCTGATTGTAAAGTGCTAATAGTGTTTTAAAACATGTTAATGATGCCTAGAACTTGGGAAACATGACATTTGTCTTTTTTACCACATATATTTCAATGTATAATTTATTTCTAATATTTTTACAGTGCCATAAGTGCACATAGATAATACAGATGCTGGTTACATAAGCCACAACACTGGCATATTTAGGGATCTTTCACATAGTGAATTTGCTTGCTAAATTTTTTTGAAACGTATTTACATTTCAGTGTGGACAGATAGTCAGTAGCCTCTGGTCTCTATTACATAACCACAGTTCAAGTACTTACAAACACTTTATGTACAGTAAGTCTGTTTGCTATTTGTTCTTTAGGGTGTCTATGAAGGGGTTCAACCATTAAAAACAAATTGAGGATACTGATCAGACCGTCACCAGATCTATAGATTAGACTTCCCTACAATGAGGGATAAATGGGTTTGTATACTTATTAGAACAGTGTTTCCCAAACTTGGGACGCCGCTTGTGTAGGGAAAGCCCCTGGCGGGCTGGGCCAGTTTGTTTACCTATTGCGTCCGCAGGTCTGGCTGATTGTGGCTTCCACTGGCCACAGTTCGCAACTCCAGGCCAATGGGAGCTGCTGGAAGCGGCGCGTGCCGAGGGACATACTGGCCACCAGACCTGCGGACGCAGCAGGTAAACAAACCGGCCTGGCCTGGCCTGTCAGAGGCTTTCCCTACACAAGCGGTGTCCCAAGTTTGGGAAATGCTGTACTAGGAGTAGGTCAGAACACAGACTGGAAGTGAGATGTCATTTGTTGCTGTAAAAGCACACAGTCAATTTTCCCAGGAATTGAAGTTAGGGATCACTTTTCACTACTGTACCTGGACAATTGAAATCTGTGGAAGTTGATGGAACTTTTCAGGATTATGCCCTTAGTACCTCCATATACATATAAATGTACCCTGTGTCCTTCATCTTCCTCCTTACATCTTGTTTGTTATCCCCATGAGATTGGACGTGTTTAGGTCCATTCAATACTGCAGTTTATGGAACAGGAATTACCTAATGGTACACTGAAGTCTTTAACTACTTTTTGCACATGCCTGATGGTTGCTTATACTGAGGCCTTACACTCATATGGCAGTGTAAAGAATCCTTTAAAATGAGTGGAAGAGGTCCCCAGAGAAGACTCTTTGTGCAGATCACTTCCCTAGCTAGCATAGAGCTGGTATAAGAGCTATATTGTGACCCTGTTCCCAGCCCCTGGTGTTGGGGAGTATTGGGGGCATAGCCAAAGTGTATAGTGCAGTTGCTGCTATTTGCTTTCCAAGGACTACTGGAAGCAACCGTGGCTGCTTTAACTTGCATGGAGACCGGCGTGGTCAGGCTAGCTCCTGTATGACTGTAGAATACAAGGAGTACAAAGGTGACTTAAATAGAACTTTATCCCTCAATTTCAGTGCAGAAGAATAATTGAGATTCCCTCCCAAAGCTTCTGGAGGAAAAGATACAGGGCCTTGGGCAGCAGATGGAGTCATTGTAAGGAGTCACAGAACTTCAGGAGGAACAAAAGAAGGAACTGGGAAATATAAGTTAAAATTGTAATGGGGCAGTTCTGGAGGAGCAAGAAAGTCTGAAATAAATATATGGTAACTAGGAAGAGTAGTACGAAGTGCACAGTGCAAACCACTGTGAAGCATTCCAACTTACGATATTCTTCCCTTGAATAGAAGGCAGAAGACTAGCAGGAACAGAACCGCTAGAATAGATCAATAACCTAACCAAAGACTCAGTAAAGCTGCATTTTATTCTTTGTTCTGCGACAGCCTTTCTGTGGGGCCTTAGGCAAGCAATTGAGTCAACTCTCTGACTCATTTCTCAATCTTTAAAATGAAGGTTCTACTTACCAATTTCACAGAAGTTGTTGTGAAGCTAAATTTAGTTATGTTTGTGAGGTGCTCAAATACTGTAGTAGTCTTTTCTATGATGATCAGTATCAATAATTAGTGAGCTTTATGAGAATATGTTACAGTGTTCCTAGGGAAGAGATAGAAGTCTCATTGTTTAGGACATTTAAAACTAGGCTGGACAAAAACATTAGAAAAAAATACTGTACTAGATCAATTTTATATTGGTAAAGAGAGGGACTTGAAAGTCTCTTTTCCATCTCATTCTTTTAGTAATAACTTAGTGAGTTTTTTTCAGTATGCTACATATCTGCTCTTTGCATGAAAATAAAACAATGTACTTTAAGTGTGTGTGTATGCAGTAGGAGAAAGGAGAAGAACTTTAAAACATCAGTGCTGACCACTGTTTTTTCCTCCTGAACTTTTTAGCTATACATACATCTGCTATGGATATGCTGGGAGGAGCTGGTGTGGAACAGCAATGCAGAAAAACTGATATCCTTGCAGATGCTGCATATTGCATTTTAACAAAACCAAAAAGTTTCACAGGAAACTTCGTTATTGATGAAAATTTGCTGAGAGAAGAAGGAATTAAGAATTTTGATGTATATGCAGTTGCACCAGGTAAGAAAGGACATAACGTTAAGAAAGGAAATAAGCTACAAGTAAGTTTATAATCCGTTCTTCTGCTAGTGACTTGTGGATTTTAGTCTCATGGTACCCTTCTGCATTCCTAGAAACAGTTGGCCCAATCTTCCAGAGCCTCCACCCATGAAACTTCCACTAACTAAATATCAATTAATGAAAGGAAAATGCTTCCATGTCACTGACTTATGCAACCTGTTATTCCTCAGCCTGTGATTTCTCTCCCCTCAGGCCCCTTCTGCTTTTTCTCTTCAATGAAAGATTTTCCATTACGACTCCACAAGACTTCTAGTTCTGTTTTACACCCATTGGAGAACAGACCCAAATCTAAGTAAAATCTGTCTCTAAGACAAAATATTAGGTACCTGACTTTCCCTTGCTACTGACTTTTGCTTTCCAGAAGCTGTACAGTACCTATTTAGAAGCCTAGACTTTGTTTAATACTGATACAAAAATAGATTATTATTTTTGCTGTTTTCACTTTACTCACAATTTTTATTTATTTTATTTTAGGTCATCCATTGCTACCAGACTTTTTTCTAGATGTTGATCCTGATACTCTAGCTATGAAAATGGAAGCACATGGTAAGAAATTAAAGTACTTACATCAGATTCATTCACTAAGCTAATTTCCAGTGATGAAGCTGAAACATAAAGGTTGTTAAATATATTTCCTTCCAAGAACGCATGTAAGATACTTGGGGGGGGGGGGGGGAATGATTTCTCAGTGTATGTGTGTGTCCTTGTTTGTGTTCGTCCTTGACAGGACCTTCACTGTTTCTGAGAATTTTGCCTTACCTTAAAAATTAAAAGCGGGAAGCACTCTTCATAGGTCTGAGTTTTGGGGGGAAATCGGGGACATCAGTGCTTCCTGGAAAAAGAAATAAACAGTCAAAAGCATACTTCTCAGAAATCTTTTGTGATCTGCCTCACCTAATTGTATACCCTTCAGTATAATAATTATAGGTAACTTCCACATTCACATAGATGTAATTGTCACCCTGGTTGGAACTGTAACCCTCTTTTTGGGAAATCTTATACTCTCTTCAAAAACTGACATTTTCCTAGTTAACCAAAATAAAATCACCAAAATGAAGCTACAGTTTCTGCAGCAATGTCAAGAAAGGGGCAGCGGCACAGTGCAGGAGGAAGAAAAGGTGAGAGAGATCAGCTTCCTTTCCCTCAAATACCATTTGGGTTTGGGGAAGGTGCACTGGATTAGGAGCTCGAGATGATGAGTTCAAGGGTGACCTGTCTCCTATGTGTCATAATTCTATGGGTTTCACAGCCCTTTTTACTGAGTAAGACATGAAGTATCATTTCCCTGCTCCTCATTTTACAGATGAGATGACTGAGTAGCTGAGAAGTTGCTTAAAAAGATCACCTCTGGCAGAGATGGGAATAGAACCCAGGTCTCTATTCTAGCAGAACCAAGTCTTATCCACTTAAGTCATATTCCCTTTCAGAAACATTAGGCTAAACGTATGTGCTTGTTTATACTGTCTGTAAAATGGAGTTTCTCCTATGTACCCACCTCTGTAAAGCAACGCAAAACAAGCAGATGACTACTAGAGTCTATAAAAGTATGATTGCATACTGTTCTGCAGGATGGCCTTATGGTTAAGGCACTGGAGTGGCATCCAGGATAATTGTGTGGTTTATTTTTTTGTTTTCCTTTCTCCCAGCTCTGCCACAGACGTCTTAGATGATGGTAGTCATTTAAGCCACAGTTTTCAGAGGCAATATTATTTGTTAGTCTTTAGTTGTTTCTGTAATTTGAGTAATCTGAAAATGATTAAAATGTTGTATATATGCTTTTAAAAAAGCAAACTTTACATAAGAAAACAATGAGCAAGAACAAATCACTTCAGAGAATATTCAGAACTATTTTATCACTCAGCTAACTTAATATAGAATTAATTTTATAAAATATTTTAAAAAAACACTATGCAACCTAATATTCAGTATAAATTACAAATAAAATCCACTTAGTTAAACACTTCTATTGTGCTTAATGTATACGTATCTACTAATCAAAACTCTGACCATCAGTATGGTAGGAGGATGGATCAATTTACATCTTACAAGCCTTCTTGATAACTGACAGCTGAAACATACTGTGCACACACATACTTTATGCAAAATACATTACTGTTTTGCCTGTGTTGCAGTAATTGCCCTGATTCAATACATACAGCAAGTTTTCAGATGACACTAAACTGGGAGGAGTGGTAGATACGCTGGAGGGTAGGGATAGGATACAGAGGGACCTAGACAAATTTGAGTATTAAACCAAAAGAAATCTGATGAGGTTCAACAAGGACAAGTGCCGAGTCCTGCACTTAGGATGGAAGAATCCCATGCACTGCTACAGAATAGGGACCAAATGGCTAGGTATCAGTTCTGCAGAAAAGGACCTAGAGGTGGACGAGAAGATACATATGAGTCAACAGTGTGTCCTTGTTTCCAAGAAGGCTAACAGCATTTTGAGCTATATAAGTAGGAGCATTGCCAGCAGATCGAGGGACATGATCATTCCCCTCTATTTAGCATTGGTGAGGCCTCATCTGGAGTACTGTGTCCCATTTTGGGCCCCACACCACAAGAAGGATGTGGAAAAGTTGGAAAGAGTCGAGCGGAAGGCAACAAAAATGATTAGGGGGCTGGAGCACATGTTTTATGAGGAGAGGCTGAGGGAACTGGGATTATTTAGTCTGCAGAAGAGAAGAATGAGAGGGGATTTGATAGCTGCTTTCAACTACCTGAAAGGGGGTTCCAAAGAGGATGGATCTATATTGTTCTCAGTGGTACCAGATAATAGAACGAGGAGTAATGGTCTCAAGTTGCTGTGGGGGAGGTTTAGGTTGGATATAAGGAAAAACTTTTTCACTAGGAGGGTGGTGAAGCACTGGAATGCTTAAGGAGGTGGTAGAATTTCCTTCCTTAGAGGTTTTTAAGGTCAGGCTTGACAAAGCCCTGGCTGGAATGATTTAGTGGAGGATTGGTCATACTTTGAGCAGGGGGTTGAACTAGATGATCTGCTGAGATCCCTTCCAACCCTGATATTCTATGGTTCTATAATACATAACCATTTAAAAGAAAGCATAGAAAATAATGTTAGTATTGTATAATGTTACACTCTTTACATAGAGTTTGTTGTAAATAAATTGTGTAAAGATCAGAATTAAGATTTAATTCAATTTGTTACTGGGGTGGGGGGAGAGCGTTCTGTGTGCATGTATGGGAGGTGAAATATGAACCATAGAATCATAGAAATGTAGGACTGGCAGAGTCCTTGAGAGGTTATCTAGGCCAGTGATTCTCAACCTTTCTGGGCTCATTTGTAAATGTTTATGGTCCATTGCAACCCAGCAAATAGTCTGGGGGTGGAGGCCCTGGGGTGGTTTCATTTGGGTCCTGCCCTCCTACCCCACCAGAGGGGAGGGTTGGGTCCTGCCTGGCACTTACCCCACAGTGTCAGCTCCTGCAGCTCTTGTGCTGTGGGGCTGGCTGGGCTTGGCTCTGTGCTCCACACGTTGCAACCTCCAGAGTTGCAGTGCTGCTCAGGTTTGTCCCTATCCTTGGATTGGACCCAATTTGTGTGAGTGGAGTTGTGACCTGGCTTATAGAGTTGCAGTGCCCTCTCTCAAATTTGGCATACCCAAACTTTTGTCATTATGATGGCTGGGCAAAACCTGAGTGGCACTGGGACCCCAGAGCAGTGTTTCTCAGGACAAACTTTTTGGTGGCTTCAGAGTGCGGCCACCAACTCTTGTTGGTGGCCATTTTCACACCTTTTCCCTAAAATTCTTAATTAGTTTTAAGAAAAACAAACAAATATGCACATATACACGTCCAAATCATTTTAATTTATTTATTGATAGCTAGTAAGTCTGTTGTAAAAAGTGTTAACATACAAATATCACTTTTCACAGCAGACTTATTCAGCCCTGCCAAGCCTGGGGAGAAATTAAGCCCTGGATGAGGGATTAGGGGAGGCAGGTGGGGCTAGACCTGAGCCCTGCCACTTGAGCCTAAGGCCTGTCACGGTGCAGCTGGAGCCTGGGACTGGAGCCCAAAGTCCTGCTGCCAGAGCCCACCACCTCAGGACTGAAGCTCAAAGCCTGAGCCCCACAGCCCTTGGGAAGGTGGGGAACTCACCGGCTGCCTGCTCCTCAAGCATTGTCCCCCAGGTGTCTCCAGAGGGGGGCAGGGCCCAATCCCTGCTGGCAGCCCCAGCAACAAACACCAAGGTGGTGCATCCTGGAGCAACAGGGAGAGGGAAGAGCTGTTACTACACACAGACAACCCAGGGCGCTGTGGACACAAGAAAAGCTGTGGCCACCAGGGCCGCATTTGAGAAACACTGCCCCAGAGTTTGGAGTGCCTGGAGCAGAGAGGAGAGCCCAGCCAGTCCTGTGGGAAAGGAGCCACCACGCGACCCTTTGAAACATTCTGCCAACTCAATTTTATGTCCCAACCCATGAGTTGAGACACCCTGATGTAGTCCATCCCATCCCTATCCATCCCTTATTTTGAGGCAGGACCAATATAGCTACGCCGTCCCTCAGTGGGGCGTGGGTCATCACAGTCTAAGCTTCAGTTCTCTATCCCCTTCCTAATATCCACGTTGACTAAAAATGCACTTTTCAGCCTTAATTCTAAATTAGCAAATTCTTTTTGTTTGGCAGTTGATAAAATATATTTCCTCAGTCTTAAGATCTAGAATGCTGTTGATGTTTTAAAATGCAGTAGATACTTTTAAACAGATTTTTCTAGCACGATGTTGTAAAAAAGTATCTACTTCATTCAGTGGACAAAAACCCGTCTTCTAGGTGCTTCTCCAGTGTTCAGAGAGGGGAAGAAAATAGAATCAGCCAAGCCTGAAGGCCCTGATGGAGCCAAGCCTGAAGGCCACGATGGAACCAAGTCTGAAGGCCTCGATGGAGCTGAATCTGCTGCGGTTAAGCCTTTGGGACCTGTTGAAGAAACATTTAAAATTATTAAGGGAGCAATCAGTGAAGATGTTGTAAGGTCTACCCAGGGTGTTTATCTGTTTGAACTATCTGGTAAGGAAGACTTTCTTCTATTAAATCTTCACCTACAAATTTACAGTGAAATACCTTCAGCATTTGCACAGAGAAATACTTCATTCTTAGTTTGTCCAAAGGTACAGTGAGTGAAGAGGTTTTTTGTTTGACACCTTGAAGAATGTGGACACACGACCCCTTACCTTCCGTTTATGAAACATTAAACCATTTAAATTACCATAACACTATTATCATAATTAATGTCTTATTACACAGTTGACATCAAGAAAAGTTATCTCATAGATGGTCAGAAGTTAGGCACAAACCTTGTGTTTGAAGTGCTGTAAACTATTTCCATTGTTCTTGTTTGTAGGTGACGAAGGAGGGACTTGGTACATTGATCTTAAGAACAAAGCTGGGAGTGCAGGAATTGGAGAACCACCTGTGAAAGTAGATGTGGTTATGAGCATGTCTAGTGGTGACTTTGTAAAAATGTTTTCAGGTGAGTAACAAAAGGTTTTTACCAAAGTTGAGCCAGTTTTATTACTGTTTAGAATTATTCAAATGACTAATTGATAATTAGATATTTCTCTCGTTATATGTTCTCATAACCAGATGAATCTTAGGCTTTTGGTAGCGCTAGTGAAAAAATATTCCCTTGATCTCTCTCCATCCCTTCACTTGTTCTGGTCTGAAAATATAAAGCGTGGTGCTATCTTCATGTCACTGAAATCTTAACAGCTAGTTCAGACACTCTGACTTTCCTTACCAACTTTTAAGATGTTTGACAAAGGACTCAATAGGTCCATTGATCTTTCTACAGGGTCCCCTCCAGGCCCAGATCACCTCTCTAAAATTTTACATGCTTACAGTGTGCGAGTATAATGTGTCAACAAAGTGCACAAAATTAGTTTTGTTCCAATGCACTGATATCAAATGCACACTCCAGCACTTGTTTTTAAGTGGTATTAAGTGATTAAAAAGTAGTTTCTATTAAGTGTTTGTAGTCTAAAACTAAACTTTAGCTAATGCTGAATAATTGAGATCAATTTTAACTACAGAGGTTGGTAGCAAAATAAGTTAGTGCATTTGTGTCTCCGACCCCTGGAGACTTGAGTTCAAAATACTCAGCTCAAGTAAGACTGCTATTCTTAATCTAGTCCTTGTTTGGTCATATAACAAAGCCACAATGTTCTGCTGCACTCTGGCATTGTTAGCAGGCCCAGAATAGGGCTAACAGGAAGCGTATTGGTGAGAAGGAACTGAAAATACTTTTGGAAAGGAAAAATTTCTCCACAGGTTTTTTAAATTGTAGTTGGATGCTGTATTATATGACACTTTTTCCAGTTTTATTACTCCTTGAAATAACTATTAACATTCATAAATATTCAAAAGAGACAGAGTCAAAATCAGAAATTCATCACATACAAAACTGTACATCAGTCAAAGTCCACAAACAATCACCATAGACTTGTTGGCTCAAAAAGGGGAGTATCTCTTAAGCCCTGATTCATCAGTCCATTCCTGTTCAGTGAAAACTTCAGCACATACTTAAGTTTTTATAGGTTCTGAGAATTAATAGAGTCTTTTAGTGATATGTTGTCCTCAGTCAATCTATACTACTTTTCATTTTCCTGATAACATTTTATTCCCTTTTTTTAGGTAAACTAAAGCCAACCATGGCCTTCATGTCAGGAAAACTGAAAATTAAAGGTAACATGGCCTTAGCAATGAAGTTGGAAAAAATGATGACTCAGTTCAGCTCCAAACTGTGAGGGGAAGGCGTATTGTGTGGAACATTGTCCTTTAATAAAAATGTAACACTGTTTGTTGTTTAAAACACTAACCCTGTCCTTTTTTGGATGTATTATGAAAAATATGGAATTGACCTGATGAAATGTGGAATTGCTAGAGGAAGAATAACTTGCCATTATTCTAATTAGGACAACAGATCCATCATATGGCATCACGTTCAGGTCTCTTCTTCCTCTCCACTGGGGTCTTGCACTCTGTGTGGGTCTGGAGGGTATTTCCATTTCTTCTTTAGGCTCCTCCTTGACTTTGAGACTTCCATGTCCCAATCATCATTTTCCTAATGAAGGAGGCTTATAGTGGATTTTCATCAAGCTACTCAGTTGCACTGAGGAGCAGTAAAATAGAGTGAAGGTGACCGCAGGTGTTTTCTTTCTTCAAGGGCTATAAACTCTCTCTCCTGTGCTGGAGGAGATTGGAATCAGTTAACCATAATAACCTTGCAGGGCTATATGATTAGTAGTCTAACAATTTAAAATTATTTACACTTTTTTTTTTCTTATGCGCTCAATATAAAAATCTGAATTGCTGTTTTGAGAGTGTACCTTTTTATGTTTTAAAGAAATTTTCTATACTAAACCTTTTACTGTGGAAACTGATTTCTGCTAAAGAGTTCTAAAACTTCTAAGCCAAACTCAGGAACTCTTAGTAAAAGTATACTAATAAAAAAATACACTAAAAGCCTTTGTGGCTAGGTGCCTAAATAATTCAATCAAATAGCAATGTTTTTTACAGATAATATTTTCAATATAAGTGATTTGTTGCTGGAAACTATTCCTGCCAAGTTGTACTCAAATTAATTGAAATTAACAGCAGTATTTTCTATCATGTTTGCTCATGCACTCTGTCTAGAAGTGCCAAATAAGGAACAATTTTGTTTATTTTGAATATCTTGCTATTATAATTAAAAGAAATAAAGGTATTGACAGAATTCTGATCTTCAAGGAAAAATTGCCTTCATGAAAGAACTTTATTAACTAAGAACACTTTGTTACAATAAAAATATTAAGTGCATTCTGAAATTTCCTGATAGAAGAAAATATTTCACAAATCTCAAATGAACACACATGTTCATGGAGCGTGTTTCTAACCCCTTTCATACAAACTTGCAGAAGGTTGAACAGAGCAATGAGTCCAAGCTATGGGAGCAAGATTTCTTGTATTTCTTCTCCATCAACCCCATGTCCTTAAAATTTCTACCTTATGAGGCCATAACCCTAGGGGAAGTGTTGTAAGCAAGACATGGAAAGTCATTCTTTGCTGATTAGGCCTCAACTGGCTTATTGTGTCCTGTTCTGGGAGCCCCATTTAGGAAAGATGTGGACAAATTGGAGATACTCCAGAGAAGAGCAACAGAAATGATTAAAGGTTTAGAAAACATGACCTGTGAGGGAAGATTGAAAAAATTGAGTTTGTTTAGTTTGGAGAAGAGAAATCAGAAGGGATATGATAACAATTTTCAAGTACATAAAGGGTCATTACCAGGAGGAGAGAGAAAAATTGTTCTCCTTAACCTCTGAGGATAGGACAAGAAGCAATGGACCTTAATTTACAGCAAAGGGGGTTTAGGTTGGACATTAAAACAACTTCCTAACTGTTGGGTGGTTACGCACTGGAATAAATTGCCTAGAGAGGTTGTGGAATCTTTGTCACTGGAGATTTTTAAGAGCAGGTTAGACGAACACCTGTCAGGGACGGTTTAGATAATACTTAGTCCTGCCAAGTGTGCAGCAGACTGGACTAGATGACCTCTCAGGGTTCTTCCAGTCCTATGATTCTGTAGGTACCATAAGCAAACTAGGGAAATGGGATCTAGATGAAATTACTATAAGGCAGGCGCACAACTGCTTGACAGACTGTACTCAAGAAGAGTTATCAATGGTTTGCTGTCAAAATAGGAGGTTGTATCTAGTGCTGGTCCCAGTCCTGAGTCCAGTACTATTCACTATTTTAAAAAATGACTTGGATAATGGAGTGGAGAATATGCTTATAAAATTTGCAGATGACATCAAGCTGGGAGGGGTTGCAAGCACTTTGAAAGACAGGATTAGAATTAAAAATGACTCACAAACCTGGAGAATTGGTCTGAATTCAGCAGGAGAAAATTCAGTAAAGCAGTGGTTCTCAACTTATTACACATTGTGGAGTGTCCAGCTTCCTGGCCTGGACCCCTGCCATGCAGCTGCCACCGGACCTTTCAGGGCTGGCTGCCTGCCCTGGACTCTGCGGGGCTGGCTGGCAGCCCCGGACTCCAGGGGGTGGGCCAGCTGCTCCAATCCCAAACCCCACCACATGGGGCTGGCAGCCATGCAGCTGCCCCAGATCCCAGAGTTTGCAGGGCGAGCCGACTGACCCGCAGCTTGCGTGGCTGGGCAGCGGCAGCTCTGGACCCTGCCATGTGGAGTGGGCTAGCTGCACTGGCTCCCTGCCATGCGGCTGCCCTGGGGTTGACTGGCAGCTCCAGACCCCGCCACGCAGGGCTGAATAGGAGCCTCTAAGCCCAGACTCCCATCATGTGGGGAGAGCCGGCAGCCATGCCCCAGCCATGCTGCGTGACAGGGCAGCCTGGACCCCTCTCCATCGGGCAGCCAGAAAGCTGGTGGGATCCTAGCCTGTGGGCTGCCCTTTAGCACACAGCTCAGCTGGGCCGCAGCTGTGCACTGAGAACCACTGCAATAAAGACAAGTGTAAAGTACTTCACTTAGGAAGGAAAAATCAAATGCACAACTATAAAATGGGGAATAACTGGCTAGATCAGGGATAGGCAACCTATGGCACATGTGCCAAAGGTGGCATGTGAGCTAATTTTCAGTGGTACTTGCACTGCCTGGGTCCTGGCCACTGGTCTGGGAGGGCGCTGCATTTTAATTTAATCTTAAATTAAGCTGCTTAAACATTTTAAAAACCTCATTTACTTTACATACAACAATTATTTAGTTATATATTATAGACTTGTAGAAAGAGACCTAAAAACATGGAAATGTATTACTGGCATGCGAATCCTTAAATGAGAGTCAATAAATAAGGACTCAGCACACCACTTCTGAAAGGTTGTTGACCCCTGGGCTAGATGGTAGTACTGCTACACATTTCTAACACTGATCCTTCTTTTATGGTATCTAAAAATAGTCAGTCCTGCCTAGAATATGGGGCAAGTGTACTAGAGAACCAGTGTACCAGAGAACCAGAGAGCACAGCCGCTCCATGTCAGATCCCGCAGAAATGATGAGCTGCATGCCATTCTAGGGGGGTGTCCCTGCAACAACCCCACCCATTGCTTCCTTCCTCCCCCAACCTTCCTGGGCTACCGTGGCAGTGTCCCCCCCATTTGTGTCATGGAGTTATAAAGAATGCAGGACTAAGAAACACTGACTTGTTAGTGAGATAAAATGAGAGGGAGGCAGCCTCCAGCTGCTATGATAGTCCAGGCAGGACATTAAGCAGTGTGGAGGAGAGGAGCTCAGCATACCGCTGCTATGATAGTCCAGGCAGTACAGAATCTTTTCTTTACACATGAAAGGGAGGGGGCTGATGGAGCTCAGCCCCCAGTTGCTATGAAGAGGACGGTTACCAGCCGTTCTGTACCATCTACTGGGACTGACTGGGAATCATTCCTATTTTTACCCAGGCTCTCCCAGCCAGCCTCACCTGAGGCCAGCCAGGAGCACTCGGGCTCAGGACAAGGACGGCTACCAGTCCTTCTGCACTGTACCGTCTGCCACCAGGGAGGGGTGGAGAGAGGATACTACTGTTTACTGCTTCAGCACCGTGTATACCAGCAGCATGCAGTATATATAGGGTGACATTAAAAAGTCAAGAAACAATTTTTCCCCGTTTCTATCACAGAGGGGGATGGGGGGTAAATTGATGAGATAGACCCTGAACCACCCCGGACAATGTGTTTGACCCTACAGGCATTGGGAGCTCAGCCAAGAATGAAAATGATTTTTGGAGACTCTGGGGACTGGGGGATATCTGGAGTCCTCAGTACCCCCTCCCTCCCTCCATGAATGTCCATTTGATTCTTTGGCTTTCCGTTACGCATGTCACACAGCATTGTGCTGTGGACTCTGTATCATAGCCTGGAGATTTTTTTGCTTTGGCATTTCATCTTCTGTAATGGAGCTCTGATAGAACAGATTTGTCTCCCCATACAGCAGTCAGATCCAGTATCTCCCGCACGGTCCATGCTGGAGCTCTTTTTGGATTTGGGACTGCATCGCCGCCCGTGCTGATCAGAGCTCCATGCTGGGCAAACAGGAAATGCAATTCAAAAGTTCGCGGGGCTTTTCCTGTCTACCTGGCCAATGCATCCGAGTTCAGATTGCTGTCCAGTGCGGTCACAGTGGAGCACTGTGGGATACCGCCCGGAGGCCAATACCATTGATTTGCGGCCACACTAACTCTAATCCGATATGGTAATACCGATTTTAGCGCTACTCCTCTCGTTGGGGTGGAGTACAGAAACCGATTTAAAGAGCCCTTTATATCGATATAAAGGGCCTCGTGTGGACGGGTACAGCATGAAATCGGTTTAATGCTGCTAAAATCAATTTAAAAACGTAGTGTAGACCAGGCCCCAGCGTGAGACCCTGGGGTCTTATTTGTGAGTGTTCAACATTTGTGCACCTGCAGCTGCAATCCATGGGAGCTGTGCTTTAAACATAAGAAGTGCAATATAATGCTAAGTGCTGTGAAAAATCACATCGAAGGCATCGCAAATTGTACCCCCAACATTAGAATGTGTTCTATTCGTTGTGGCTCAGTTCCCATCCGTAAAATTGGGATGATACTATCTCACTTCGCAGGGTATTGTGAAAACCATGTGTGTAAAGCACTTAAATACTCTAATTTCAAGCACCGTAAAAATGTCCATGAGGAAATGAATAACTAATAAAGAGAAGGGTTTGAATAGTGTTCAGTGCATGGGGCTTAGGGCCACATATTGAACAATGAAGAGAAAATATGTTAAATAGCTGCTCAAGTGAGCACTGATTATCCTTTGCACTAAATGAGGAAGAGGTCCTGTGGGAAAAAAATTATCCAATTATATAAAGACTGTCATAATGCACAGGCACTGAATTAAGGTTGAACAGATGATCATAATTCTGGCACTTCCTAATCTTTGAATGCTTGATTTTTTATTTATTTTTTGTATCATTAATGCTCTTTTAATGTGTGTGTGATTTTCTAGGTTTTTTTTAAAAAAGCAAACTGAAAAACAGTAATTGCTTTGTATGGGATCATATTGACACCCAAGGGCTGGAGCCTTCATATCCTCAGCCCAGAGCTCTGCCACTTGAGTTAGCAGAGCACCCAAAAGCAGTAGTAGGTTGTCCTGCATCTGGACCAGCTGCTAGAGGCAGAAGGGGAATGAGGCATACCCTTTGCTAGTGGGTTTCAGTTGTTTGCTGACAGCAAAGGAATATTGATATTCAGAAATCACAGGTTCTATCCTAGGCTTGAGGGGAGTGTTCTCTAGTGGTTTCAGATCCTTCTGAGCCTGTCCTGTCATACGTCCCCTGCCTCCTCATTCTTTCTCAGTCTCCTGCCAGGCTCCTTGTCCCAGTCTGCTCCCTCTGCCTTGCCCCCCATGTTGGCCCTTGTATTCTCTGCAATTGCCTCCGACTGTTTTCTCCTCCACAGTGCCTGGGCCCAGCAGAGGGAGCAAAGGAGATACAGCTTCCCTGTTTTTAATTCCACTGTCTGGCACCACAATGGTCACTGGGAGCAGGATTTTCCAGGGAATTGGAGCAAGCTCCATACAAAAGGAATCTTTGCAGAAGCTAACTGCCAAACCCTAAGAAGTTTTCATTGAGCATTTGTAAACCATGATTTATTTTTTGTAGATGAATGAGTTGGCCAGATTTGGGTGCTTTTTCATGGGAGCAGCCAAAGGCACATCCCAGTTACAAAGTTCAAGTCCCTGCTCCGAAGCATGAAGGTACTAGAGCTTCTCAGTGAGATGGTTGTAAGGATTTTTTTAAATATGGATAAAATATGTTTTGCCCTCTTCTCATTCTCAGAAATGACTGAACCATTCGTGCTGAAGCTTTTGAAAATAATTCAGCCTAAGGCTGATACCTGGCATGGAAAACTTCAGGCCAAATGGGTAAAGTTTGTCAAAGTTTAGAAGCCTCCGAGAACAGGATTTTATAACGCAAAATGTTGGGCAATGTAAACTAAAGGTGGTTCTACCAGCTCTGCATAGAATAAAATGTTGATATTTTTTAAAATTAATTAAATACAAAAAAAATCATTCCCCCCCCCTTTTTGTATGGTAATAAAAAACTCCAGACCTGTTCGTTCTTTGTTCAATGCCTGGAGAGAGCCCTTAGATGTATACTTTCCTATGGTTTCACATTTTTAATACATTTAGAGCAGACCTCTGTAAGCCTTTTTTAAAAAAAGTGAATACATTTATTTTCAAATAAGCTGTGAAATAAACCTCTTCAGAGAGATTATCTCTGCTGTGAACAATGATAGATTTTCATGAAAGCTTTTTGTAACTTTCTTATGCATGTGGTGTTTGTGTGTTCTGACCTTTTATGTTTGTTTCAGACAGAATAGCTTTGACGTTTTGAGATGTACCAGAACTCGATAGAAGTACATGTACAAACTCCCAGTGCGATGTGCATTTCAGTTAGTCCAGCAAATGTCATGAGATCCTTAGTGCAGGATTAAATACATCTTGTTTTTGTTTGTTTTACCTTTTCAGCAGGATTTTTCTTTTCCTGCAGGATAAAAGCCTGATTAACAGGTTATAAAATGAAAGAGCACATGGCAAAGTGAGCTTGTTCAAAAGTCACTAATCCTCAGACTATCATCATGCCATACTATTGTATGTTGACCAAGAAACTCTGCTCCTCAGGAACAATGGAAGTCCATAGGTACAAAAGACTCTTTTGAATCATGGTTCTCTTCGGTGAGGCCTGGGGACTGCTCCCAAATGAGAGCTAGTCAATATTTTCAACAACATTTCTATCTTTGATTAATACATTTAAAAAATCTAAATTTTCAACCACGTTGACTATGCCTTGTGCTATTTTCCACTCAGATATCTCTCACCTCTTCAGCATGACTTTCTCGCATGGCAAGCAAATCTAAAATAGTGATTTAACTAAATAAGAATCTGGAATGGAAGGGGAAAAAAATAATACCATTAATGTTTATCCTGATCTATATTTCTATCAGGTGCTCCCAGTATGGTGCTGTTTATTATAAAAACCTGCATATAAGAATTCTTGAAGCGCTTTGATCTTGCGTTTGCTGCTAGCTAATTACTACTATTGTACATGAGTGGTTTATTTATCCTCTAATTTTTTGGCTCTGCTAGGGTACATTTTATATCTTGGTTACAAGGTATGAGGAAAATGCACACTTTACCAAACCTTCCCTGCTTTTAAAGTTACTGATTGACAAGGTTAACATGCACCCAAGGTGACTGGGCAACTTCACTGGCTAGAATAAATTTGTACACGCAACTTGGTAGATGGGGGTTGTCAGTGTTAGAAATGTGTAGCATTATTGTTACACTTGTTACAGGCAGGACTAGCCCATAACATTTTGGCACCTGAGGCGGGGAGCTCAGATAACAGCCCCATGCCCTGTTGCTTGGGCCAAAACTTTGAAAGGTTTCAATTCTGCCTTCTTCGTGTTCTATTCCTCTCATGGTACTGCTCTTCTACCTGCCCCAGTAAAGGAGAACTAACAACTTAAAATGCCTTGTTCAAAAACTTTAAGTAACACTGAACTTTCAGACGCCTGAATAGCAAATGTAACTTTTCTTGTCTGCATAGTAAACACTGGCATTTTTATCTGTTTGAATAATCAAAGTGTTGCTTTCTGTGCCTTCTTGGTTGCAAAGATTTGAACTGCTTCCTGAAGATCCACAGTCTGGGCCAGCTCATGCTCTACTGACATGGTTGCAAGGCCGACCAGCCTCTCCTGTGTCATTGTGGAACGTAGGTGTGTTTTTATTAACTTCAGCTTGGAGAATCTGTGTTCTCCACTGGCAACTGTTGCAGGAAGTGTTAGAAGTATGCGCAGAGCAAAAACGCATTTGGAAAGAGGGTAGTCATCTTATCTGTGCACATATATTCCAGAACAGCCTTTGGAGTTGATTCTGCTGAAATGTAACTTGAAAGGGCTTTCAGTTCATCACCTAAATCACTCACATCAATATCACGCATGTCATAATGTGTCAACAGTGTCTCTAGGGTCCTGCATTGCTGGTGTAGGTCTTCTTCAGGTATAGAGAGGAGTTTTGAAATATCATACAACATCCCAAATACACTGCTGTGTTCCTTGAGCTGCATGAAACTTTCTTCAACTGACTGTATTGCACAATCTAGCACCTGGTTAAAGAACCAACTTTGAATTGTTGTTTGGGGTCTCTTATGGAATTATCCCGTGCCTCGTAATCAAAATGTCTTCTTCGGTGACTCTTGTATTCTTGAATGGGTGGGAAAATAGCTGCAGTCTGAAGTTCCTCTGCCAACTTCTATGCACTCTTCAGAACATTTTGAAATCTTTCATCTGACCAGTAAGACTGTAGGTATGACTTGGCTTTGTCCAGTTGTTCCATTGCTCCAGATATATCAAGGTCAACACCTTGGAGTCTCTTGCTTACAACATTTATTTCAAACAGTATGTCAAGCAACAACACTAAGTAACACAGAAATTTGAAATATCAGAGGGTAGCCGTGTTAGTCTGGATCTGTAAAAGCAGCAAAGAATCCTGTGGCACCTTATAGACTAACAGACGTTTTGGAGCATGAGCTTTCGTGGGTGAATACTTTGACATGCATCTGAGGAAGTGGGTATTCACCCACGAAAGCTCATGCTCCAAAACGTCTGTTAGTCTATAAGGTGCCACAGGATTCTTTGCTGCTTTTACAGAAATTTGAAGTTATGTATGTTTCTGGTGATTCCATTTCCCTCTGCGAGTGTTCTCTCACAAACAGTTCCTGTCAGAGCATTATCCTCCATAATGGCAACTATAGCATCTTCTATCTTCCAAATTCCAAATCTTCCAAATTTGGTGTTTAATAGGCTTTATTGCCTCCACTCGACTTTCCCATTGTGTGACACTCAGTGGTTTCAGTGTCAGAGGGGATGTTCCCAGATGTTGCTTCAAAATTTGCCATCGAGGAGTTAATGCAGAGAAAAATACATAAATGCTTTGAATTACATTAAAAAATTCAGCAGCCTCACTAGAAGCTGATGCTGCATCACTGACCACCAAGTTCAATGAATGATAATGGCATGGGACAAAAAGAGCTTGAGGGTTTAACTTTTGGATCTGTGTCTGCACTCCTCTGTTCTTTCCTCTCATGTTGGCACCATTATTGTAGCCCTGACCTCTCATGTCAGCTATCACAATTCCCGTATCTTCCAGCTTTTTAAGAAGCACATTTGTCATACCAGCTCCTGTAGTATCATCAGTGTCAATAAATTGTAGAAAATGCTCTCTAACAATCACTGTTACAGGGACATTTTCACTAGGTTCTGTTGTTGTTACAAAACACACCATTAAAGTCATTTGTTCCTTATGGCTGATGTCAGGTGTGCTGTCCAGAATAACAGAGTAATATTTTGCTGACTTCAGATCCGCCACAATCTTCAGTTTGTCTTTTGTTGCCAGTAACTATGATCTCATTTTGAATTGTTTTTCCAAGGTAGTGGTGTGTATACTCTTGGGGGGAGGTGACTCTTCTTAGATGTTCCTGGAGTACAGCATCAAACTCAGCCATCAGCTCCACAATTTTAAGGAAGTTTCCATTGTTTGGCACATACAGCTGATCTGAAGTGCCACGGAGTGCTAGGTTTTGAGTAGCAAGCATTCTCACAATGGCAATGAGCCTTTCCAGAACATTTTGACAGTAAAGAGACTCTGATGCAATCTTCTCTTGACGCTGATCATCTATGGTAGCCTTTAACCTTAGTCTCATCTCAAGCTCTGTCCACCTATGGAATGCTCTCTGATGTTTTGCTGCCTTCTCATGGCATGCCAGATTTCTAGCCAGATTTTTCCAGTCCTTTGTTCCTGTAGAACCCAATGTGGCTAGAACATTAGACTGGAAGAGTTTGCAACAAAAACAGTGTGCAACATTCTGGGTTTTTGAGTACATAAGCCATGGCCTCTCCACTTTGTCACCATTGGGGATTTCACGTCAGTAATGTGTTGGAAGGAAACTTCTATTTTCATTGTCTTTGGGAAACATGACTTTTTCACTTGCTGTGGCCCATGCAATACAGGGAAGTCCCTCAGACTACTGCTCAAGTGGGTTCACAGTCCTGGATCATCTAGATTTAAAGAACTAAACTCAGCAGCAGCTGTTTCTTGTGCCTCCACCACACTCTTCTCTGATCTACACTTTTCTTCAGGAATGTGCAGGTGTCATAAACAGATAGTTAAGGGTTAATGTCTCTTTCACATCTAAAGGGTTAACAAACAGTGAACCTGGAACACCTGACCAGAGGACCAATCAGGAGACAAGATACTTTCAAATCTCAGTGGAGGGAAGTCTTTGTTTTTGTGTTCTTTCTTTGTCCGTGTTCTCTCTAGGTTCTGAGAGGGACCAGACATGTAAGCAGATTCCTCCAATCTTTCTGAAAAAAATCTCTTCTGTTCTAATTTTAGTAAGTACCAGGAAAAAAGGCGAGTTTAGTCTTTTGATTGTTTTCTGTATTTGCAAATGTGTATTTGCTGGAAGTAATTTAAATTGTATTTTTGCTGGGAGGAGGGTTCTCTCTAGTGTCTATAAGCTGAAAGACCCTGTAATATACCATCTTGAATTTACAGAGATGATCTTTACTCTTTCTTTCTTTTATTAAAAGTTTTCTTTTTAAAAGACCTGATTGATTTTCCCCTTGTTAAGGCTCAAAGGAAATTGAGTCGGTACTCACCAGGGAATTGGTGGAAGAGAGGAGGGGTGGAGGTGGAATTCCTCTGTGTTTTAAAATTCAAGGAGTTTGAATCACAGTGATCTTCCAGGGTAACCCAGGGAGGGGAAGCATGGGAGAGGCAATGGTAGGGGAAAGGGTTTACTTTCCTTGTGTCAAGATCCAGGGGATCTGGGTCTTGGGGTCTCCAGGGAAGGTTTTGGGGGGACCAGAGTGTACCAGGCACTGTAAGTCCTGGTTGGTGGCAGCCTATTAGATCTAAGCTGGTAATTAAGCTTAGAAGAGTTCATGCTGGTACCCCATCTTTTGGACTCTAAGGTTCAGATTGGGGATTTATACCATGACAGCATGGTTACATCCATTTGAGATGGAGGTATGGATGCTGCAGTACCTGCCAGGTCACCTGCACTCTGACTAACTGGACGATCAGGCATCTCCTCACCACTCACATCTTTACTGGGACCAGAAGGCTTACCATGAACATTTGTGTCTGTATCTCAGGAGAGCTCCTTCCTGCTTGCTTTCTTTTCTGAATGCTGCCCCAAAGGGGCATTTTCTTCTTTCACTCATGACTGTTGTTCTGTGCCAGCTATAGTGGCTCTCAACACTCAATTGAAGGGGACAAATAAGCAGGCTGGTAGCAGAGCCTGAGTGATATCAGCATCTTAGGGCCTAACTGGCTCCTGCTACTTCAGTTGACTGCCTGTTCTCCGTAAGTGGGTTCAGGGAAGCAGCAGGAAACAGGAAGCTCCCGGAGAAACTGGTGTGAATGAGTCCAGGATCCTGGGAGTGCTAGAGACGTACATAAGAGGCTCCTCCTCCTCTCTCTCCCTGCAGCTCCTTCTGCTTTCTGTTTTTCCCTCTCACCTTTTCTCCTGCCTGTCTGTTATGTCTCTTGTGCTGTCTCTTGTACCCTCCTTCCTCCAGCTCAGCATTCCACCATCTCTGTGCATCTAGAGCAGAAAGAATACATATGCACCAGCAGCAGACACAATTTTCTACACGCTGGGTCCTAGTGGTGCCTCCCCAAAGTATGGCACCTGAGGTGGCCACCTCAGTTCGCCGCATGGTAAGGCCAGGCCTGGTTACAGGAGCTGTTCAAAATAAATGCAGTAGTTACTCCTCTACCCTTCCCCACTCAGTAACTCCACAGTAACCCACTCAGCTCACTGTCACCGTATGTCTCCTGGATGCTGCTGGCAGACGCGGTACTGCAGTGCTACACAGCAGCATCCCCTTACCTTGTCTTGCGGATGGGAGACGGTGCAATATGACTGCTAATCGTTGTCGTCGTCCCGTGGGTGCTCCTAGCCGACCTCGGTTCGGTCGGTCGGTCGGGGGCACCTGGGCAGAAATGAGTGCTCCTGGCCAGCCTCGGTGAGGTTGGTCGGGGCGCCTGGACAAAAATCAGCATGACTCTAGGTCATTCTCTCTAAGTTTCATCTAATGGAGATTCAGTCCTGCCTGGAATATCATGCCAGCTGGAGGCTTCTGCCTCAGGCTGCTCTCTCAGTCGGCAGCACTGCACATTCGCACCTACCCAGCCTACTCCTTACTCCCATGGCTCATGAAGCCTGGACAGTAGTAAGGAGCAGTACATAGGCTGAGCAAGTGCATAATGGTGATAGAATGTGCCTTTGGACATTTAAAAGCTCTCTGACGCAGTTTACTGACTCAGTTAGACCTCAGCGAAACCAATATTCCCATTGTTATTACTGGTTGCTGTGTGCTCCACAATATCTGTGAGAGTAACGGGGAGACATTTATGACAGGGTGGGAGGTTGAGGCAAATCGCCTGACTGCTGATCACATGCAGCCAGACACCAGGGCGGTTAGAAGAGCACAGCAGGGTGTGCTGTGCATCAGAGAAGCTTTGAAAACCAATTTCATGAGTGGCCAGGCTACGGTGTGAAAGTTCTGTTTGTTTCTTCTTGATGAAAACCCGCCCCCTTGGTTCACTCTACTTCCCTGTAAGCCAACCACCCTCCCCTCCCCACTTTGATCTCCACTTGCAGAGGCAATAAAGTCATTGTTGTTTCAAATTCATGCATTCTTTATTAATTTGTCACACAAATGGTGGGATAACTGCCAAGGTAGCCCAGGAGGGATGCGGGAGGAGAGAAGCACAGGGGTGGGGTAGTTGTAGGGGCACTCCCTAGAATGGCGTGCAGCTCATCATAGAAGCAGCAGGTCTGGGTCTTTGACCTGGAGCGACCGTTTGCCTTTCTGGTTCTTTGGTAGGCTTGCCTGAGCTCCTTAAGTTTCGCACGACACTGCTGCGGGTCCCTGTTATAACCTCTGTCCTTCATACCCTTGGAGATTTTTTCAAATATTGTGGCATTTTGTCTTTTCGAACGGAGTTTCGAACGGAGTTCAGATAGCACGGATTCGTCTCCCCATACAGCGATCAGATGCAGTACCTCCTGTTCGGTCCACGCTGGAGTTCTTTTGCAATTCTGGGACTCTATGGGACTGATCAGCTCACCACGCTGGCTAAACAGGAAATGAAATTCAAAAGTTCACTGGGATTTTCCTGTCTACCTGGCCAGTGCATCTGAGTTGAGAGTGCTGTCCAGAGTGGTCACAATGGAGCATTCTGGGATATCTCCTGGAGGCCAATACCATCAAATTGCATCCACACTACCCCAAATTTCACTGAGCAGGGTTGATTTCAGCACTAATCCCATCATCAGGGAGGAGTGCAGAAATTGATTTTAAGAGCCTTTTAAGTCAACAAAAATGGCTTTGTCCTGTGGATAGGTGCAGGGTTAAATCAATCTAACGCTGCTAAATTCGACCTAAACTTGTAGTGTAGACCAGGTCTTAGTTAATAAATCTTTAGTTAGTTTAGTAAAGGATTGTCTACAACATTGTCTTTGGTGTAAGGTTCTGAGTATTCATTGATCTGAATACGTGACTGTCCCCCTGGGGCTAGAAGTCCTAGTGTATGATGATTTTGGTTTTAATAACCTGTCATAGAACTGGAAGGGACCTCAAGAGGTCATCTAGTGCAGTCCCCTGCACTCAAGCAGAAACTAAGTATTATCTAGACTATCCCTGACGTGTGTTTGTCCAACCTGCTCTTAAAAATCCCCAATGATGGAAGTTCCACAACCTCCCTAGGCAATTTCTTCCAGTTGTTAACCACCTGACAGCTAGGAAGTTTTTTCTAACGTCCAACCTAAACCGCCTTGGCTGCAATTTAAGCCCATTGCTTCTTGTCCTATCATCAGTGGTTAAGAAGAACAATTCTTCTCCCTCCTTGTAACAACCTTTTATGTATTTGAAAACTGTTATAACGTCCCCTCTCAGTCTTCTCTTCTCCAGACTAAACAAACCCAATTTTTTCAATCTTCCCTCATAGGTCATGTTTTCTAAACCTTTAATCATTTTTTGTTGCTCTTCTCTGGACTTTCTCCAGTTTGTCCACATCTTTCTTGAAATGTGACACCCAGAACTGGACACAATACTCCAGTTGAGGCCTAATGAGCGCTGAGTAGAGTGGAAGAATTACTTTTAAGGCGTCTGAAAGCATGCTCCACACTTTGTCCCTCTCAGATTTTGGAAGACACTTCAGATTCTTAAACCTTGGGTCAAGTGTTGTAGCTATAGAAATCTTTAGAAATCTTACATTAGTACCTTCTTTGTGTTTTGTCAAATCTGCAATGAAAGTGTTTTTAAAATGAACAACTCTGCTGGGTCATCATTCAAAACTTCTATAACATGAAATATGTGGCAGAATTACAGTGACCAGATGTCCCAATTTTATAGGGACAGTCCTGATTTCTGGGTCTTTTTCTTATATAGGCTCCTATTGCCTCCCACCCCCTGTCCTGATTTTTCACACTTTCTCTTTAGTCACCCTAGGCAGAATGCAGATAAAACAGAACAGGAGGCATACAATTCTCCCCCAAGGAGTTCAGTCACAAATTTATTCAATGCATAATTTTTTTAATGAGCATCCTCAGCATGGAAGTATGTCCCTCTGGATGATGGCCGAACACGAAGGGGCCTCAAATGTTAGCATATCGGGCACGTAATACCTTGCAATGCCGGCTACCAAAATGCCACACACAAATGCCTGTTTTTCACTTTCAGGTGACACTGTAAATAAGAAATGGGCAACATTACTCTCCCGTAAATGTAAAGAAACTTGTTTGTCTTAGCGAATGGCTGAACAAGAAGTAGACAGAATGGACCTTGTAGGCTCTGAAGTTTTGCTTTGTTTTGTTTTTGAGTGCAGTTATGTAACAAAAATAAAATCTGCATGTGTAAGTTGCACTTTCACAACAAAGAGATTGCACTACAGTACTTGTATGAGGTGAATTGAAAAATACTATTTCTTTTATCATTTTACAGTGCAATATTTATAATAAAAATAATATACACTTTGATTTCAGTTACAACACAGACTACAACATATATGAAATGTAGAAAAACATCCAAAATATTTAATACATTTCAATTGGTATCCTATTGTTTAACAGTGTGATTAATTTTTTTGAGTTAATTGCTTGAGTTAATTGCGATTAATCAACAGCCCTAGTTTAAATCACTCTGCTCCACCTGGACATTTCTGTGTTATGCCACTGCTGATACGTCCGCATGGTTAGTACCACTATTTCCTACTCTATAAGGATAAGGGGAAACTGGCATCTGAGGTACCAATATGTGCAGTAGTAGTTAAAATAGGGAGCTCATATTAAGGTAGGGAGAGCCAGGGAAGGTCTTCCTCTGCTTTTAGCAAAGGAGTGGGAGCTGTATTCCTGCCTTCTCCCCTCAGTTTATCCCCAATTATGTGGTGGTTTGGCAAATGGTGACTTTTTAATGATGAGGACTCTATGCATTTTGTGACACTTCTTTATCCCCTGTTCCTGTGTCTTTTTGGCTTGACTTCCACACTTTCTTCCAGCTCTCGTGCAGTATTTCCCCAGCATATGGAATTTTTATTTAAAATAGAATGAATCGCTAATGCTGAAAGAGATTTCATCTTAATACTTTTTTTTTCGCAGGGGGAGAGTTCATAAGTGCTTTGTCTTGGAAGCTAATTTTCAAAGGTATCAAAAGTCCCTTTAATCCATATTACATGGTTTATTCAGAGATTACAATGTGAATTCCATTTATATGTTCATGGGTAAGTTTCCAGCTGCTTTCTTGAGCCCTTAAAAACCATAAGCAGAGCTGAACAGAACACCTGTCCAATAGCCCCAAACCACACTGGATAACAGATGGCTACAGAAGTGAATTAAATGCTGCATTTTATTTGAGGCCCTTGGATGACATTGTAAACCTTGAGAACAATATAGGACCTTCACCTAACCGTTATCTTTGGATTGTTCAGTCCTGTACCTGCACCAGGCCCCAATTTTCAGCTGAAGTCAGCCTGAGCTAGACACATAGAACGACTGTGCACTCATGATTTTGAGGGCCAGAGCCTGATTTTTAGTGGTCTTTAGGCACCTAAAGATGCTGATAGATACATAGCGGGGATGTTCAAAAGCACATAGGTGCTTAACTTCTATTGAAATCAATGGAAATTCGGAGCCTAAAAACCTTTTAAGGATCTGGACCTTGGTAGCCTGAAGCTTCTTCCTAAGTTACTAACAAAGAAAATATATTTGTTAATTGAAATCATGCCAATAAATCTTTCAAGTCTCTCTTACAGAGCTGGATCAGATTTCTGTATAGTAAGGAACAGGAAGCTATGTGAAGTTTCCTTTGGAGTTTCCTCTGCTTCTTCTAGTAGCTGATGGGGTTTGTACCCATCCCAACCCCCCCATGGAGAAAAACAGGTGACTGGCATCCTGTGCTTCTATATTGGCTCTGAGCCCCCATCTGATGTCCCCTCTTATGGTGCCAAGGACTTCCCAGCCAGTGCCTGCCCCTAGTGCTCCCCTTTAAGGGTGCTCCCTAATGCAGAGAGGACTCCTCCATGTTTGCACTGGCTGCAGAGGGGAATGATGCACCCACTTCTCACTTCTAGACCCTTACAGAGCCCTTCACGGGGTCTAGCAGATGGGAGAGATGATGCTATGAAGGTGACTGGTTCCCTCATTCCACCTGCGGAGGGAAGAGGCTCAGTCAGTGACCCTTTGGTGCACACATTCCAAGGGCATATTGATCTAGCTTTCGCTTCTTTTGTGTTGCTCACAAGAAATGAGTCATTAGCTTAAAATAAAAAAGTTATTTCTCCCCTGAGCTTCCCAAAACCACCTCTCCACTCTGGCTGCAATTTTCTCAGGCCAGGGACCACCTAGTCCTTGTGTGGAGCCTGGCAGCAGCATGTTAAAACAGAGAGGAAGGATAATCCTGTGGTTAGAGCAGTAGGCCAGTCCTTGCTGTGTTATAGTGTTCCTGTGTGACTGTGGACATGTCACTTGGTTTTTCTGTGCCTCAGTTCCCCATCTGTAAAGCAGGGATGATCATACTTCTCTACCTCACAGAGGTGTTGTGAGTTTAAATACATTGCAGGTTACAAGGTGTTCAGATCCTACGGTAATGGAGGCCATACAAGTACCTAAGACAACAGAATGAACATTCACCGCTGAAGGCGGAGTTGTCACTGATCTTGCCAAGGTCTAAGTCCCAGGCTTTTGGCATTTCTCTATGTGGTGATAAATGTCAGCTGCATCTCCCACAATGCTTTGGGTGTATCTGTGTTGCCCTCGGTGGCCTCAGAAGAAACATGCCCCAGCACATGCCAGGTAAGTGAAGGACAAAATAATTGACAAAAATGTATTATTTTGGTAATTTTGAACAATACATATTCTGTTCCTGCTCTTAAATTCAGTGGACCAGGACCTGACCCTTAAGTGATTTTAGTTCTTAAATAACTTCCTTTACGTAATAATACAAACTTTTTATTTGCTTGATTTTTCACCTGTAAGGACCAGTATCCCATACTCAGTGAATATGGATTAATGTTGCTTTATTATAATTTGATACAGAGGCTCAAATCTGGAGTTTCCAAGCTTTATTTTGTTTGTTGTAATATTATCAAAACCCTCATTTTCTACATTTTGTTATGTGAATTGCTGCTGTTTGGTTCTACTCCTTACATTGGGCAGTTCCGTGGAAAATATCTAATGTGACAGACGCAGGCCAGTGGGGTGCAGGAGTCTGGTAGAGGGCAAATATACTGGTCACTGGGTGAGTAGTTTTCTGTTCCCTGAGTGATCAGAGCAGGGTCTGCACTAGAGTAGTCAGGAATATGCTAGAACCAATTAAGGTAGACAGGCTGATTAGAACACCTGCAGCCAATCAAGGCAGGCTAATCAGGGCACCTGGGTTTTAAAAGGAGCTCTCTCCAGTCAGATTGGGGAGGAGCTAGAGGAGAGGAGTGCATGTGAAGGAGCTGGGAGCAAAGAGAACACAAGGAGCTGAGACTGAGAGGCTGTGCTGCTGGAGGACTAAGGAGTACAAGCGTTATCAGACACCAGGAGGAAGGTCCTGTGGTGAGGATAAAGAAGGTGTTTGGAGGAGGCCTTGGGAAGTAGCCCAGGGAGGTGTAGCTGTCACACAGCTGTTACAAGAGGCACTATAGACAGCTGCAAATCCATAGGGCCTTGGGCTGGAACCCGGAGTAGAGGGCGGGCCCGAGTTCCCCCCAAACCTCCCAACTCCTGATCAGACACAGGAGGAGTTGATCCAGAGTGTGGGGAGGTGAGCAAATCTGCCAATAAGCGCAAGGTAGAGGAGGAACTTTGTCACAGCTGGTGTAAGGAGTGGGATCTGGTGTGCACAGCACGGCAGAAGAAGGAGGGTGACTTAAAACAAACAAACAAAAAAGGTAGAGGGTTTATTTTATTTTTTTTCACCACAATGGATGACTTAGTGCAGGCATTGATACAAGCTACAGCAGCCCAGCAGGAGGTTACCCGTGTCCAGGCAGCTGCCCAACAGGAGACAGCGCGGCTGCAGCAAGAGACTAATCGCCTGCTGATGGACCAGGCTTCTCAAGACCAAGCTATGTTGCGAGAACTGGTGGACCAGGTAAAGACCCTTACAGAGCTGAACTGCGGCTATGAGAGGACACGGATCATACCGGCCAGCCATTGGCTGCAGAAAATGACCCGGGAGGATGATGTAGAGGCATACCTTCTGGCCTTTGAGAGGACAGCCCTACAGGAGGCCTGGCCTCGAGATCAGTGGTCTGGCATCCTTGCCCCATTCCTGTGTGGGGTGGCCCAGAAGGCCTACTATGATCTGCCTGAAGAGGCTGCAGCAGACTACCCCCAGCTGAAAGCAGAGATCCTGGCTAGATCTGGGGTAATGACTGCAGTGCGGGCCCAGCGGTATCACGAGTGGAAGTACCAGGAAAACAAAACCCCGCAGTCCCAATTGTATGACCTCATCCATCTCGCACCAAAGTGGTTGCGAACGGAGTCCCGGAGTCCAGAAGAGATACTAGAGGTTCTGGTCATTGACCGATACATGAGGGGACTGCCGCCAGACCTTCGTGCCTGGGTAAGCCAGAATAAACCTCCACCTATGATGAGGTTGTTGCACTGGTAGAAAGGCGAAGGACAGCGAGGGAGCTGACCCGACCAGTTAAGGAAGAGGCACGCCGGGTTAAACTAGCAGCACCAAGCCCTAGAGCTCGAGTGACGGGGCCACCAGGAGAGCCCAGGTGGAAAAAGAGAGGGGCTGAAGGCCCACCAGAAGCCACAAAGAGTCAGAGCACTGAGAGAGAAGAGGATCGAGATGTTAGACTGCCCAAAACCAAGAGACGGTGAATGCCTAAGGCCCAATACAGATGTTATGCCTGCGGGGAGTGGGGACATATAGCTGCACAGTGTCCCAATGCTGAGGAGCCGATGCAGTGTAACCTGGGGAACTGGGCAGACCCATCTCCCTAATCCACCTTGTGGGGGTCTCACTAACCCCACATATGTACACCAGACCAGTAAAGCTAAATGGGGTAGAGACCTCAGCACTGGTTGATTCGGGAGTGCTATCAGCTTGTCTTGGGGAAGCTTGTGGAAGTGTGTCAGCTGCTGCAGGCTAAGCGTATGGGGATAACATGCATCCATGGGACAGTTATTACCCCACCATCCCAGTAAAAAATGAGATTCAGGGGAACACTACTGAGGTAGCAGCAGGTGTAGTCCCTAAACTCCCATACCTGGTGCCCATAGGGATGGACTTCCCACGGTTTGGAGACTTACTCCCAGTAGGAGGATTGGAGAAAGAGGGGAATCCTGAAGTTAGTGAGGCATCCACAGTAGACTGTCACCCCAAGTCTTCTCTGAAATATCCCCAGATTTATTTCCATTCCCAGACATGGTAGAAAGACGAAAAGGGAAAGGAGGGGCAGCTAAGGCCTTGGGAACCCGAATACTGGCCCAAAGCCAGAGGGTTGCTCTCGTAGGTAGGCGGACCCGAGCAGCTGAAAAGGAGGCCAACCAGGAGGGAGAGGCTCCTGAGTCTGACCCCCACCCTAACGCTTCTGAACCAGTAGAGGCAACAGAGACTGAGCCCCTAAATCTTGGGCAGATTAGCCCCGGAAGAGGAAATTTTGGACGGGACCAGGCTGAAGACCCAAGGTACAACAACATTAGAAAGGAGGTGACTGAAATAGATGGGGTCCCCGTGGAAGGGAGAACATAGGGACCAGGACCCTACTTCATAATGAAGAAGAATCTCTTATACCAAGTTGCATCAGTACAGGGGCAGAAGATACAGCAGATCTTAGTACCTGAAAAACACCAGAATGCTGTATTAAGTCTTGCGCATAGTCTCATCTTTTTGGGGGGCACTTGGGGGTAGAGAAGACCCTGGCACGAGTCCTGTGATGGTTCTTCTGGCCCGGAGTACATGAAGAAGTGCGAAGGTACTGTGCATCCTGCTCGGAGTGTCAGCTGCACAGTCCCCATCCCCAGCTGGGGGCACCTTTAGTACCCCTTCCCATCACAGAGATCCCCTTTGAGCAAATAGCCATGGACCTAATGGGACCTCTGGAGAAGACGGCTCGGGGCCACCAATATATACTTGTTGTTTTGGACTATGCTACTCGCTACCCAGAAGCTGTCCCCCTGCAGAGCACAGCCTCTAAAACGATAGCCAAAGAGCTGGTGGGCATCTTTGCCCGAGTGGGGCTACCAAAGGAGATATTAATAGACCAAGGAACCCCATTTATGTCAAAGCTAATGAAGGAGCTCTGTACACTGCTCCATATACATACCCTGAGAACTTCAGTTTACCATCCGCAGACTGATGGGTTGGTAGAAAGGTTTAATCGAACCTTCAAGGCTATGATAAGGAAGGTGGTAAGTCGGGACAGGAAGGACTGGGACACCCTACTGCCCTACCTTATGTTCGCTATCCGGGAGGTACCTCAGGCCTCAACTGGGTTTTCCCCATTCGAGTTATTATACAGACGTCATCCCCGTGGCATACTAGATATCGCCAAAGAGATTTGGGAAGAGGAACCCAATGAGGGGAGAAATATAATAGAACATGTAATACAGATGTGAGACCGGATAGCCCGTGTCACCCCTATTGTACGGGAACATTTGGAAAAGGCACAGGAGGCCCAGAGAACCTATTACAATCGCCAGGCAAAAGTTCGACAGTTCCAACCAGGGGATTGGGTGATGGTGTTGGTACGCACAGCAGAAAGCAAGCTTCTGGCCCAATGGCAGGGGCTCTATGAGGTGGTTGAACCTGTGGGGGGAAGTAACCTACAAGGTGCAGCAGCCAGGACGCCAAAAACAAGAACAGATTTATCACATCAACCTTCTGAAACCCTGGCATGCACAAGAGGCATGCATAACTATCCGAAAAGACCTAACCCAGGAAAACAAGCCTTCCAAACAGGTGAGAGTGTCTCCCGATTTAACACCGGACCAGAAGAATGAGGTGTCTGAGATGATCTTCCGGAACCAAGATGTGTTCTCGACAAAACCGGGCCGAACAACTGAGACATATCACCACATTGTCACAAACTCTGGAGCCAGAATAACAATGAGGCCCTATCGGGTGCCAGTGGCCAAAAGAGAGGAAATAAAAGCAGAAGTAAAAAAAATAGACTCATAGACTCATAGGTCAAAAGGGACCAATATAATCATCTAGTCTGACCTCCTGCACAAGCCAGGCCACAGAACCCCACCCATCCAATTTTATAACAACCCCTAACCCAGGACCGAGTTATTGAAATCCTCAAAATTGGTTTGAAGACCTCAAGCTGCAGAGAATCCACCAGCAAGCGACCCGTGCCCCACGCTGCAGGGGAAGGCGAAAATCCTCCAGGGCCCCTGCCAATCCGCCCTGGAGGAAAATTCCTTCCCGACCCCAAATATGGCGATCAGCTAAACCCTGAGCATGTGGGCAAGACTCACCAGCCAGCACCCAAGAAGGAATTCTCTGCAGTAACTCAGTTCCCATCCCATCCAACATCTCCCCGCAGACCATTGAGCAGACCTATCTGGTGGTAATCCAAGATCAATTGCCCAAATTAACGATCCTTTCATAACATCCCCTCCATATACTTATCAAGCTTTGTCTTAAAGCCAGAAAAGTCTTTTGCCCCCACTACTTCCCTCGGAAGGCTATTCCAGAACTTCACTCCCCTAATGGTTAGAAACCTTCGTCTAATTTCAAGTCTAAACTTCCTAATATCCAATTTATACCCATTCGTCCTCATGCCTACATTAGTACTAAACTTAAATAATTCCTCTCCCTCCCTAACGTTAACCCCCCTGATATATTTATATAGAGCAAGCATATCCCCCCGCAGCCTTCTTTTGGCCAGGCTAAACAAGCCAAGCTCTTTGAGTCTCCTTTCATAAGGCAGTTTTCCATTCCTCGGATCATCCTTGTAGCCCGTCTCTGAACCTGTTCCAGTTTGAATTCATCCTTCTTGAACATGGGACACCAGAACTGCACACAGTATTCCAGATGGGGTCTCACCAACGCCTTATATAACGGTACTAACACCTCCTTATCCTTGCAGGAAATACCCGCCTGATGCATCCCAAAATCGCATTTGCTTTTTTAACAGCCGTATCACATTGGCGACTCATAGTCATCCTGCTATCAACCAGTACCCCAAGGTCCTTCTCCTCCTCCATCGCTTCCAACTGATGCGCCCCCAACGTATATCCAAAATTCTTATTATTAATTCCTAAGTGCATGACCTTGCACTTTTCACTATTGTATTTCATCCTATTTCTATTACTCCAGTTTACAAGGTGGTTCAGATCTTCCTGAATAGTATCCCTGTCCTTCTCCGTGTTAGCAATACTCCCCAGCTTTGTGTCATCCGCAAACTTTATTAGCACATTCCCGCTCTTTGTGCCAAGGTCAGTAATAAAAAGGTTAAATAAGATCGGTCCCAAAACCGATCCTTGAGGGACTCCACTAGTGACCTCCTTCCAGCCTGACAGTTCACCCTTCAATACGACCCGCTGGAGTCTCCCCTTTAACCAGTTCCTTATCCACCTTACAACTTTCATATTCATCCCCATCTTTTCCAATTTAACTAACAGTTCCCCATGCGGTACCGTGTCGAACGCCTTACTGAAATCTAGGTAAATTATATCTACCGCATTTCCTTTATCTAAGTAATCCGTCACCTTCTCAAAGAAGGAGATCAGATTGGTTTGGCACGATCTACCTTTAGTAAATCCGTGTTGCAATTCGTCCCAATTACCATTGACCTCTATGTCCTTAACTACTTTCTCCCTTAAAATTTTTTCCAAGACCTTACATACTACAGACGTCAAGCTAACAGGCCTATAATTACCCGGATCACTTTTATTCCCTTTCTTAAAAATAGGAACTACATTAGCAATCCTCCAGTCGTACGGCACAACCCCCGAGTTTATCGATTGCTTAAAAATTCTCGCTAACGGGCTCGCAATTTCACGCGCCAGTTCCTTTAATATCCTCGGATGGAGATTGTCCGGGCCCTCCAACTTCGTCCCATTGAGCTGTTCAAGTACGGCCTCTACCTCAGTTGCAGTAATATCCACTTCCATATCCACATTCCCGTTTATCATCCCTCCATCATCGCTAGATTCCTCACTAGTCTTATTAAAAACTGAGGTTGGAGTTGGGGATCATCGAAGAATCCTACAGTCAGTGGTCCAGCCCAATCGTGCTGGTGCCCAAACCTGATGACACCACAAGGTTTTGCAATGACTTCCGATGACTAAATGAAGTATCCCAGTTCAATGCGTACCCCATACCTTGCATAGATGAGCTAGTGGACCGTCTGGGGAATGCCCGGTACTTGACTACCCTAGACTTGACAAAGGGATACTGGCAGATTCCCCTTGCGGAAAACGCAAAGGAAAAGACTGTGTTCTCTACACCAGAGGGTCTTTTTCAATATACTGTCCTCCCTTTTGGACTACATGGGGGCCCCAGCTACTTTCCAGCACCTCATGGACAAGCTATTACGCCTGCATAACAGTTATGCTGCTGCCTACTTGGATGATGTGGTCATTCATACCCCAGACTGGGAAACCCACCTAGAGAAGGTGGAGGCAGTCCCTGATACCTTCAGGCGAGCTGGCCTTACAGCAAACCCTGCCAAGTGTGCTGTAGAGTTTACAGAGGCCAAATATCTTGGCTACATTGTGGGAAAAGGTCTGGTAAAACCCCAAGTGAACAAGTTGGAGGCCATCCAAAATTGGCCCCGACCGCGTCGTAAGAAACAAGTCCGGGCATTCCTAGATGTAGTGGGGTATTACTGACGATTTATCCCCCACTTTGCCACAAGGGCAAGCCCCCTGACAGACCTAGTGAAAGCCTGTGGACCTGATCTGGTGAGATGATCTGACGCAGCAGAGGAAGCATTCACAGACCTACAGACTGCCCTCTGCAGTAACCCTGTACTGATAGCCCCTGATTTCACCAAGGAATTTATCCTGCAGACAGATGCATCGGAAGTAGGGCTGGGGGCTGTCCTATCACAGATGGTCGGGGAGGAGGAACGCCCAATTCTCTACCTCAGTAGGAAACTCCTTCCGAGAGAACAAAAATATGCAGTGGTGGAGAGAGAGTGCCTCGCTGTAAAATGGGCCATGGAAGCATTGTGCTACTACTTGCTCGAGCACAGATTTGTCCTTATGACCGACCATGTCCCTCTCCAATGGATGCAGCGGAAGAAGGAGAAGAACACAAGGGTGACCAGGGGTTCTTCCATCCAACCTTTCCAGTTCCGTGTGCAACACGGAGCAGGGAGCCATCACGGTAATGCCGATGGCTTGTCACGTGTCCACTGCCTGCCATCCCAAGCTGCCCAACCCCTTGGTGTTGAGCAGGGGGGAGGGATATGTGACAGACCCGGGCCAGTGGGGTGCAGGAGTCTGGTAGAGGGCAAATATACTGGTCACTGGGTGAGTAGTTTTCTGTTCCCTGAGTGACCAGAGCAGGGTCTGCACTAGAGTAGTCAGGAATATGCTAGAACCAATTAAGGTAGACAGGCTGATTAGAACACCTGCAGCCAATCAAGGCAGGCTAATCAGGGCACCTGGGTTTTAAAAGGAGCTCTCTCCAGTCAGATGGGGAGGAGCTAGAGGAGAGGAAGTGCGTGTGAGGAGCTGGGAGCAAGAGACACAAGGAGCTGAGACTGAGAAGGTGTGCTGCTGGAGGACTAAGGAGTACAAGCGTTATCAGACATCAGGAGGAAGGTCCTGTGGTGAGGATAAAGAAGGTGTTTGGAGAAGGCCATGGGGAAGTAGCCCAAGGAGTTGTAGCTGTCACACAGCTGTTACAAGAGGCACTATAGATAGCTGCAAGTCCATAGGGCCCTGGGCTGGAACCCGGAGTAGAGGGCGGGCCCGAGTTCCCCTGAAACCTCCCAACTCTTGATCAGACACAGGAGGAGTTGATCCAGAGTGTGGGGGAGATCACTGAGGTGAGCAAATCTGCCAATAAGCACAGGACCCACCAAGGTAGAGGAGGAACTTTGTCACACTAAATACAACAACTCCTGATCTGTAAAGAGGTCTCTACTCATTCACTAAAATCAGGGTGCTTATTTTGGCTGCACGTGTTCCCATTTACTGGTCAGACTTTTTCCTGACCTGCACAGTAAAGTTAATGCAATTAGACTGGGTCTAGAAACCTTGGCTCAGATTCTGATCTCAGCTACACCAGTGTAAATCCAGAGAAATGCTATTGAAGATGATTGTTTACCAAGATCCCCTCTGCACCCAGCGTTGGGCCTTGTCTCTGCCTCAGTTTCCCATTAGTGTCAGTCATTCACTGGCTCCCAGCAATGTCAGATTCTGCAATGACCTAGCCCTCCAGCTAAATCCAAAAAGTTCATCCCATCCTGATGAACCAGAGTCCAAGTGAAACAGTGTCCTTCTCCTGGGCTCTAGTCATACTATTCAGCCTCCAGTTGTTAGCAGGGGTTGCTGCACCCCAAGAAAAGGTGGCAGCTTAGGGGGAACCTATATCCACCCTCTACTATGAGTTCCCAGCTCTGAGAACCCCCTACTCTTCCCTCATAATGGAAAGCTGCCCTATTTTCTTCCCAAGGCCCCTTCGTATGCTCCCATCCCTCCTGGCTGCCCTCCCATGCTTTAGCGAGCGTTGACTTCCAGATCTACTCTTGTTTCCTCTCCTTGCAGTCCCCCTTTGTTCAGCTGTGTAGGCTGACCCACAGATCTCCTCCCATTCACCTATTTGGGAAGATGAGTTAAGTCTCGCACAGGTACAGCTGAGCTCCAGCCCTCTTAAAGAGCCAGCTCAGCCTGGGACAGAAGTCTGATGGAGGTACATTTGGGTGCCTGAGATCAGAATGGTGCCCATCATGATATGTGAGACGAGTGCAGCATTCTGTGAGGTTCCAGATGAAAACTGAAGCGAGTCCATCTGCCTGGGGCTGACTGACATTTATTTGATAACTTTGATGCCAAAATGATTCTCCTGCCATACATAAACCAGCTGATTGTGATGTAACCCCACCTGAGCCCGACACAGAAAATGAGACATAGAAGAGGATGATTCATGTGACGGCTTTTGGTTCAATTCACTTTCACATGGTCTGCATCCTGCAAGAGACTGCAGCTTGTGCAAAGATGATTTCTAAATAAAATGACATCCCAGTTCAACGCTTTGCACTTAGGAACTTGGGAGCCAATTTTGTGTGTGTATCTGAGTGGCTTTGGGTGGGGTGGGGAGGTTAGGAGAGTGGGTGAGGGGTGATTAGATCAGTATTTAAAAAGGATCAAGAACCTGAGGAATGCTCCATCATAGAAGATGGAATATTTATATCAAAATCTGGAGTCCTGACTCTGATATGTTTTACTGGTGTTGGACAGGAGTCCATCCCCTGAAGCTGGAGGAGGTATGCTGCTGTTATCCTTGTGTACATAAGATCAGAATCAGATCCTGAGTTGGTGCTGGCTCCACTGATTTCATGATGACTTCTCTGGCATTGATGCTTTACTGCACTTGGAGATTAGCTCCAATTAAGCCATTGAAGCATCTCTGTGAAGCGGTGTGTCAGCTCCATTGATTTCAGTGGAGCTGCATTCCAAATGCGCTAGCACAGTGTGGCTAAATTAGGTCCTGGTCGCTCTAAAAATAGCAAAAGGCAGCCATCCTGATTAAAATCTAATTATGGTTGGGAGACTAATTCTTTCCCTCTCAGTTCTTTTTGGTCTCATCCCAAGTGCTCCTGTGATGGCTCCTTAACATATGTCCAACCTCTTGTCAGAAGCAGGGACCACAGCATTTGTGTTATTCTTTCCATGTCTCTCCTTCTCTCCCATTCAGCCAGCTCAGCAGCTTTCTTGCTGCTCCTCTCCTGCAGACGGAGCTGAGGGACTTCCAAATTACACTGTTACTTTTCACCTTTTTGTCCCAAAGCCCCCAGGGGTGCAGAGCAGAGCCTGGCTGTTACATCTGCTGAGCCACTGGCGCTGAGCCTTCGTGGATTCACTTTAAAGCCCTGCTCTGTGAAAAGTACAGGGGGCTGTGAAGCAGCCTGGACCTGGGTGAGAAAAGGCCACAGATGGGGGATGGAGTAGGAGAGAAGAGAGGGATGGGTGGAATGGAAGTGGGAATCTGGGGAGAGAAGAGGAAGAAGGAAGGGCATGGCAGAGATAAAGCGTAAGAGACACAAGAACAGGGAGGCTTCTGCCTGCCAACTCGCTGACACTGCTGGTGGTCTTGAGGTGCAATACACCGTGCTCTCTCCCACCATTCCTCAGCATTCACAGGCATTCAGTCACCTTGAAGAGCATGGCTGGGTCAAGGATGTGCGTGTCTCAACAGACAGAACCACTTCTCCCTTCTGCTTCCTGCACTGGCTGTTTGTGCCAAGTGCAGTAGGAAGTGCTGCTCATCAGGAACTGGGGTAGGAGATTAGACCATGATCCAGCAGTTCCTCCACACTGGCAGCAGCAGTCAAGGGGGAGGTGACAGGATCAGAGGGAGGAAGCAAAGCTCTAGACAAAATCCAGATCTCCCTCCAGAATCCAAGACCTCTCCCCTCAGGATTCTGGCTGGAACTGGCAGCCTCTGCTCTTCAGCAGAAGACATGGCACTGATATCAGCTCCTTCAGCTGCGAAAACCTGCCCCCACTTTGTGACTCAGGTTTGCAAGGGGGAGCTTTTACTGGATCCTCAGCTGCTTCTCTGTGTGTGGGTATCAGCAGCTGCCAAGGTTACTTTCCGTCACCTACATTTGCTCAGGAGGCTAGGTCCTTGTGCATGCAAAGTTTGCCAGGGTGATTCATGCCTTTGTCCCATGAAGCTATACCTGCAGACTGCTCAGAAAGTTCAGGTGATGCAGATGAGGCTGCTGGCTTGTTGGGTGCTATTCTGTGCAAGGATTTCATCAAGCCAGCACTCTGTGCCAGCTTCCAGCCTGTTGCTAGGAACAATGGAAGGTGTTTGGTCTGGGGTTTCTGTGTCCCACTCTCTTCATGTCATACCACAGCAGTTGAGGTCACTTCAGCACACAGTCCTCCAGTTTTACACATAAGGCAAAAATGTTTCTTGGCTTTCCCCATTAGTCTACAACAGCTCACATTTGTTGACTCTCCTGGCCTATCTGTTCTCCTAGCTTTTTCTGTGAGGTGTTGGAGGGCTTTGAATTTGTACATTGTTTTAAGTTGTTTTGTTTTTATTGATATAGAGTCTGATCCTGCAGAGGTATGTGTGATGGAGCATACCCTCCGCACTGTTGTAACCTTTCTAGGATGTATGCCTTGTGAGGCATCATTTGAAAACTCTTAACTTGCTGATCAGTAATATCATTATATGTAAAGTTATGAACATAAGCTGAAATCATGACTGAGGTGTGTTTCCCAGATCTGGGGAGTTGTTATTACCAGTTTCTCAAAGACAAAGTGCAAGCTGACACCCCAGCCAGGTGCCAATAAAGCTGATGGGACAGGCCTGTTACCTTCCAAGTGGTCATTCTGTGGCAAGGAAGGGGAGCAGGGACAAAGATCTGCATCTTAGCAAAGAAACAGCATGGAGTCTCTATCCTCCAGCAGACTGTCTCCTGGTTCTCAGCTAGATATGTTTTTCAGGTTATTAAACTATGAAAGGAAGGAAAAATGCCCCAAGCCCCCCCCCTCCTTTGGCTTTGCACCTAAGAAGACAAAGGAAAACAGAAAACAGCTGTTGGAGTTTGAGGGAAGAGATCCTGACCTAAAGAGTTTGGTCAGTAATACTGCTGGAAGCATGAGGTGAGAAACTTTGCTTTGAATCTAATATACTTTGTTAAGTTAGGCACTGCAAAACATTTTATCATTTTTTTTCTTGTAACCATTTCTGACTTTTATGCCTCATTACTTGTACTCCCTTAAAATCTCTCTCTCTGTGTAGTTAAATAAACTTGTTTTATGTAATCCAGTGTGTTCGGGTGTGAGGGTAACTCCATTTTATGGTGGCAAGTCATTTGTATATTATTCCCTCAAAGGAATAATGGACTTGATATATTTGTACTATCCAGGAAAGGGCTGGGCAGTGCAGTGCAGTGCAGGACACACATTTCTGAGGGGAAAGCTAGGACTGGGGGTGTGTTGGGGTCATCCTGCAGTGTAACCCAGGCTGGTGAAAGCCAGGGTGTGACTAACAGGCTGTATTTACACAAACATATGGGAATAGCCTGCGTGCTGGTGGCTGTTTGTGAGCAGTCCAGGTTGGAGCCTACAGCAGCAAGGCACCCTAGGTTACTGAGCAGGGATGACACAGCCTCCTACTGGTCTGGCTTGCACCCTGGTATATCACAGCATGGAACTCCCGCTGACTACAATGAGACCTCTTACTAGGTGTTCTGTGGTACTCTTCTTCACAGGATCTTTGGTGCCTCACTTCTAATACACGTTCATCCTCACAACACCCTTCTCGTGTGAGACTAGGAAGTATAATTATTACACATAGGGAAACTGAGAAGTTAAATGACTTGTCTGAGGTTTCACAAGACAGTCTGTGGTGAGGTTGGAACAGCACTCAACTTGCTTCCTTCCCTGTCTACTGCCTTAACTATAACATGATGCCTCTTCCCTCCAGGGTACTCACCAAACACTGAGAGGTGCTTAGCATCTGACAGAATTGGGCTCACTGTTTTTATGTTCACCCAGAGCTCTGGCTGGATGCATTTTAAACAAACTGAAATAAACAATGTGAGGGGAAAAAATTACTGGTAAGAACGTAACTCATAGCACAGCTCATCAGTAAAGTTACACATAGGACCTTCAACACCAGGCACTGACCTTTACCACTTGAGCTAAAGAAGTAACTCCATTACCTGGTAGCAGCAGTATACAATTATCCTTCACTGAGGGCAGGGTTCCACTGGAATGGAAAGTAAAGCACACTGTGCAATGATGCTTCAAGAATAGTTATTAATATAAGCAGCTCACGAATACTCTTCATCTGAAATTGTAATTCAGTGCTGACCTGATGGTGACATTATTAAGCTAGTTGGGCTCTTCTGTAGTGTGTATGATGTGAACCAGAAGCCTCTGATACAATTAGAGGCCTATGTACAACATGCTGATAATAGGGTGGAAGCAACTACGTCAGAGCTTTGAGAAGCATTTTCAAAACTCTCCTTAATTAATGAGTATGCACACAGTTTTTGCCTGTGGCCATCACCAATTACCAAAAAGGGGCTGAAAGAAAAACCAAGTGGGGGATGGGTGCTGTTTTGGCCTATGATCAAATAAAATTGAGTAATGAGAAAGAAGATAAACAACAGGGAAAGAAAAAAATAGAAAGGAAGAGGGAGAAAAAGCAGGCACTAGAAATGGGAAAGAAAAGGCAATAGAAATAGGATAGTGCTAAATGTTAGTCACTTCGATTTTATTGGCATATATTACTTCCTAAATTGTATTGCTCCAGCAGATAATATTTAGATGTCTCACAGCTCCGCATGTTAGGAGGAGGAGAAAGGAATGGGGGGCTGCTATCAGGTTGCTGTTAATGGCCTTGGGAATTTCTCTTTCATTTTGCTGCTGAGAGTGTAACTAGATATATGAGAGATGCATTTGAAAAAGTTCTGTTCCACAGGTGAAATCCTGGCCCCTTTCAAGTAAATGGCAACACTCCCATTGACTTCAGTGGGGCTTGGATTTCACCCTACTCATCACAAACACATTTACTCCAGATTACAAGTCCTGGATAATTCTGATATTGAGGGGAAGTGGCAGGTCAAGGCATTAAAAATAAGAGATTATGAAAGAAGAGCGATTCTTTGGGACCCAATCCTGCAGCCCTTACATGATTGCTCATTATTACTCATGGCTTAGTCCCTTCAATAAGGACTTCTTCCATGTGCAAGGATTGCAGGATTGGGACTTTGACTTTTAAAGATTTAAAGAATTGTGTAGAATTGTAGTAACAGGATGATAACTTCTTACTGTAAATAAAAACAGATTAACAAGATTAACTCTATGATCAAATTAACACTCCTACATCAAAGCTAATCCTGGAAAGAGCATTGTTTTGGCATTAATATGCTACCAGATTGCATCTATTACACTGTTGTTTAAGCAATATTGTTACTGAAGCTAGTAACGTGTTAGCCCATTCAAATGTACTGGAAGTTGGCACAAGGAAGACAAGAAGAAGAAACCACTGGGTACAGGGCAACCAGTTCTTTTTTCCAGCAGCACCTGTCCCTTTCTCCCTCTGGAGTGACACAATGGAGAAGGGAGGAAACCCCAACTCAAGAGTGGAACAGTAAAGAGAATTCAGTTTTGCAAGGGTCCTCTTCATTGCAGGAGAAACCAAACACACAGAGATGATAATGCACAGTGCATGTTCAGTTATTTATAATTAAATGCAAAAAACCTATCAGTGTCATGTTACATGTGAGATTTTTCATTACACACTGTGACAGATAGAGTAACTTCTTGCAATATCTTTTGGAAACTATATCGTATTAAGTATATAAATGGTTTATGTATTATTGTGGGCCATGGATTGTATGCACTGCATGTGGGGAGGGTTACCAGAGCTCTGCCAGGTAATGAAAACAGTTGGGAATGATTAAGGCTAATCACACAGGTTATAAGACCTCCAGAGAGATACCATGCCTCCTGGAGAGGCTTGCATGTTCTTTTTCAAACTGTGTTCGCCAGAGACCAGCAGACAAATAAGAGACTTTTGGATAAATAATTTAAGCTTAAACTGTCTTATAGCCTTCATTCTTGTTCCTGATCTAAACATTGGTATGAACTTGTTGTGGCAGATGTGAGACCTGGGCGTTCAAAGAGCCATACTGAACAATGTGCTAGACAAAAATAAACTCTTGGAACAAAATGCATTAAGTGGTTTTGCTGGGGAATATCTAGGGGGTGATGAATGCAAACTTTCTATCTCCGGTTATGCAAAAATCCAGCTTTTTGAAGCTAGCAATGCTTAATTTGTGCTGGAGCTCATCGGGGCTGAGCTCCAGCTCCTCTAGCCTTGGCAGTTCATAGTCTGGGCACCTCTGAGCTCTCAGCTGGCAGCTGCCGCTCTCTGGCCAGCCAGCTCTGAAGGCAGCATCACTGCCAGCAGCAGCACAGAAGTACGGGTGGCAATACCCCATACCATGCCACCCCTACTTCTGCGTTGCTGCAGTGGCAGCTCTGTTTTCAGAGCTGGGTGCCCACCAACAGCTGCCACTCTCTGGCCACCCAGCTTTAGCCTTGGCATCTCTCTCATTACAAATTAAACACTGGAAGCTATGAGCTGAGGAGTAAGCCATTGTCTGCTGATTGCCTGTTACATGAGTCCAAGATCAAGGGCCCATGCTATATAAAAGAAAGACTGAGCTATTCATGATTGTTCTGGTTCTGAATCTGAGAGAGTTATGAACTTGTAACTATGGGGCAAACCCAGCTGTGGGGTTTGAAAGACTGACACCTACCAAAGCCCTATATTGGAGTTGGGGGTAACCACTGGTAAGTATGCGTGTAGGTTCTTTTATTGTCTTTCTCTGTAAAGCATCTAACTTAAGAATAAATGTGCTTGCTTAGAAGAAGCTGTGTGGTTGTAACTTGTAACTGCTGGCAATACTCTGGTCATAGCCCTCAGAGAGAAAGTGAAGTGCAGGCAATGGACTTTTAGGCAGATGGACTTGCTAGAGATATCACTGGGAGCTGTGCAGCCTTAAAACCCTGGTCAGGAGGGAGCGGGACACAGGTCTCCACCAAAACAAGGTGATGGCTGGAAGTCAGAAATCTTTGTGTCCTCGGGGGCAGGGGAAACACAGGTGCAATTAACCTGAAACTGTGATGCACACAAGTCAGGAAATTCAATTATTTGGTTTCCACAGCAAACATCCTTTGGCTTCTTGCATATATGGAGTATTTTTGTTACTATATATAGTGTTATGTATATGTATACACACACATCTTTGCACTAATGGTACTGTATACAAATGTTAAATAATAATATATTTATATACACATACAATGGCCAAGCAGCAGCTGCTGTGAGAACTATGGACCAAAATCCGAGCTGGTAAAAATCAACTTAACTCCATTGGAATGATTGCAATTTACACCAGCTGAGAATCTGGCTCTTTAACTTTGGCATTCTTGATGTTTATCCCATTCAAAATTTCAGCAATAATCTTGCTTTTTTATTTCATTCCTTGTTTTTTTAGGGTTTTTTTATATTTTCTTTTTTTAAAAAAACTATACATATGTGGTTGGATTAAAGCCCCCTGTGTTTGAATGATACTCCATGTAGCTGTACATGATTTTCAAATACAGAACTGGACAGGGCCATATGCTACCCTGTGTTGGTTTTCCAAAGCAGGGCTTAGAATGCACAGTATCCACTTACAGTTTCCAACCTCATTCTGATTCAGCATAGCACTTAAGCACATGCTTAACTTTAAGAACAGGAATAGTCCACATGACTTCAGTGGCTCTGTTCACTTGCTTGAAGTTAAGCATGTGCACACACAATTTAGGGCCAGGTGTGTGTTGCTATGTCTGGGGTCAGAGTACAGTAATCTAGCAGAGGTATTCAAAGAAGTCTGAGAAATGTTGGTTAAATACATGTTTACATCTTTGCCTGCTATAGTAAATGCTGCTTCTTTCTCACTCACAGACACTGGCCTGGTCTTCTCTAGGGAAAAGGTGTATTTTTAACAGGTTAGAGTAGCCAAGGCAACTTTAGCTTTAACATAGGCTATTTGGTCAAGGAAAATGTGAAGGTTAGCACTTGGGAGCTAACACATGTCCAAACTACTGTCGTTTTTTAAAAGGCTCACTCACACACACAGGGCCTCTCTTTCCTCTCCATTCTTTCCCTTCAGACACTTTCCTTTAGTTTAACACCAGCGTTTACTCTCCCATGGCCAAAGCCAGGAAGGGGAAGGATTCCTGTGCAATTTCCAGCAGCTCCACCAAGCAGCAGCACTGCCTCATGAAACACAACTGGGAAGAGAGAAGTAGCCCAGCACTTTAATTAATCCCTGTTTACCCCCCCCCCATCTCCCAAATAAAACCCGCAAAGAATATGGCCAGAGCTGCTTTAATTTAATAAGAGTGAAGCACAGATGTGTCTCCCGCGATGCATTCCCTGCTGCTTCTCCTTGGACCCAGAGGAAGGGAAGAGGTTTCACAGATGTCCTAAGGCGGGTATTTGCTTGACATTGTGTTTAAAGTGCTGTTTATTGCCTCGCCATTGAATAACAGGCTCTCTCCCTCTCCCTCCAGCTCCTCCATCTTTCTCCCTCCTGGATGAGATATTAACCACCACAGCCCTCTGGCTGGCAGAGGGGAGGGGGGATTTCTGCACAAAGCAATCACAGCCAGCGCCAAATGCAAGCTGCTTTCACCTCTCTTTGTCCCCCCTCCCCGTCTAAAAATAATACATTCGAGAGGGGCTGGGGGGTTGTTTTCCGGGGCGGGGAGGGTGGAATTAGCTGTTAAGAGCCCATTTTAAGTAGCACTTTAAGTTCCCAAATTAGTGACACATATCGCATGATTCAATATTTACAATAGAAATATAAAATAACATTGAATGGTAGCTCACTGGGGATGCGGGGGAGAGTTCATTTCTGGCTGGCTCCGACTGAGGGATGGGGAATGTTTGCATTTCAATGAAATTCACAATTTCAGAGAGCGGGTTTTAAAATCTCCTTCAGTCCAATTGTCCTTTACAACCCGGGTGTGTGTGTAATATCAAATCCTGTATATGTGTAGATGTATACACATAGACACTACAGCTATGCATGTGTACAGTGTGTGTGTGTGTATAGGTCGTATATAACACATCGTGTGTATAGATCCTGGATATGCGTATCTATACACACATGCTATATGTGCGTTTAGTGTGTGGGTCTATACATGCTGCCATACTATACAAAAGCTTTGTTATGTTAGTCATAGGATGCATATGTGTGTCTATAAACACATTATTAAGATATATGCGCGTATACCCATGTACAGTGGGTCTATATTACGTCTACACAGCAATCTATAAAATGGGGCATGCACTATAATCTTTAGTGTACATAGGTATAATGTCTGTATGCCATAGCTGTATCTAATGCGGATTTCTAGCTAGCACCTCTCTGGAGCTGGAGATACACAGAATATTATACTGCTGAGGTTTCCCCTTTCTCCACCCCACCCCCAACTGCAGGCAGTGTCCGGGCTGGCAGCGGCTGGGAGTGGGGGGGCGAGGGCAGCGCTGTGTGCATGTGTGTGTGTGTGTATTATTGCACACTTCCTGTGGTATATTTATGACCAGGGCTTCGATTTCCGGTAGCTGATACGAGCTCTCTGTGTGTCTCTCTCCCTGAGCATTGAATATCAGCGGGCGGAGGCGGAGGGGAGCCTGGCGCACACACACACGCACACACGGTGGGGGGTGGAGGAGGACACAGAGAGAAGCCAGTGACCGGGGGATGGGAGACACTTTCCCCTCCCCACAGCCACCCCCTCACCATATCACCCTACCCGCCCCAGCCAATACAAGGAATAGACCACAGCCTCCCCCCCCACCCCGCATTCCTATGGACAGACACCTGCAGGTAGGTGACTGCTGGGGGGCACAGCAGGGGGTGTGTGTGTGTGTGTTGGGGGGATACATACTCTGTCTCTCTTTGTGCGTAGGGGAAGGAGGGTGCTTAGGAAACCTGTGTGGCTCTAGACTCAGTGTCCCTCTCTTTGTGTAGGGACAGTTAGGAAGTGTGTGTGTGTGTGTAGGGGGGAGATGATGGACATCTCTGTGGGTGCATGTGCACACAGAGACTCTCTTTTGTGTTGGAGGATGAGGGGGGAGATGGGATGGTAATTGAATGGCGGAGAGAGGTATAGGTGAGAGAAGTTACATGCAGTGTGTGTGTGTGTGTGTGTGTGTGTGTGTGTGTTGGGGGTAAGTGGAGGAGGGTCAGGAGAGCATCAACCAAATGATTCAGATGAGTCAACCCTAGATAACTTAGCAGAGATCAGGTCTTGTTTGTTTGTTTGTTTGTTTTTTAACAAAGTTTTTAGGGCATGAATGAATCAGCTTAACCCACCTTTCGCCCTATTCCCTAGTTTTTCTGCCCCTGTCTGGAGGGTGGTGTGTTATGCGGGGGGAGCTCCTGGGCGTGAGGTGTGTATTGGGAGGGGGTTGGCTGTGTACAGAGGTGTGTGTGTTGGGGAGGAATAGTTGAGTGGAAAGTGTGTGTGTGTGTGTGTATTGAGAGGGTAGTTTGGGGTTGTGAGGAAAATAGACTGTATTGGGGAGGAATGGCTGTGTGTGTGTGTGTGTGTGTGTGTGTGCTATGACTTGTGGGGGGAAAGGACTATATTGGGGAGGAATGGTTATGTGGAGAGGGATGGGTGTGTTGGGGAAGAATGGTTGTGTGAAGAGGGGTATGTGTGTTTTGGAGAGGAATGGTTGTGTGGAGAGGGGTATGTGTGTGTATGTTGAGGAGGAATGGCTGTGTGGAGAGGGGTCTGTGTGTGTGTTGGAGAGGAGTGGTTGTGTGGAGAGGAGTGGTTGTGTTGGAGAGGAATGGTTGTGTGGAGAGGGGTGTGTGTGTGTGTTGGAGAGGAATGGCTGTGTGGAGAGGGGTGTGTGTGTGTGTTGGGGAGGAATGACTATGGAGAGGGGTGTGTGTGTTGGAGAGGAATGGCTGTATGGAGAGGGATGTGTGTGTGTTGGAGAGGAATGGTTGTGTGGATGGGTGGGTGTTGGGGAAGAATGGCTGTGTGGAGAGGAGTTTGTGTGTTTTGGAGAGGAATGGTTATGTGGAGAGGGGTGTGTGTGTATGTTGAAGAGGAATGGCTGTGTGGAGAGGGGTCTGTGTGTGTTGGAGAGGAGTGGTTGTGTTGGAGAGGAATGGTTGTGTGGAGAGGGGTGTGTGTGTGTGTTCGGGAGGAATGGTTGTATGGAGAGGGGTGTGTGTGCGTGTGGGGGGGGGAGGAATGGTTGTGTGGAGAGAGGTGTGTGTGTGTTGGGGAGGAATGGCTGTGTGGAGAAGGGTCTGTGTGTGTGTTGGGTAGGAATGGTTGTGTGGAGAGGAGTGGTTGTGTGGAGAGGGCTGTGTGTGTGTGTTGGGTAGGAATGGTTGTGTGGAGAGGAGTGGTTGTGTGGAGAGGGGTGTGTGTGTGCGTTGGGGAGGAATGGTTGTGTGGAGAGGGGTGTGTATAGGGGGGACAGACCCTTTCTGTGTGTGAGATCGGTTCATACAGAGGGGCAGAATGGGTTGGTTTCCCTTTTCACTTCGACTTCTTTCTGCGAAAAGGGGCCCCGCTCTCTTTGCCTCCCCGGCCCCCAGCTGAGGCTGAGCCAGCAGGAGGGAGAGTTTCCCACTCCCGCGAGCGGCGTGTGCTGCGGGGCAGCGCCGGCCGGCCGGCCGGGGAAGGGAAGGGAAGGGGCCGCTTGCTCGTTTGCTGCTCGCGGTGTTATTTATTGTTTCTAACGGGGGAGGAGGAGGAGGTGTCTCTGTCCGCGAGGCTGCGCACAGGGGCTGGGGTTTGCTATCAAGGAAGACACCCACCCAGGGGTGGGCTTGGCTGGCAGCACTGGCGGGAGGCTGCAGGAGCTGAGCTGTGTAGGTTATTTCAGAGTTCAGATTCCAGAGGGGTGTGTGTGTGTGTGTGTGTCCTTGGATCTATTTTATTTCTTTGTTTTTAACGCACTCCTGGATATAAAAGTTCTGCATTATTTTTGCCATTGCTTTTGCGATTTGGGATGTACAATACCCCCCCGCCCCCGCCCCCAACCTCTCCCCACCTGACATCTTTACATAAGCGGCTTATTTAAGCAAAAGTGTAGTGAAGTGTTATCGGTACATCTTTAGAGACAGAGGCTGGGTTATCTGTGTAGTAGGGGAAAGCCTGGACCTGTTTTTATAGAGCAAACAGAGTTTCTGTCTAGAGCGGGTTTAGGTAAACAGCTTGATGCTGATTGTGGTACCTTGAACATATGCAGAAACGATTAGAGGATGAACTGGATTTAGCTGCTGTTGTTCAGGCTCTAATCAACCCTCCATCCCTTTTTAGTATAGCTTTGCGGCTGCAAGTGTGGTTGTGTGGACGCAACCTTATATAGCTTAATCTCCCCCTCCCCCCCATGTATTGAGAAGCAGGATCTTTTATAATACATGCGATTTTTGTAGTAAGTTTTGTATATCACACGTTGGAAGCGTCTCTCGTGAATGATTGTTGCAGGAAATCCAAAAGATCCAATTCTTGGTAATGAATAAACAGTAGAAGCATTTAAAACCATAACCTATAGCCCATCTTGAACCTGGTTTGTCAGAAAGACAAATCAGGAATGAGAGGAAACCAGAGCATTGTAAAACAAGTACAGAAAGACACTCAAGCAAAGGAAAATAAAGAAACATTGTAGTGGACAGAGAGATTGAGCCTTCTATGGTTTAATTTCAGCAGTTAAAAGCAGACTTTTCTCCCATCAGTAAGAACTGGTGTGAAATGTTAAAACTTACCTTCCTCCCTGGGATTAATGGTTATAAATAGCACTTGTTACTCAGCTGAATATTAAATAATACTAAATTAAAATTAATGTTATTTCCTAAAAAAAAATCAAGCTGAGTTATTAGTGACAATAGGCAATTCAATGGGTAAAAATAAAAACTGCAACATAGTTTTGATTTCAATAGTAAAATTTTTATTATAGGATGCTTCCCCCCCCCTTATATTATCAACATTAGTTGTGCTGTATAGTTAGGATTGTAGATAGTCAGGGTTTGATCCTGCATCATTAAGCTTAATTGGAGTTTTTCTATTGATTTGTATGGGAGTGGGAGCAGAAGCAAGCCCTTAGTGTACTTGCTAATATATACAAGACTGTGCAAAAATAATTGCGTCCCTTTGACAGTCATTGTGCTTAGGTTTTATTTATTTAATTTATTTATTTTTGAGATTTAAAACAAAAATATATCCTGAAAATGTTGACTGGGATGTAAGAGCTTCTTTTTTTAAAAAATCACCTAAATCCTTCTTTTTTCTAACTTTACAGTTACTCTTAAGCCAAAAGTACAACTAGGCTTGTAACTTCCTCAGGCCCCTGCAATGAATCTGCCACTCAACTTGGATTAAAACCCAGGACTGCCTCCTCCTTATTTTTGACTTTAAGCAAAATATATTTTTCAATCTTGTGCTAAAGTTGATCAGCCCTTTGAAGTGTTATAAAAAGTAAACCAACAAATTGAAGGGTTGTTTACATACTTTACACCCTGCCAGCAGTAGAGATAAGACTTAACAAAGATATATTGTATAAACTAAATATCAACAGAAAGTGTTCAGGGGGATAATGGATTGTGTTAAGTTATGTGCGGTGTAAGGCTCTTCTGAGATATGTAGTATAGTTATTCTTTGAAACAATGACAGAAAACCAGTTCTCGGTTACACAGCATTACACAGACCTTCTTTGTTTTCTGTTTAGAATAGCTGAATTTCTGCAAGGTAAACACTTTTTTGCTGAAAAACAGTTAACACCTTTCTAGCATCTTCAACATTTTTTATTTGGTTACTATTGATAGGCTGATTTTTATTGAGCAGATATATAGTTCATTTTCTCTCTTTTAATCTTCGTCTGTATGCTCTTGCAATTAATGCATTCTACATGTCAGTACTGTAGCTTCCAATATGCATACACTAAGAAGTTCCCTGAACTTGAGTTCTTAGGAGGAAGTACTGTATACTTTTTTGTGCAGTTCCAAAATAATGGCTCACTGTGGCTGTGTTTGCAGAGCGCTAAAATTCAGTTTACTTTGTTAGCCTTTCACCTTTGACAGTTATCAAATAAATCTTCATTAAAGTGTGCCTTAAATCTCATCTTGATGTTAGTTTAGTTGAATGTTTTAAATAAGCAGTGTTGTGACTAATTTTAACTGAGTGGAAAACCAGAGAGTTACAGTGATATGATTGTTTGGTATGTCCAATATGCCTCTTAACCTTGCAGCATGCTTGTTAGCTTTGCTGTAGATGGTTGTCTGTGGTCTGATGCTCTGAACACACCATAGGGAACTAGGAAGATTCTAATACAGTTTTGGCAGTGATTCTCTTTTACTCTTTGGGCGAGTCACTCATCTTCCTTCATCTCTGAAATGGGGATACTACTACTTACTTACCCAATTCACAAGGGTGTTGTGAAGATTAACTTGTGTTTGTAAAGTACTTAAAAAACATATATGGAAATTAATCCTCTCTAGGATTATTATACATCTGATAATTCAAGTGATAATTCAAGCTGAGTGCAAGGCTTTGCTTTCAAATGCTATCACTTATAATTTTTTTTTTTTTTGCAAAACAAAGTAGAGAGACGTGAATATGGAAGAAAAGGTAAATGAGCATGAATTCTAAACAGTTTTACACAGGTCATGTTTGTAATGAAAAATATTTTAAATAAAACAAAAACTTAAGTTAAATGTTTTCTTAATGTATCTGCATAGTAGCCCAACGCAACTTGAAAGAGTTCTGTCTTTTTAAAAGACCCATGGAGAATGACCGCTTCATCTTAAATTATTTGACCTTGGTGCTGATTTGTTGATGTATGAACTTCATTTACCTGCAGGACTGGAGAATTCTGTAGCAAGACAGAAATTACAGTGTACCAGTCCTCTAGTTTGTTTCCTAGGTAACAAATATACTGCATGGATTCCATAATAAGATCCTTGGTTGGCTAGTTATTATGTACATTTTCTTGTTTAGTAAATCTGAGTTCTGAAATAAATAAATAAAGTCTTGTTTATATGACTGTTCCAAACACAAACTATCAAAGGGCAAATGAAAATGATAAATGGAAGCCTTCTACCTTGCGGGAATTTATTGCATTCTATCCACAGTAATACATAGATATAAAGGGAAGTTTCAGTATAAACGAATGTTATAGACAGTTATACACTGGTCCTATCTGAAAAGTCTTTGGTGAAAAGAATAAATCTAAAAACTGTACTGCATTTTACTCAAGCTTGTGTACCTCTCTCAAGTCTGACATGACATTTGCAAGGCAATAAGTTATTTAGTATCTTTACTGTGCTGTTCTCATTGGCTATAATAAATGGTCCCTCATTTCCCAGTCCACCAGTTATCAAAATTCCATGTTGTTTGCATTGCTGAACAGTTCCTTCCTTTATCCAGTCCCCTTTTCTGTTACTTTCCCCTGAATCTGTTGTCTGGCGCCCTTCCAGTGGAAACATTTACATGAGCAAAGGTTTTCATGTGAGTAGGAATTTGCAGAATTGAGCCTAACAATATTTTAGGTTTAATTCTGTGATCCTTCCCGACAGGAAATATTCACTCATTGCTTTTTCTTTCCTATGATATGAACTGAAGAGTTATTGTCTTAACAATCCGTCTGATTTTTTTTTTAACAAACAGTTATAAATAACACCTAAACTGAAGGAAATTAGAGGGGGCAAAAACAGTCTGTCTTTGCTACCCGCTCCCCTCAGTTTGTTTATGTCCTGCATTTGACAGCTCTTTTTATGTGCTCAGTTCCATTTCTAACCCTGTTGAATTAGTAAATCAGTGAGTTTCCCCTGTTGTCTGTGAGAGTCTTTCATACAGCAACAGGTGAGAGAAAAACATTTTTAAAAATAGGAACAATTGACTGTAAATCCACAAAAATGGGCAAGTGTAGTACCTGAAACCACTTTACAACTCATCTTTTAAAACTGACTAGATTTCAAGTTGTTGACAGCCTCTTCAATGATCAATACCATATATCAAAAGCCTTAATTATTTTCTACTCTCCCACTTTCCAGGTCCAACTTTAACCAGTAACTTCTTAGCAAAAGGCTGGGGCAACAGAAATCTACCAAAAAACTGACTTTTGTGATGGTCTGATTCAAAATCCATGGAATTCTGCAACAATTTTTGTTGATTTTTATTTTATTTGGATATGTTCTTACATTATAATGCCAAGGAGAAGCAGAGAATATTTATTAGTCAATTAAACGGAAATGCTTTCTCTGCTGCTGTGCAGCACCTGTTCCAGGAGCAATTCTGAATTAGACCTGATGTGATTAACTGAATATTTTCAGTGTTGGATTAAAATGGTAGGGCAATTAAAAAGAAAAAGAAACAACTTTGATCATGTAACAAATTACTAATCTAAGATGACATCACAACTAAAAATGAAATAGTAATAAAAAAAACTGTTTGAATTTGTAGCTTCATAATGACTTACATCTTCGTCTTAAACTTGGAATCATTTTAAAACACCAGTCCCACATGCTTTAGGGCATGTTGGCATGTAAACAAACAGCAGTCATTTAAAAAAAGATGATAATGTCAGGTACAGTCAATTTGACCATAGATTTAGGATGTTGTTTTTTAAAAGGTCTGCAAATGCAAAAATTCATGGGCTACCACAACTGACAGCTGCCACCATTCGGCTAAGAATTGTACATACTGCTAGTTAGTGCAACAAATACAATACGATATTTCAATACAATCTTCCAACTTTTCTCCTCCACCTCTTATGTCTTGTCTTTCAGGCCCTGATTCTGCTAAGACCTATGCACATGCTTAACTTTATGAACGTGAGTAATCCCAATAATTTCAATATGGCTATTCACATGTGTAAAATTAAGCATGGAGGTTAATCTTTGCAAGAGCTTCGACTGCAAGCTCTTTTGGGTAGCATTTGTCATTTATTATATACAGGTATGTAGTATATATATGGCCCTTCCTGGTTGATGCCTCCAGGAACTACTGTAAATAATAACAAATATTGTCAGGAAATGGATTTTTTTAAAATGTCCATAACCGTTATTAGAAGTTATGATTTATGATACATAAGGATAAGATTTTGTCACTGAGGTCACAGAGGTCATGGGTTCCGTGACTTTCAGAGACCTCCATGACATTTTCTACATCTTCAGCCCTGAGCCGGGGGTGGTGGGGCCAGACCTCTCATCTGCGATGGGCGGTGGTGGCCCTGGAGCTCCAAGCTGCCACAGGGGGGCCTAGCGCTGTCATTCTCTCCTTCCTGCTCCCTTTCAGTCCTTAGTTATTTTTAGTAAAAGTCACAGACAGTTCACAGGCTTCCGTGAATTTTTGTTTATTGCCCACAGCCCATCCGTGACTTTTACTAAAAATAATGGAGACAAAATCTTAACCTTACTGATGTACTTTAATGGATTTAAACATCCTTGTGCAGTGTCTGAAACTCAAATCCCTGTATCTTAGTCTCTTGCTAGTACATGAGAAATGGCTATTGAAACTGACTAGATACAATGTGAAAAAGCCAAACTGATGACTCTGTTTTGTCCAAATTGAGTCAAATAAACAAAGTATTCAAACAGCATAAATAGTGAAAATTAAATAGTTATTTAAAATTCTCCTAGTTTTTATGATCTCAGGAATTGTATTTCCAGAGAAGTGTGATTTCGTGGGCAGAGTAGCTAACTATGAGTCAAGCGTCTGAGTTGTTTAAGTGATTTTGCCACTGACTTGCGTGAGACTTTGGATAAGACACTTAGTGTTTGTCCTCAGTACAGAGTAAACTCTAGTTACCCACACTCAAGTTGCTCCTCAAGTTAGCCTAGCTCATGTGAGGGTGGCTACACTGCAAAGTAACACACAAGTTGCTGTGTCTATGCTTGCACTGTATGCATCCATGTGTGGTACTAAGGGTACATCTACACTTTGAGCTCAGGTGTGATTGCCAGCTGGAGGAGACATACTCGAGTGAGCTCAGACCAAGCTAGCATGCTAAAAATAGATGAGTAGCCGTGGTGGTGCACATGGCGGAGGGGCTAGCTGGTATCCAAGTACGTATCTGGGGTCTCAAAGGGAATCCTCCTGGGCAGTTAGCTCCTCCTCCTGCCACAGTGGCAACACCTCTATTTTTATCACACTATCTTAATCAAATGTAGCACAGGTATGTCTCCTTGAGCTGGAAATTACGTCTCAAAGTCTAGGTGTACCCTAAGACTTTTGGGGTTGCATTACAGTAAGCTGAGCTGCTCTATTAATTCTTTCCCTTTCTAGGCACATGGAGGGAATTGTGGGAAAGCATTGGAGGACTAGCAGCCCTTGAGTGGAACTGTGTCCACACTCTGTGTCCACACTGCAGAGTTGCTGACAGCTTATGAGATGTGCTAACTCCAGTTTTAACCTAGATCAGGGTAATCAATTGTTTTTTTGTCAAGGTCCACATTTCTTGGTCAAAGTATAGTCAAAGTCCAGCCTCCAGAGAAAATTAATATAACAATAATAAGTAAAAAAATTTCATGGTCTGGTCAAAAGCATCTGGTGGTCTGGATTTGACTGCAGTTCACCTATTGCCTGCCTTGATATATCCTTTGACAGGCCAGTCAACTTGAATTAAAAGCACCAATGCACTTGAGTTAAGATCTTTTGCATAGAACAGGACCCAAGTTAAAGGCAACGCTAGTCTAGTTAATGTTGCACGGATGACAAGCCCCAAGTATCTGACCCTGATTTTTCCTAGCTGTAAAACGGAATCATCCTTGTCTATTTCTCAGGGATATTGTGAGGAGTAATCTATTAATGTCTGTGAAGTGCTTGGAGTTCTGTGGAAGAGCAGTGCTATAGAAGTGAAGAGGAAATTAATTTTTATAATGTAACTTCTATTAACCTAACAATGTCCCTTTAATAAATGGAAACAGCGGTGCTGAGCTGGGAAGCCAAAAGTGGCTGCAAAAATTATGGGAAAGCACCACATTATTTTCGTGAAAATAATTTTTACTCCTGTTCTTTAAATCCTTTGCTATTGCAGCAAATATATAAATGACACATCTGCATTTGTGTTCTCCGCCTTCCTTCTCAATGGTGGCCTGTGTTGTTTTTTCTTGGACATGTCTTCAGCTTTATCCCTCTGAGATATGCCACTGATACTAGCCCCCTTCCAAAGATGGTCTCCGGGTGCCAGTTCAGGAAAGTATGTAAGCAGTGCTTAAGTCCATCCTTCTTCAGAAGAGTACTTAAGCACATGTTTAAAGATAACCACATGTGCAAAGTTAAGCGTGTTAAAGTGATGTCTGTGGGACTTAAGAATGTGCTTAAGTGCTGTTCTGAATAGGGAGGTTTAGATGAAATGACTATAAGCTAGGTGCATAGATAGTCTCACCTTTGCTCAGAGAGTAAATGTGGAAAATTTCAGTCCAAAAGGCAAATGTTTGGGGGTAAAATGTGAAAAAAGTGGGATACAATTGATACTCTTTTATAACCTTACCTATAGCAGGTGTAGCCTGTACCTGCTATACATCCTGACATCTTTTTCTCATAGATCTTCTGAGTTTTCACTGGATTTAATTTATTTGCATTAACAATTTGAAGGGATACTATTCAACTCTTTGTTTTAATTTCATATCACCCCAGTATAAAATGCACTTGTATGCTGTGTGTGCTTCTTAATGGCGGTCTGAAATTTAACATACAGACTGGATTTGAAAAATCCCACTTAATTTTTGAACTTGCGCAGTTTTAGAGACAGCTATGAGGCGTCCATGACATGGAATGATTCTGTACTGTAAACATAACCAAACATTTTTCTGTAGACTTTCTTTATGCTCACTTTGCTGGAATGGGTAATGTGATTGCTTTGAGCAGGGGGTTGGACTAGATGACCTCCTGAGGCCCCTTCCAACCCTAATAGTCTATGATTCTATGGTTCTGTGACTGTAATTGGGTCGGAATTTGAATTGGACTTATTATAGGGTAAAATGGAAGGTGACCCAGCTTTTCCCCATAGAGCCAAATTATGAGGCTTGCAGAGACCCTGGGTCTGCCTAGACTAGAGTGGGAAAGTGTAGATTGCAGCCTGAGGAAACACATCCGCACTGGCTTAGATTGAGCTAGTGCGCTAAAAATAGAAATGTAGCCATAGAGGCAGGGATTAGCTGCCCTAAGTATGATCCCATCTGAGTATGACTAGCTGTCCCAACTATGATCCCCTCCTGCTGCTTGTGGTGTCATGGCTACACTTGATCTGAGCTAGTGTGGGTGAGTCTCCTCCATCTGGAATTTACATCTTCCAGCTCTGCACACTTGGCTGCTTGAAATAGAGCTTGCTCCATTCATTGGCATCTAATGTAATCTTTTGCCACAAGGAGAGACAGCTCAATAGCGTGAGAAGCATCAATGCCTCGTGGACTGACCACAAGGGACTCTTCTGTTTTAATTCCAGTTCTGACACTTACTTCTTTTGTGGCATTGGTCAGATCACTTATGTTTTGTGACTTAATTTCCTTATCTGTAAAATGGAGATAATGATTATAATGCACACTTATTATACTCATCCAATAGGGATTTTGTGTTGGTGGATCAGGTAACATTTCCAAAATGCAATAAAAAAAATTAAGTTTTGCCAACACATGAAGCCTGGGGAAGGCATGGGAGAGAGATGTGGAAACAGAAGTGGCAGAGAAATGGCACTCTGGAGCAAAGAACATGGAAAATGTAATTGGTATACTTTGTTTTCTTCCAAGAGACCTGCATACAAGTTTGTCCCAGGATGATAGAGAAATATGTTAGTGGAAATTAGCTGACACACCTCTAATCAGGAACTTTTCATAGTTGTTACATGCAGTGTGCTTTTTGATCCAGGACTGACTCTTGCCCATTCCGTACCTCACACCTGTATGTTTTGGGGGGCAGTGAAATTCTAAATTTGATGGTGGAGGGCAAGAGGCAGAATGGGGGAGAAAACATTTCTCTGCACAGTTCTGACTGATTGCCATTGAACTTGATTGAATATCAGTAATTTTACCAGGTGACTCGTATTCAGCATAGGGAAATATGGTCATCCTAAATACAGCAGAATCTCCTCAGATTTCTCTTATCTACATAGGGCATGAATGTCTTGAATGTCGTCTTTTGACTATATGGCAGCTTTATGTAAACAAAATCTCCCATTTGAACCTTTTGAGGCTTAGCCTCTGGCTTACGATCTGCATCCAGTTTGTATTTCTCTTGTTTGTTCTTAACACGTTCATGAATAGTTTCATTGGAAGGTTTGGTTGAAAAAGAGAATTTGTAAGCCCTTGACAGGTGTAACTTGTGTATTAGCCTTGCATGCTCTTAACAGTTCAAAGGATGATACTCTTGTTGTTGAGTGTGGAGTGGTCCTGTAAGCAAACGGTGTTTTGTGTAAAGCTTTTTATGGTTTGTTCATTCTCATTGGCTCTCAATGGTATAAAAAAACTATGCTCAGTACCATTGCTATTCAGGTATTGTTGCTTTTCAGCAGAGGTCAATTGCATTCCATTGTCAGATACCAATTCCTTGGGAAATCCTTTGTGAGTGAAGACCAATGACAGGAATTGTATCATTAACCTTTCCAGTGAATGTAACTTCCTACCACTTTGAATGATAGTCTACCATTACTATGACAAACCTTTGCATAACAGACTGATCTTCTTCAAATGATCCCATTATTTCGAGAACCATTTTCTTTCATGGACAGTTGGGATAGTCAACTGGCGTGAGAGGCATGCTGAAGGTTTTCTGTGACTTATAACTACTTGCACAAGCAATGCAATTCTTGATTATTTCCTCAACCTGCTTGTCCATTCCTGGCCATTAGAACTCTTGTCACAGTTGTCTTTCAGTTAGACTCCTCCTGAGATGTCCTTCATGTGCCAGGTGGATCAATCATTCTCTCAGACACATAGGCACAACAAGATGGCCAATTCTCAAAATGCATTAATTGACAAGGACAGATCTTGTGATACGTGTCTATATGGTTGCAAGTGTTCTGGTATCCTCATCTTATAAGGCCGCCCATTGACTGTATAAGTCTTTAGGTCCTGAAGTACCTTGTCTTCTCTCATGGCTGTTGCTCACTCTGATTCTGTGATCACTCCTTGAGTTGCAGCAGAGATCTGTGCAAAGATGATCTCTTCATCACTGTTCACAATTGAACCCTCATGATAAGATATGAGCAGGCCAGGCAGACAGTCTTCAGTGATGTTCTTGGTACTATGACAAAGTTCCTCCTCTACCTTGGTGGGTTCTGCTCTTATTTGGCAGATTTGCTAACATCAGTGATCTTCCCCACAGTCTGGGTCAACTTCTCCTGTGCCTGATCAGGAGTGGGGAGGTTTCGAGGGAACCCGGGCCCGCCCTCCACTCCGGGTTCCAGACCAGGGCCCTGTGGATTGCAGCTGTCTATAGTGCCTCCTGTAACAGCTGCATGACAGCGACAGCTATAACTCCCTGGGCTACTTCCCCAAGGCCTCCACCTTCTTTATCCTCACCACAGGACCTTCCTCCTGGTGTCTGATAACGCTTGTACTCCTTAGTCCTCCAACAGCACACCATCTCAGTCTCAGCTCCTTGCGCCTCTTGCTCTCAGCTCCTCACACGCAGTTCCTCTCCTCTGGCTCCTCCTCACCTGACTGGAGTGAGCTCCTTTTAAAACCCAGATGCTCTGATTAGCCTGCCTTGATTGGCTGCAGGTGTTCTAATCAGCCTGGCTGCTTTAATTGGTTCTAGCAGGTTCCTGATTACTCTAGAGCAGCCACTGCTCTGGTCACTCAGGGAACAGAAAACTACTCATCCAGTGACCAGTATATTTGCCCTCTACCAGACTCCTGTACCCCACTGGCCTGGGTCTGTCACAGTACCTGTAAGATACACTGTCTGGAAATCAAAGTCCATTAGTTTGGTGGCCCACTTGACAATTCTTGGTGGTGCTCATCCAGAGCCTCACGTGTTGAAGAAAACCTGAAAGAGGTTTGATCAGATCTTAAGATAAATCTCCTATCCCACGGGTAAGTTCTGAACATTCTTATTGCCCAGAAACATGCCAGAGCTTCTTCTCAATGACAGAATAGGAGTTTTCTGGATCAGTCAGGGCTCTGGAGGCAAATGCCATAGTGACTTCTTGTCCATTTTTTTTAGCTGAGTCAAGACAGCACCATACTTTCAAGCATCTGTTGTGACAATTGTTTGCTTCTCAGAATCAAAAGGGCTAAGAGCCAGGCTGGTGGAAATTGCATGTTTTATCTCATTAAAGCAGTTCTTGCACATTTCATCTCATTCAATCCTCACATCCTTTTTTAGGTGATGACTAAAAGAGGAACTACTTTTATAGTAAAGTGCTGTAAAAACATAAAGTAGTATTCACACATTTCCAAGAAGGATTGAAATTAGTCCTTGTTGTCAGGCTCTGGTGAATCATGAATGGCTTTCACCAGGTCTTCTTTTGGTTGTATGCCATTCTGAGAGAATGTGTGCACTAGATATGTCAGATTGTACACAATTGCCATTTCTTGTTGCTGTTGGTAAGTCCATGTAGCCAAAGTTTTTCTAGAACCTATTTTAGGATTACATCATGTTTGGATACATCTTTGCCATACACTCGAATGACAAGGTGGGTGAGGTAATATCCAGCTTTTCTTTTATTGTTCTGAGGAAGAGCTCTGTGTAGCTTGAAAGCTTGTCTCTTGCACCAACAGATGTTGGTCCAATAAAAGATATTACCTCACCCACCTTGTCTCTCTAATATCCTGGGACCAACAGAGCTACAACTACACTGTATATAAACTAGAATGTCATCTTGAAAGTAAGTAACGCCCCTTGTCTCTCCAAAGATCCCATGCATCATTCTCTGGAATACGGATGCTGCAGAGACTATCCCAAATGGCATCCGCTTGAATTGGAACACACCTTCTGGAGTGATGAGAGCTGTGTACTTGCGGGATTCTTCCATTAAGGGGATCTGGAGGTAAGCGGTGGGTAAATCAAGGGTTGTAAAGACTCTTGCCTCCTTCAAGGTGAGCAGCATTTTGTTGATGTTGGGTAGAGGATGGCAATCCACAACATGTTGGAGTTGAGTGCTCTCAAGTCCACACACATGCAGATAGCACTATTAGCCTTCCTGGCAACAACGACAGGAGAAATTCATTCTGATGAATCAATTGGTTCAATGATCTCTGCTTTGCATAGTTTCAGAATCTCCCCATTGGGTGGTTGTCTCAATGCAATTGGTATGTTTACACTTTATGCTAGACAGGCATCACTTTGTTTTTTAGCTGGATCTTGTGCTTTGAACCTTTTTTGCTACACCTGTGGTATCAGTGAAAACTTCTGGAAAGTCGGAGACAATTCCTGACTGTAGCCTATCCTCAGTTTGCAGGACAGGTTCTGTACTATTCAGATCTAATATCATCTGAAGATCCCTTTGATGATTCTTTCCTAAACTAGAAATTGCCTTTTGGATTACATAGATTTTCCCTCGGGTATTATGGCCTTTGTATTTGAGAGCAGCTGCAAAAAAGACCATTGGTGGGGTTGGGAGATGCACCATACCCTCTGGGGTATTTGTCTGGGGGATGCAACTCAGTTAGGAGCTGGAAAATAGCACAGTTTAGAGGTGGCTGAGAATTATAGTGTAAGCAAAATCAGAATCCACTAATGTCCTCCTCTCAGGGCCATTGACTCGCACTTGGTGGTGTGGTAATCTCTCACATTTCGAACACCATCAGGATTCAGTTCACCATCATCTTCATGTGTGAAGACTCCAGATGCAACACTGCTGGCAGACTTACTGACTTTAGCAAAATGTCCTTTTTTGTTGCAGTTCTTGCATACTGATTTCTTAGGGCATCCTTGAAAGTCTGCCTTATGACCTGTGCACTGCTTCTGTAGCTTTGGTAGCAATGTGGTATGTGGGAGGCAACGCGGATGTAGACTTAGGAATGTTGCAGGTTGCAGTCTTGTACGGGACTACATTAACCTCTGCAGGCAGGAAGACATCTGGTGTCATGGAAAGTGACTTAGAACAGTGGATGGCACTTCCCATTCATCAGGTGGTTTCTCCAAGGTAAGTCCTTTTGTCATGAGGAATCATTCACAAATCTGAAAACTGGTCATCCTCATGACAATTTGATTTCTGGTAATTTCATCTGGGAAACTGGCAAATTCACAGATTGCACACAGCTCACATAATATAGCGACATAGTGGCTGACAGGTTCGTGAGGCACCTGTGCATTGGAATAGAACTTGACGTGTTTGGCAACAGCATTTAATAGAGAATTAAAACGATCATCCGGGCTTGGAGAGCAGCACCATATGGATCTTGCCATATCTTGCGGCAAATCAATAATGGGAGGCAGATGCCTGAAGATTCACTGCCCTTCAAGATCAAGGCACTGAAACAGTAAGGCTTTCCACTTTTCTGGAGTGTAAGTAGAAGGCTTCAGAGCAAGCATACACTTGCTGATGTAAGACTTCTGGGTGAAGTTGTTCCCGTGGGAGTGGAGGATCTCTTGGAGTCAGCATGAAGAACAGCAGAGCCGGAACTTGTGTCATGGTAATAAGTGTGGAAGCAAGTTGGGGTAGTCAGAACTGCAGAGGAATGTCCAGGCTGGGAAAAGGGAGCCCTTTGAAAAAATAGGCACGGCCCCTTTAAATTTCTCTTCTCAGCAAGTAGTATTTGCAAATAGCAGCAGCTTTAGGCCAGTGGAGTTTTCCTGGGAGCAGCAACAGGAGATCACAGCAACAGGAATCATGAGGCACTTGGTTAAGTTAGATTTCTGTTTCTCTGTGGCTCTTTTGTGCTTGTTGCCAGTTAGTTCTGTACCTGGATCCCTTTTGAGGAAGACTTGGGAAGCTTTATAACAGCAAAGGCAAAGTTTATTCTCCCCTCACTCTTTCACAGAGCTCACTTTCTTTCTTTCCTTCTCCTCTCTCTCCTCCTCCTTCCCCGATGCATCCTGGGAATTCTTCCGTCGACCTAGCTACCACCTCTTGGTAAGGTGAATTACTTACACCAACAGGAAAATGCCTCCCTTTGGCATAGGAAGTGCCTACTGAAGCTGTGGCACTGCAGCTGTACTATTTGTAGTGGTTTAAGAGTGGGCATACTCTACGTTGCCGGATGAATTCTTCCGTCAGCCTAGCTGCTTCCTCTCGAGGGAGTGAATTTACTTCAGTGATGGAAAAATCTCTTCTATCACAGTAGCAAGTGGCTACACTATAACCTTACAGCAGCATAGCTGCAGTGCCCCCGCTGTGCCATTGTAGTGCTGGTAGTGTAGACAGACCCTAACCCTCCATGCAAACACTGTGACAGCGTTCTGAAAGTCACAGAGTGCAGTAAGCTAGTGCGCTGTAGATTCACCTGGCTTGCCACACGCTAACTCACTGCATAGGCAAGACTTCAGTATCCATTAACATGATCAGGCTCCGGTGACAAATTCAACTCTAAGATTTACATACACAAATTCAGACCCCCCACAACCTCATGCAGCTCTCTTATTTAATTGTATAAAAATATTAGTAATTTTTTATTCTACCAGACCCCTCCCCCCTCCGTCCACATAACTTCCCTTCCCAGAGTAATATTCCTAAAAATTTTATTAATGGTACATTTTCAGATTTTACTACCGTTTATTCTACACTATACATAACCAGATGTGTTTTATATTATACATTGAATGAACAACATACATATCCCCAAAATATATCCAACACCATATATCGATTTAACAATCAAACAGGGTAGTTAAAGTTTTGTTGAATGGGTTGTGTAAATCTATTGGGATGATAATGACAGACTAAAGATTATATGCCTGTGGGGAATTGGCTGGATACCTTAAATGTATGAATATTGACATTCTTGATTTCCAGTGTAAACATACTACTTAGATTTATTCTCTATTTTCTTCTGTTTTCCCTCCCATCTCTACCCCATAAATCAGTTTCACTGACTTGGCTATCTGTAAATGCACTATGGCAGTGGTCTCCAACCTTTTTGTGGTCAGTAGCACATTCATGTTTTCAGAAGAGTGTGGCAGGCACCAACAATTACTCACATACAGGGCCGGCTTCAGGCACCAGTGGAGCAAGCATGTGCCTGGGGCAGCACATGCTATGGGGCGGCATTCCATCCATTCTGTGGAGTCGGAGTGTTTTTTTTTGTTTTTGTTTTTTGTTTTTGTTTTTTTTTTGTGCCAGTTCTGAGCAGTGCAGAGAGAAGCTGGAGAGAAACCGAGAGGACAGACAACACTGGCGCCCACAGCCTACAGGCCCAGAGTTCTCTGTCCCCAGCAGGCACGGGACCGCGGCTTCTCTCCAGCTTAAGTCACAGCTCCGCGCTTGCCAGGGACAGAGAACACTGGCGCCCACAGTCTGCAGTCCCGGAGAAACCAGAGAGAAGGTGCAGCCCCGTGCCTGCCAGGGACTGAGAACACCAGCGCCTGTAGCCTCGGAGTTCTCTATCCCCAGCAGGCGTGGGGCTGTGGCTTCTCTCCCCTGCTGGGCACTAGGCGGGCACACATAAATGCCATGGCAGGTGCCATGGTGCCAACAGGCACCGCGTTGGGGACCACTGCACTATGGGTTCAATCCTACAACGTGCTGAGCATGCTGGCTCCAATCCAGCAAAGCACTTAAAGACATGCTTAACTTTAAGTGTGTGAGTAGTCCTACTGAAGTCAGTAGTGTGTATGTGGTAGAACTGGTCAAACAATGTTAGTGAACAATGTCACCAGGGAATTATTTTTCCTGTCAATCGCCAAATTATCTGTGAATATAGACACTTTTTTTCATTCTTCTATTTGCTCCTGTGTCTAATTAATCTGTTCTGAAATGCAGAGCACTCTGATCATGCTTTGGGGGAGTAAGGCAGGCCTTGGTAGTGGTGCAGACACAAAAAGCTATTTGGCACATAAAAAATAGACTTTACAGTTCTTTTGAAATGAAGGAATATTCATTACATTGAGCCTTCCAATTAAGTTATATTTTGAAGCTGCTCTGCATAATAGTAGAACATTGTTGGAATATAGAAATAGACAATTTTGTATGGAAGATGGCTATTCAAAAGGGTATTAATTTAAAAGAAACATTCCACACTTTAATTGAGCACTTTTAAATACACTGCATCTGCTTTAATAGACTGCTCTCACTGTATGCATATGTACAATCTCATAAAGATGGATAAAAATTGTTTCAGTCTAGCTGGGAACCCAGGAGAAATAGCAGCTTAGAGCCATATAGCTATGCATTATTAAACATTGGAAATTTGTTTTGTTTTTGTGTTAACATCCAATACTTTCCTGTTGGCTAGTTAACCACATAAAGCTAAGTGACCTGGTTTTCAGTCAGACACTGAAAACTATTTTTCTCATGTATACTGTCCTCTTAGCTACTAATTAAATTGTGCTGCTTTGTTAGATTAGCTCTTGGTTTTTACAGGCCATTTAACTCTTGAAAAAGTATTTAAATAGGGTAGTACAATGAGGATTAAAATGAGAGAAATAAAAACCAGGTATGTTTGCTGATTGATGGTTATAAATTCTACCAGCATTCTTTGCTTTCTATTTATTTAAAAATTGTAAAATGTTTTATAAGGACACAGAACTTGTCCTACTGGATCAGCCAATTTATTCATCTACTCAGGCTTCCTGCCTGAAGCAGAAGCCAACACTCAATGCTTCAGTGGACGCTTCTCTCCTCACTCCAGTAATTTGCTTATGGCCAAATCCCGGTGCTAGTTCCCTGCCCATGTATCTGAACTGGGCACCAGGTAGATGTACAGGGGGAACACATGTATTATTTAGATTTGTGGAGGTTTGGCTATGGATTTTATTACATTAGTATTAATTATTGTTAGTGCCGTGACTTTATGGGCATTAAAAAATTGCAAAGGTGAATACATTTATATAAGAAAAATCTAGCTGCATCATGTCTTCAAGTAGCCTGTAAAATTTATAAATTCCGCAGGTTGACAGTACTGTACACTGCTTACAGCAGGGTTTTCTTTTATTTGTTCTGAATGTGCTAATCTCTTGTTCTGGTGTTGTGGGGCAGTGTGAGTTGCAGGGCTGATGTTTTTCACTGTCCTGTTTAACACTTTGACTACTTTAGTCAAGTCCTCTCTAAATCTTCTCCTTTCTAGTCTAAATAGCCATAGGGTTTTGCCATTCCTCCAACCATCTTTCTTCCTGCCCTTTGGGTCTCTTTAGTTTCCTCAGTATCTCTTTAAGGCAAACATTGTGGGTTTGGGATTTATTTTTTTAACTAAAACTTTCCATTCGCATGACGTGAGATGCACCTTGGTTCAATTTAATATTATATTATTTCCTACCTCTTTCTTTTAGTGCCCTTTCTTAACTGCTCATGTGCACTGGGCGGACGGTTTCACTGAGTCTGTCTAAGTTGGCCCTCCAGACTTTTTTTGTAGAGGATCCTGCATGTTGTGGTGACCAACTTGCATTCCTCCTCCAAGTCATTAATCAACACAGAGCAAGTCATATGATATGATCATGAAGGGCGCCATCTACTAGTGCATCGCATGCCTCCTGTGCGGGAAGGGGTGTCAGCTCTCTCTGCAACAGAGTTCCTCTTTGTCCTTGGCCCTATTGAAGAGGGAGTGGGTTTGTGGCACATGCATCATCCTAACTCCAATGTTATAGAGAATTCCCCCACCCAGTGGATACAGTCCTGGCCTGTATTAACTGTCTGTGCCCTTCCCCACTCCCGGTGAGGGAATGACCTCTGAGGAGAGTGCCTGGGGCAGCCTCGAGATGTATGAGGAAGCCCTGGCACTACAGAGAGCACAGGGCTTCCACATGGCTTCCTGCTGTTCCACCAGAATTTGTGGAAATTATGGGCCAGCCCTGTGGGGGTGGGGGTGGGGGAGGAGGAAACTCTGCCCCATGAGATGGTAGGGGAGAAATCTTTTGAGAGAGACCTCGTGAGATGAGCACTTGGGGCCTTAATATTCAATACCATCCCAATACCATTCAGGGACTTTCCACTGTTAACGTGCACAGGCCTCCCCATGATGATGAGGAGTTGTTCATCTTTATCCTTTGGTCTGTCTGTGGTAACCATGGCATAAAACCATGTACGAGGGAAGGGGTTGGCAAACCTTTTGGCCCGAGGGCCATAACGGGGTGGAGAAATTGCATGCAGGGCCTTGAGTGTAGGGCTGGGGCAGGGAGTTGGGGTGCAGGGTGCGGGAGAGGTGGCGGGATGCAGGAAGAGACTCAAGGCAGGAGGTTGGAGTGCAGGAGGGGTGTGGGGTGCAGGAGAGGGTATGGGGTGCAGGAAGAGACTCAGGGCAGGAGGTTGGAGTGCAGGAGGGGTGTGAGGTGCAGCAGGGGGTTGGGGTGCAGGCAGGGTGTAGCAGGGGGCTCAAGGAAGGAAGTTGGGATGCAGGATGCAAGAGGGGTTTGGGGTGCAGGCTCTGGCCTGATGCTGCTTACCTGGAATAGCTTTGGGGTGGCAGCGGTGCACACTGGGGCCAGGGCAGACCCCCTGCCTGCCCTGGCCTCTCGCTGCTCCTGGAAACAGCCAACACCATGTCCCTGCGGCACCTGGGGGGAAGGGGCGGCAGAGGGCTCTGCTCGCTGCCTTCGCATGTGGGTACCTGCCACGAAGCTCCCATTGGCTGCGGTTCCCCGTTCCCGGCCAATGAGAGCTGCAGGGGGTGGTGCCTGCAGGCGAGGGCAGTGCTTGGAGCCCTCTACCCTCCCCACCAGGGGCTGTTTGGACATGGTGCTGGCTGCTTCCGGGAGTGGCATGGGGCCCACAGCGCCATGCAGGTGGCAGTCTCGCGGACCGGATCCAAAGCCCTGAGGGGCCAGATCTGGCACGCAGGCCATAGTTTGCCCACCCCTGCACTAGGGGTTCCACATTCTTACATGGCTCTTTTTCTACTACTGTTATGGCTGGGAAAACATGATTGTGGAACTGCATTTTAGCCTAGGTTAAACCTAGGTCCGTAATGCACTTCTAGAAATGTTTTCTCCATGCAGACTGGACATAGGAGAAGAGTTAGAACTCACTCACTCCTAACTAGTGGAGAGCATCACATACTAGCATGGTCCTTATAATGTGGACAGGTCCTCTGCTCCCATGACTTAAACAATTTTAATTCATAAAGTTAAACCTTTTCTGTATTTTCCTTCATAATCTTTTTATAAAATATCTTATTAAAAGCTAAAAGACCAAGTGACTCACCTTCATCCATTTTATCCACTTTTAGCTAAGTTTATTAACTGTTTCTAAGATTTCATTAGAAACTAACAGCTTTCCCTTTCACAAGCCACAGAGGTTTGACCATATCAGGTTATATTTGTTCAAGTGTTGCACAATTCTGTCCTTAATTATCCTCTCAGTCAGTGGAATAATATACAGCATATTCTGAAAGCTAATATGTGTATATAACTTTCTCTGTGTTTACAATTATACTGTAAGGAGTTTAGCAGGATGTCAGCGTAAGATTTCTGCTGATATGACATCTTATTTGAACAACAGTGTCTTGTTTTGGTAGGTTTCTGGGGATTGACAAAAGAAAACAACGTTACCATTTTTCACATGGTTTGACTCATTCGGTTGTTTAGTGGAAAGTATTTGAGTAGGCGGCAAATGAAATTGTTTTTACATTTTCAAGACACTTAAGATAGAAAATAGAAAAGACAGCACTAGATAAACATGCTGCATATATAATAATATTACTGCCAAGGAAATTTAATTCAGTCCTCAGTGATGGGTTTGGGCAGATGTGTTGCACTGAGTTAGAGATAAGGTAATGCATGTGGTGTGGTCTCAAGTAACTAGGAACAGAATGAAATTGATATTTTGCATTCGTCGTGTATTATTTATTGTATCTGATATAAGCGTACAGCAGATACCTGATACTGCCACCATCTGCATGATATCAGATAGTCTCTGTCTATATGGCAGGGATGAATGGGGGCTATTTTAACTTCCTGCAATAGCTGAGGCAGACAAAATTAAATTGACTTAAAAACTTCTACTATTGCATTAGTGCATGTTTGGATTAGTTATTGTTTCTCTGAGAAATGCTATAATTTAAAATCAGTGTTTCTACTTGGAGTTAAGAAGTTAGTCCCTAGTAAACACAGTGCTGTCCTTCAGGGGCTGATGGTATTAAAAAAATCAGCAATTATGATTAACCCTACAATAACAAACCAGAATTCATGTACGAAAAAAGGAGGAAAATATCTGCAAGAAGACGTTTCAATTTTAAGCTATTTTGAAGTTACTATACCTGGACTTAAATCTCTCTTGTGCGCAAAAAAAGTATTGAAACAGATTCTCATAATCAAAATACTGCATTTCCTGCTAAATTATTTAATGGATAATTATCTAGCAAGGTTCTTATGTCTTCCATCATTGTAGTATAGGCATGCATCACATATATTAATGTGTTTATTCTCACAAAAAGAACGGGAGTACTTGTGGCACCTTAAAGACTAACAAATTTATTTGAGCATAAGCTTTCATGGGCTACAGCCCACTTCTTCAGATGCAAGGAATGGAAGATATAGTAAGGAGAGATAAAAACATAGAGAACATGAAAAGGTGGGAGTAGCTATATCAACTCTAAGAGGCTAATTAATTTATGATGATCAATTATCAGCAGGAGAAAAAAGATGGCCCATTTCAGACAGTTGACAAGAGGTGTGAGGATACTTAACAGGGGGAAATAGAGTCAATCTGTGTAATGACTCAGCCATTCCCAGTCTCTATTCAAGCCTAAGTTAGTGGTGTCTAGTTTGCACATTAATTCAAGTTCAGCAGTTTCTCATTGGAGTCTGTTTTTGAAGCTTTTCTGTTGCAAAAGTGCCACCTTTGAATCTGTTACTGAGTGGCCAGAGAGGTTGAAGTGTTCTCCTACTGGTTTTTGAATGTTATGGTTCCTGATGTCAGGTTTGTGTCCATTTATTCTTTTGCATAAAATGTCAGGTTTGGCCAATGTACATAGGAGAGGGGCATTGCTGGCACATGATGGCATATATCACGTTGGTAGATGTGCAGGTGAACGAGCCCCTGATGGCATGGCTGATGTGATGGTGTCACATGAATAGATATGTGAACAGAGTTGGCAGTGGGCTTTGTTGCAAGGATAGGTTCCTGGGTTAGTGTTTTTGTTGTGTGGTGTGTGGTTGCTAGTGAGTATTTGCTTCAGGTTGGGGGACTGTCTGTAAGCGAGGACTGGTCTGTCTCCCAAGATCTGTGAGAGTGAGGGATCATCTTTCAGGATAGGTTGTAGATCTTTGATGTTGCACTGGAGAGGTTTTAGTTGGGGGCTGAAGGTGACGGCTAGTGGCGTTCTGTTATTTTCTATGCTGGGCCTGTCTTGTAATAGGTGACTTCAGGGTACCCTTCTGGCTCTGTCAATCTGTTTCTTCACTTCCTCAGGTGGGTAATGTAGTTTTAAGAATGCTTGATAAAGATCTTGTAGATGTTTGTCTCTGTCTGAGGGATTGGAGCAAATGCGGTTGTATCTTAGAGCTTGGCTGTAGACAATGGATTGTGTGGTCTGTTCTGGACGGAAGCTGGAGGCATGTAGGTAAGTATAGCAGTCAGTAGGTTTCTGGTATCAGGTGGTGTCTATGTGGCCATCACTTATTAACACAGTAGTGTCCAGGAAATGGACCGCTTGTGTGGACTGGTCTACGTTGAAGTTGATGGTGGGATGGAAATTATTGAAATCATGGTGGAATTCCTCGAGGGCTTCTTTTCCATGGATCCAGATGATGAAGATGTCATCAACGTAGTGCAAGTGGAGTAGGGGCGTTAGGGGATGAGAGCTAAGGAAGTGTTGTTCTAAGTCAGCCGTAAAAATGTTGGCATTCTGTGAGACCATGTGGGTATCCATAGCAGTGCTGCTGACTTGAAGGTATATATTGTCCCCAAATGTAAAATAGTTGTGGGTGAGGACAAAGTCACAAAGTTCAGCCACCAGGTTTGCTGTGACATTATTGGGAATACTGCTTCTGATGACTTGTAGTCCACCTTTGTGTGGAATGTTGGTGTAGAGAGCTTCTACATCTATAGTGGCCAGGATGGTGTTTTCTGGAAGATCACCAATGGCCTGTAGTTTCCTCAGGAAGTCAGTGGTGTCTCAAAGATAGCTGGGAGTGCTGGTAGCGTAGGGCCTGAGGAGAGAGTCCACATAGTCAGACAATCCTGCTGTTAGGGTGCCAATGCCTGAGATGATGGGGCATCCAGGATTTCCAGGTTTATGGATCTTGGGTAGCAAATAGAATACCCCTGGTTGGAGTTCTAGGGAGGTATCTGTGCAGATTTGTTCCTGTGCTTTTTCAGGAAGTTTCTTGAGTAGATGGTGTAGTTTCTTTTAGTAACCCTCAGTGGGATCAGAGGGTAATGGCCTGTAGAATGTGGAGTTAGAGAGCTGCCTAGCAGCCTCTTGTTCATATTCCAACTTATTCACGATGACGACAGCACCTCCTTTGTCAGCCTTTTTGATTATGATCTCAGAGTTGTTCCCGAGGCTGTTGATGGTGTTGTGTTCTGCACAGCTGAGGTTATGGGGCAAGTGATGCTGCTTTTCCACAATTTCAGCCCGAGCACCTCGACGGAAGCAATCTATGTAGAAGTTCAGTCTGTTGTTTCGACCTTCAGGAGGAGTCCATGCAGAATCCTTCTTTTTGTAGCGCTGGTAGGAAGGATTCTGTGGGTTAGTATGTTG